>NC_092526.1:17550312-17878750 GCF_037038585.1 Patagioenas fasciata
CCGCCACGGCACTGCCCGCTGCACGCTCCGCCTCCACCTTGCAGGTATGTGGCCCTGTGCCAGGGGTGCCCATGCCCCTCTGCAGGGGGATGGCATCACCATCCCCCTACGGTGATCCAAGCCCATGTGCCATAGGGGCACTGCCCCATAGCATGGCACTGGTCCTCAGTGCTCCATACTCATATGCCATGGAGATGCTGCTCTACAGGGTGGCAATGCCCCATGGGGCCGAAAACCCATGAACCATGTGTTGATATTGCTGCCTGGTGTCCTATACCCATATCTGACTACAGAAATTTCACATGTGCCCCATGGGTGTGTCCACGGGGTGGCAGTGCTCCATGGTGTCCTTCAGCCACATGCCATGGGTGGCACTGCCGCAGGGTGTCCCATACCCGTGTAGAATGGAGTGGCACTGCTCCCCAGTGCCCTATAACCAAGAGTCATAGGGAACATATTCACAATGTCCCACAGAGATGTCATGGATGGTACTGCCCCACAGTAGCCTACATCCATGTCTAACAGGGAGATGTGGCCCCATAGTGCCCCATGGTGCTGCAGGCACATGACACTGTGTGGCCTGCCCTGTAGTGTCCCACTCCCACATGCACCACGGTGACACTGCCCTGTGGCGCTCCATGCCCCTGTACCATCATCTGGCACTTTCTTGCAGTGCCCAACAGCTCTACACCCCATGCCAGTGGCAGCGGGGTGGCACTGCTGCATGGTGCCCCACGCCCCATCTCTTGGCAGAGGCACCACGCTTTGAGTCCATCATGGAGGACATCGATGCCCAGGAAGGGGAGACACCACGCTTCGCCGTGGTGGTGGAGGGAAAACCACTGCCAGACATCATGTGGTACAAGGTGGGCTGGGACCCCAGCACCCTCTTCCTGACCCACAACTCCCTCAGACCCACACTCTCCACTGCCTTACCTCCATCAACGTACTGGGGCTCTGGGGTTGTGTTTGCCCCAAGTGATGCAGAGCACTCCCTGTGCCCCATCCATGGGGAAAGGGTTGTGGGAGCTGGTAGAGGATGTGACCCTGCTGATAATCCTGCCACCCCTAGGACGGGGAGCTGCTGGAGGAGAGCAGCCACCTGAGCTTTGTGTACGAGGACAACGAGTGCTCGCTGGTGGTGCTGGGTGCCGCTGAGCCCGACAGCGGCGTCTATACCTGCACAGCCAAGAACCTGGCTGGGGAGGTCTCCTGCAAGGCGGAGCTGGTGGTGAGGGCAGGTACGGCCAGCTGGATCCCAGTCTTGGGGGGCAGAGCCTGGGTGCCTGGCTTGCCCCCTGGCAGCGCCTTTCCTTCCCCCAGCCCAGCCTGCTGTCGATGCCGCCATGGAGGAGGAGGCACTGCACAAGGTGCGACACCTGACCGACTACTACGATGTGCACGAAGAGATCGGGAGGTACGGGGCTGTCAGCACGGGGGTCAGCGGGGCACCCCGGGCACCGTAGGGACAGGAGTGCTGGAGCCTGGCTGCACCCTGGCACTCTGTCCCCAGGGCCTGAGCTCAACGATATGCCAGACCCTGATGTGCTGTGGCTAGTCTCAGCTGCTGATGTATGCTCCAGTGTCAGCTCACAGTGGGGAGCTGGGGTGGCCAGGGCAAAGCCAGGCATGGGGTCTCTCTGAGAACAGTCCTGGAGAGCTGCTGGGGCTGCAGGCAGCTCCCTGTGGAGCAGGCACCTGCCCCAGCTGCTTGGGGAAGGGGAGGTCTCCTGCTCACCCACCTTCTTATGCCCCTTGCCCCCATTGCTACATTGCAGGGGGGCTTTCTCCTATCTGCGGAGGGTGACAGAGAAGAGCAGTTGCCTGGACTTTGCTGCAAAGTTTGTCCCCGGGAGGACCAAGGCCAAGCAGTCGGCACGCCGGGAGCTGCACATTCTCTCGCAACTGGACCATGAACGCATTGTCTTCTTCCATGATGCCTTTGAGAAGAAGAACGCCGTCATCATTGTCATGGAGCTGTATCCTCTGGGTGCTGCTCTGGGAGTGTGTGGTGTCGGGGATGAAGGGGTGATTTTGGAGGGGATGGGTGGGAAGAGCAGGTGTGGAGTAGCTGGCTGCCCAGGAGGGTGCAGGGCACGGTGACACATGGAGTTTCTGTACTCCTTGACTGAGGCTCAGCTGTTCCAAGGAAGAGCTGCTGGACAGGATGGCGAGGAAGCCCTCAGTGTGTGAGTCCGAGGTGGGTGAACCCTGAGGGGGCAAAGTGATGGAGGAGAGAAGGAGCCTGGGGCCACTGGGGTTTGTCCCAGCCCAGGGACTTGCAACACATTGTATCAGGCTACAAAGGAGGCTACTGCCTGCACCCTCCTCTGTACAGGGTCAGCACAGGGCTGAGTCACGCTCAGGGCACCCACCCTCCCTCTGCTCTCTCACAGGTCCGATCCTACATGCGGCAGGTTCTGGAGGGGATCTGCTACCTGCACCAGCACAGTGTTCTGCACCTGGACATCAAAGTGAGTGGGGGGCTCTCTGGCCCCCTCCCCACCCCACACCCGCACAGAAGTGTTCCTGCTGTGCTGCAGGGAGCTCGGTCCTGCTGATGGGGGACACCCCTTCCCTGGGAGGAGCCCCTGCCTCCTGCCAAGCTCCCCTCTGCCCCATGCTGTCCTGTAGCCGGAAAACCTCCTGATGGCGGATTCGAGCAGCGAACAGGTCCGGATCTGCGACTTCGGCAATGCACAGGAGCTGACGCCTGAAGAGCCACAGTACTGCAAGTATGGCACCCCTGAGTTTGTTGGCCCCGAGATTGTCAACCAGAGCCCCGTCTCCAGCGTCACTGACATCTGGTAAGGGCAGTCCTGGGGTGGACAGTGGTCTCCCCGCTATGCCTGGAGGGACTGGGCACCCCGGAGGGCTCATGCTGTGCAGTAACCATGCTCTCCTCTCTGCAGGCCTGTGGGAGTCATCGCCTACCTCTGGTAAGTGTCCCTGGTGGGTCCGCATGGAAGCGATCCCCTTCCTGCTCTCTTGCTGGTTGCAGTGCTGGGGCTGCAGCCATGCACATCGCTTCTTGCAGACTCAGCCTCCTCCCTGATTGCTTCTGCTTCTGCCCTCCCCATGTCACTGGGGCTGGGGTCTAGGATCCCATCCTTGGTCCCCTGTACTTGCCGTGCTGTTCCCCATGTCCTCCCAGCACAATGACAATGTCTCCTCCCTGGCAGCCTGACGGGGATCTCTCCTTTCGTTGGGGAGAATGACAAGACAACACTGATGAACATCCGCAACTACAACGTGGCCTTCGAGGAGAGGATGTTCCAGGGCCTCACCCGGGAAGCCAAGGGCTTCGTCATCAAAGTGCTGGTCAATGACAGGCTGTGAGTGCTGCGGGGGCTGGGGAAGGAGCCTTTTGCTCCAGGGAGGGTGGGGTCCCCCATGCATCAGGGGGCTGCCCTGCCTCCTGCTCTTCCCTGGGCTGGCCAAAGCCCCCCCACCCCAGGCGGTTCTCACCCAACGGTGTTGGTTCACAGGAGACCCAACGCGGAACAGATCCTGGAGCATCCCTGGTTCAAGGTGAGCCTGGACAAGAACTCAGCACCTGGCAGCAATGGTGTTCCCCTGAGTCTGCTGTAGGCTCTGTGGGACACCGCTGTCCCCTCACCTTACAGACGCTGGCCAAGGGGAAGGTCATCAGCACTGACCACCTGAAGCTGTTCCTCTCCCGTCGGAAATGGCAGGTGAAGCCAGGAGTGTGGGCAGGAGGGGGGCAGGCAGATCTGTGTGCTGGGCAGGACGGGGTGATGTGTGCTGGGCAGGATGATGCCATGCCATCCACCCAGGTATGACCCAGCCCTCTCTTCTGGCTGCAGCGCTCACAGATCAGCTACAAGTGCAACATGGTGCTGCGGCCGATCCCAGAGCTTCTGGAGGACACATCCAACCATCTCTCCATTGCTGTGCCCCGGCACCTCAAGGAGTCACCAGCGCTGTCATCTTCCTCGGACTCAGACGACCTGGATGAGCTGCCTTTTATCCCCATGCCACACCAGGTGGAGTTCTCTGGCTCCCGCATGTCACTAAACGAGATCCCCACAGATGACGAGGCTGTTGGGCCATCCGAGGGGCCGCAGTTGGAGGGGTTTGCACCAGGCGATGTCTCCGCCATGGAGTGGCAGAGCCAGGGCATGGGGAAGCCTGGGGTGGCCCTGGGGAAGCGGCCAAGGGGCACTGGGCCACGGCGGCCATGCACAGAGGTGGAAGCACCTGGCTCCTCTGATGAAGAAGCCCCCGAAGCTCAGAAGCGTCTGGAGTACCCTCGCAAAGCCATGAGAAAGGGCTCCAGCCTGGAGTCCCCAGGGAGTGCCCGGCGGGGAGAGCTGAAGAGGGGCAGCTCTGCTGACAGTGCCCTGCTGCCCCACCAGCACCCAGAATCCGAGGAGGGGGCCGAGGCGGGCCGGGACCCCCACTGGACCCTGGCCAAGGCGGCCTCCATGGAACTCCCGTGGCGGAAGGGGACCTGGGGGGAGGATGATCACGCTCAGCGCCTGGAACTGATGCGTCAGCGGCTGTTGCGGGGCAGCTCCGGGGATGGCAAGGTCAGTGGCCTCCGAGGTCCCCTCCTGGAGACTCTGGGGGTCAGCCCTGACAAGAAGGTCCCACGGCCAACCCGGTTGGAGCCACCAGCGGTGCCACGGCTGGTGCGGGCAGTGTCCAGTGAGGCCACCTCACCGCGCCTCCTCCCCGCTGAGCACCGGCTGCAGAAGAGCAGCTCCTTCAGTCATGGGGATGCCGAGCCTGTCGTCCGGCACCGCCGCTCTGGTGCGCCCCTGGAGATCCCAGTGGCCTGCCTGGAGGCCCAGCGGCTCAAGGAGTCCCCATCACTCTCAGCCCTCTCTGACGCCCGGCCACCGGCCTCACCTGACACCCCCGGCCCGCTGACACCCCCTGCACTGGATATAGCCATCCCTCGAGCTCCTGCCACCAAGGCTGCCCTGGGGACAAGGCACCTCCCTGAGGAACGTGGCCAGCCCAGGGCCAGCACGGCTGCCACCACCACAGGGAAGAAGCCCATGGCTGGGGGACAGAAGGAAAGGACTCCCACCAAGACTGCTGGAGCCAGTGGGGAGGGGACTGCAAGGACAGTAACACCTGCCTCTCTGCAGCCCCTGGCCCCCAGCACCCAAGCTCCCAACACATCTTCTTACGCCAAGATCATGCAAGCCATGGGAGCCATGCAAGGTGGGGAGCCAGCCACTGAGGAAGCCCCCCAACCATTGCCAGCCACCCCTGCTGAGCCACCAGCACTAGCACCAGCACCAGCACAGCCACCAAGGAAGGAGGCAAAGCCTGATGGCTCCTCCAGCTCCCTGCTCATCCAGGATATTGACTCAGAGGAGGTCTTCGAGGCCAAGTTCAAGCGGGGCCGGGAGTCATCGCTCAGCCGGGGGCTGAAGCTCCTCACCCGCTCCCGCTCTGAGGACCGTCACCTGGCTGGTCCCCCGAACCCTGATGAGGGCATCTACCGTCCCACGCCGGCCGGTGTGCCCCTGGAGCTGCGCAGGGACCGGCCCATGGGGCTGGTGGCCAAGTCCAAGTCGGTGCAGGACCTGCATGAGGTGGAGAAGGACAGGGGCTTCCTCCGGAGGATGTCTGTGCTCCTCAAGCGGACCCCGCCTGCCGAGAGGAAGAAGAACAGTGGGGAGGATGGAAGCAGCGAGACCCCATCCGGCGGGCGCCGCTTCTCCTGGAGCCTGGCCTTGGGCAGCTCCAAGGAGCGCAGGGACTCAGAGAGCCTCAAATCAGAGCCAGGGGGTGGTGGGGAGAGTGAGTCACCGGCGGTGGCCGTGCGGAGGAAGATCAGCGCCACGATGGAGAGGGTCTCGGCAAGGCTGCGCAGCCTGTCGGATGAGCGGCCAGAGGGTGAGGGGCCCAGAGAGCTCCGCCGCTCCATCTCTGAGGGGGACAGCCTGCGGCCGGGGCTCCCACCGGCACCTGCGCCCTCCTCTGAGTCTCTGCGTTCGGAGGACAGCACCCGCTCCTCCACCTCGACCAAAGGTGAGGGGCGAAGGGGGGATCCCGGTTGTGCCCCATGGCCCAGCTGCCCTGGGCATAGCGAGCACAGCAGCCCCGGGCTGGCCCCGCTCTCAGCCGCCGCCGGTGCCCGCAGGTGGCGCTGAGAGCCAGAAGCGGTCCCGCTGGGAACGCTGGGGGCTCTCCCGGAGCAAGAAGGAGAAGGTGGCCTCGCAGCCCAGCATCCCCTCCAGCCTGCTGCAGGAGGAGGGACCCGCCGCCGGTCTGCCACATGCACCCAGCGAGTCTGGTAAGCATGCACCAGGACGGGATGGTGGGTGCCCATTGCTGTCCCAACCTGATGCCTCTCTGCTTTCCAGATTTCCCACCTGTCTTCCACATCAAGCTGAAGGACCAGGTGCTGCTGGAGGGTGAGGGGCTGACCCTCTGCTGCCTGCCTGCCGGCAGTCCGACCCCCAGGATCATCTGGATGAAAGGTGGGGGGCTGCCTGTGCTGCCTTGGCAGGCGGGTGCTGGGGGAGCAGTGGAGCATCCTTCTCTTCTGCTCCCCGCACTGCCACGGCATTCCCTTTCCTCTGCTCCCCCTTGCAGACAAGAGGTCTGTGCAGCCAGACAATGCACTGAATGTCGTCTCCTGCAAGGATGGCCGGCAGATGCTCACCATTGCCAAGGTCTCCAGGAAGGACGCAGGGCTGTACGAGTGTGCAGCCGCCAATGTCCTGGGCACGGCCATCAGCTCCTGCACGCTGGCTGTGGCACGTAAGGATGAAGAGGGGGAACCCTGTGGGACAGAGAAGAGCACATACCAGGCATACAGCCTGGGCTTGGGGACTGGTCAGAGCATGTCACTTAACATCCCCTCTCTGCATCTGCAAAAGAGACCAGGAATTTTGAGGGGGGACAGTTTGGTTTTGCCTGGACACCTCCAGCATCTCTGAGTCCTGCAGCAGCTCTGCCCTGCCCCTGGCCAAGCATCCAGCCCACCCTGTCTGTCCCCTCACAGGGCTCCCAGGGCGGCCAGGCACCCCGGAGATCCCCCAGAAGTACAAGAACACGGTGCTGGTGCTGTGGAAGCCTGCGGAGAGCAAAGCCCCCTGCACCTACACACTGGAGCGCAGGCTGGACGGTACGTGGGGCCGCTCCCCCTTCCCCAGGAGCCGCAGCTGGAAGTATGAGCTCACTGGGGGACACTAAGCAGGACAGAAATGCCCAATGTCCTTGCTATACCCTAGGGCTTGGTAGGGTCCTGAGTAGGGGTCACGGACAGGAGGTTGACCCCAGTCTGCCCCCACCTCACCTTGCCTGTGTACCAACAGGGGAGCACGAGTGGAAGATCGTCAGTACCGGCATCACGGACTGCTACTTCAACGTGACGGAGCTGCCCCCTGGGAGTGCTGCCAGGTTTCGGGTGGCCTGTGTCAACAAGGCCGGGCAGGGGCCCTACAGCACCCCCTCGGGGAAGGTGCACCTCAAGGCAGCAGGTGAGCAAGCCCTGTCCCATGGGGTGTGGGGCAGCTGTGGGGCCAGCTGTGGGGCTGCAGCCTCTGGGATGCTCTGAGGGTCCTCGAGTCCCAGGGGATCTTCACCCCAGGGCTTTGGGGAATGGGGCACTACTTGCATTCCACTCCTGGCTTACACCCCTGGCTCATACCTCCCTTTCCTCCCTGCAGATGCCCAAGCTGCTCCAGCCAAGGACATCGCTGTCCCAGTCCCTGTCCCTGAGAAGGTGGCTTCCAGTCGGTCAACCCAAACGCCTGTGGGGCAGCTGGAGCCACCAGCCACAGGGGTTTCCCCTGCTACACCACCCCACAAGCACGAGGGAGTAGTACAGAAGGCAGATGGGGCAGTGCAGGCGGGTGCCACCCCAGGGGTCCTCCAGCCTCCTGCACTCCGCGAGGAGGGGTCACGGCTGGACCCTGAGCTCCCACCTGACATCACTGTCTGTGTGCCCCCAGAGCTGATGTTCACCCCACCTCGGACTGTTGCTTCACCCCACACAGACACCCCCACTCAGGGCTCCCCCATGCCCCCCACGGACAGGTCTCCTCCACCCCAGGCTCCGTCTCCTTCCAAGTTCTCCCCCACTTCCCCAGTGTCGACCACTCCCAGCTCAGCCCCGACGCCATCTCCCACGCCCAATGCTGCGCCCACACGGAAGATGCCCCCCTACATGGTCACCTCCTTTGTCTCCATGCCCCCTACATCGCCCACCACACAGGAGCCCTCCCCCACCACCCCATCCTCTAAGGAGCCGCCAGCTGAGAGTGGGGTCCCAGGAGCTAAAGACAGCATGGCGCTGCGGCAGGGCGTCCCCCAGAAGCCATACACCTTCCTGGATGAGAAGGCGAGGTGAGTAGCAATGGTACGCGATGTTCCTTCGGGGGTGTCCCACCCCCTGCACCCCACGCCGGGGATACTGAATGCTGCCTTGTGCCACAGGGGTCGTTTTGGGGTGATCCGGCTGTGCAAGGAGAATGCCACAGGGAAGCACTTCATGGCCAAGATTGTGCCCTATGAGGCAGAGCGCAAGCAGAGTGTCCTGCAGGAGTATGAGATCCTCAAGGCGCTGCACCATGAGCACATCATGGCCCTGCACGAGGCATACATCACCCCCCGCTACCTGGTGCTCATCTGCGAGAACTGTGCTGGCAAGGAGATCCTCTACAGCATCGTGGACAGGTACGGGTGGTTGTGGGGCCAGTGGGGACAGCTCTGGGCACAGGGCCACCTACCAATGCCACTTGCCCCCAGGTTTCGCTACTCGGAGGACGACGTGGTGAGCTACGTGCTACAGCTCCTGCAGGGCCTCGAGTACCTGCACAGCCGCCGCATTGTGCACCTTGACATCAAGCCAGACAACATCATTGTCTCAGGCATGAACGCCCTCAAGATCATCGATTTTGGCAGTGCCCAGACCTACAACCCCCTTGTGCTGCGGCAGCTGGGGCGGCGTGTTGGCACTCTGGAGTACATGTGTGAGTGGGGCATCAGGGGTGCTGTGGCATGGGGATTGGCACAGAGATGGGGACAGATCTGGGGCATGCTTGTGCCTGAGGTATGCACGTGTGTCTGAGCACTGTGGGGGGCTTGGTAATGGGGAGTTGTTGAGGTGTCCTTGGGGAAGCTGGGGGGTCTTTGGACTGTTGGGGGTGTTTGCTGAATGTTTCTCTAGGGCTGCTGGGCTCAGTGGGAGAGTTTGGATGCTGCGGGGCAGTTGGGGTATCCTTGGAGGTGCTGGCCTCAGCCAGGGTACTGCAGTGTCAGGGAGGGATGCTGGAGGGTGCAATGGTGGGGTGCTCTGGGTGCTGTGGCTGCTCTAAGTGCTGGAGTTACTGTGGGTTCTGGAGGTGCTGGGAGTGCTGTGGGTGCTGATCACCAAGTGTGTATGACAAACCTGCTCGCCTGCCCACAGCACCAGAGGTGGTGAAGGGGGACCCGGTGGGCTCTGCAGCAGATGTCTGGGGTGTCGGCGTCCTCACCTACATCATGTAAGAGAAGGGGCCAGAGGGATGAGCACCCTGAGGTGTGCTCAGCTGCACCCAGGGCTTGATGCCATAGGGGACACTAGGGAGGTGGTGGGCTGGGGGATGCTATAGCCCTGCAGACCCTTCCCAGCTGGACATAGGGATTGAGACACCCTGGGCAGCTGTGGCTGTCCCAAACCAGAGATGGGTGGGTAGGGGGTGCTGGGTGCCCTCCCAGAGATGTTCCCCAGCTCATACTACCCTCTCCATCCTCACAGGCTCAGTGGGCGGTCGCCATTCTTTGAACTGGACCCCATCGAAACGGAGAACCGCATCCTGGCAGGGCGCTTTGATGCCTTCAGGCTGTACCCCAATGTCTCGCAGAGTGCTGCCCTCTTCATCCGAAAGGTCCTTGCTGTCCACCCCTGGTGAGTGCCCGGGCCAGGCAGGGAAGATACATGGCCCTGGCCCTGCGACCGGGCCGGGAGGGCAGTGCCCTGCCCCACAGGGCCCCTCCAGACTTCATCAGTGGAACCCTGGGGTCTATCCCTGCTCCTGGAGTGGGTGGGACACCCTGGGTCTTGCAGGGCAGGGGTGGTGGATGGGTTTTGGGGTGCAGCAGTGGTGGGCACCTCACAGCCCCTGACGCAGAACCACCTCTGCCCCAGGAGCCGTCCCACGGTGAAGGACTGCTTTGCCAACACCTGGCTCCAGGACGCCTACCTGATGAAGCTACGCCGCCAGACCCTGACCTTCACCACCAACCGCCTCAAGGAGTTCCTGGTGGAGCACCAGCGGCGCCGCGGCGAGGCCGTCACCAAGCACAAGGTCTTACTCCGCTCCTACCAGGGCGGCCAGCCGCCAGGGCCGCAGTAGCCGGTGCCTCAGCCACGGCCGTGAGGGGCCGAGGAGCCAGAGGAACATTCCAGGGGCTGCAGGACAGGGTGGCCGAGGAGGAACCAGGACATGCCAGGATGAGCACATGGACCTCACGTGCTGCCGCCAGGGCTGCTGGTGGCTGGCATCATTTTGGCAGTGCCGATGGAATGGGGAAGTGCTGCCCCAGCTGTCCCAGCAGTGGGGTCTGGCTGCGGGCAGGTGGCGGGAAGCCTTGCTAGGAGGAACGGAGAATGTGGCAGAGGGTTGGGAGGATGGGATGCGGACGGGGGGACAAAGGGAGCCCCAGGCAGAAGCGGGAGAGCCACCAGCACGTTGGCCAGCCCTGGCCATGTGGGTCCTGTCAGCCGTGTGCCTTATGCTGCAGCCTGCACTCCCCCCGGTTTGCACGCCAGCGCCCGAGGACTGAGGCTGCTCCAGTGGTTCCAGCAGAGGGAGGCCTGTCCACAGGCCCCCCCACGAGCCCACCCCACCTCCCACCCCAGTGCCACAGCACAGCTCCACAGGTGCCGAGCCAAGCCCCATGCCCCCTCCCCAGTGGGTGGGACGATACTCCAGCATGGCCAGGGTGCACTAGACAGGGAGTTGGGGGCAGTGGTTGGGCACCTGCTTTCCAGATGCTGCTGTAGCAATAGGGCTTTATTTATTGACTTTGGGGAGAAGGCTTCTGCCCCATCTCCATCCCCACCTCTCTGTCAGGCTCCAGAGCTGCCAAGGTCCTCGTGGTTTGGAGCAAGCAACGTGTCAGAGCAGCAATAAAGACCCTGAGCAGCCCATCCTGTCTCTGTGTCTTGCTGGGAGGTGACAGGGGGGTGGGCAGAGAAGCCCCCGGTTACCACTGAGGGCTGGGAGCCTCTGGAGGGTCCTGTCCCAAAATCCAAGGACCTGAAGCCAGGAAGACTTCCAGGTGGGGGTGGGCTGGCAAGGGTGTCGTAAACTTGGAGAAGGAGCCAGTAAAGCTGTGAAGCACTGGGATGGGACAGCAGGCTCTGGCTCACAGGTCACTGGCATCACGGAGCCAAAATACCGGGTGCTGGAGTGCCCGGTGGTAGCAGGGCCAGTGTGGCACTGAGAGCCGCAGGGGACACGGTGGGTGCAGGTGAGAGGCGCCCGCGGCAGGGATCTGCTGCCCGGCTATAAATACCCGCGGCCCATATGAGGCCGGACCGGCCGCGCTGACGGGGGCTGCTCCGGTTACAGCCCGGCCCGCCCCTCCGCTGCGCCCACACCCGCGTGTCCCCCGCGCCCCTCACCCACTGCTGCAGGCACACTTGTGTGCACAAGTGTGGAACGCCTGCGTGTGCAAAGTTACACAGCCAGCACACCTGTCACACTCCTGCTTGTGCTCACCGGGGCACACGCGCACACACGGCGGCGCCCCTGCACGCTCGCGTTGCTGCTCCCTTACACACACACAGACACACACAGACAGACAAACATACGTCAGCCACACACCCACGCAGCTCCTTTGCACGCGGGCCAAAAGCACAAGCGCTCCCGCGCACGCGCACCGACGTCACCTTGCACACGCGCACGCGCATCCTCCTCCCTCCCGCCGCTGCGGCGCCCCCTGGCGGTCGGCGGGCGACCCCGGCAGCACCGGCTCGGTGACGCAATGAGGGCTGCGGCCCCTGCGCGCCGACGTGTCACAGGCACGTGTGCGGAAGCGGCGGCGTCCGGAGCGGAGCTGTGATGTCGCTGAAGGCGGTGATCCTCATCGGGGGCCCGCAGAAGGGTGAGTGCGCTGGGCCCGAGGGGTGGCCCCCGGCACCGGGCCCCGCCGACCCCTGTTCTGCTCCGCAGGCACCCGGTTCCGGCCGCTGTCCTTCGAGGTGCCCAAGCCGCTCTTCCCCGTGGCCGGGGTGCCCATGGTGCAGCACCACATCGAGGCTTGCGCCAAAGTATGGGGGGCCTGGGCTGGGGGCGGGGGGCCAGGGCCGGGGCTGCCCTCCCCGTCTGCCCCCTCCCTTGTCTCTCCCCAGGTGCCTGGCATGAAGGAGATCCTGCTGATGGGCTTCTACCAGCCTCACGAGGCCCTCAGCCGCTTCCTGCTGTCGGCACAGCAGGAGTTCAAGATCCCCATCAGGTGGGGAGCCTTCACACCCCCGGGGTTCCCACCGCGGCACAGCCCAGAGCAGCCCCTCACCCACCTCCCCGCGGACTGGCAGCCCCCAGCCGGCACTCAGGCATTGGGCAGGTGGGCTCTGTCCCACCATGGGTGGGCACAGCTGGCCTCTCACGTTAGTTCTACCCAGTTTCCCTTCCCCTGGGCCCTGTTCTGGCAGCTGCAAAGGTGACTCTCTAGCACAGCTCAAACCACCATTGCCTCTTTCCCCTGTGCCAATGTCCACATGAGCGCCATTGCTGCATAACAGGATTATATCTCTCCAGCCCCCGACAGCCCTTCCCTGCCACCCATCAGTGCCACCAGACACTCATTTCTCCCTGCTTGGCTCACAGGTATCTCCAGGAGTATGCGGCACTGGGCACAGGTGGTGGCATCTATCACTTCCGAGACCAGATCCTGTCAGGTGGTGCTGAGGCCTTCTTTGTCCTCAACGCAGACGTGTGCTCAGAGTTCCCCTTACAGGAGATGCTGGAGTTCTGGCAGGGGCACCGGGACGCGCACAGCTTTGTCATTCTGGGTACCACAGTGAGTGGCAGTGCTGGGGAGCAGAGGAGCAGCAGTGCTCTGCTGTGGGCTTGTCTAGAAGCCAGCAGCTCCTGTGGCAGAGGGGTCCCTCAGTGCGAGCTTCGGGTCTTGCCTGCTCTGCGCCACACGCCTGCTGTTCCACTGTTGCTAACATGTCCTTGCTCTGCAGGCCAACAGGACACAGGCGCTGAATTACGGTTGTATCGTGGCAAACGCAGACACACAGGAGGTATTGGAGGGCCTGGGCAAGCTGGGCATGGCCTGGTCAGTGGGTGCTGTGCTGCCCACGTAGGCGTGTGTTCCCACTGTGACACTGAACGTGGGAGCTGCACCCCAGGATTCACATCTCTCCCCTCATCTCCAGGTCCAGCACTATGTGGAGAAGCCCAGCACATTTGTCAGTGAGATCATTAACTGTGGCATTTACCTGTTCACACCTGCTATCTTCCAGCACATTGGCAAGGTCTTCCAGAGGAACCAGCAGGAGCTAGTGCTGTGAGTGCCTCTAATCACCCCACCTCCCTCCCACCCCACTGCTTCCTGGGGCTGCAGCAGCACGCTCATCCTCCATTCTTTCTCTATCTTCTCTCCTCCTCTGCCATCACTCACTTGTTTCCTGGTCCTGCACCAGCTATCCTTACCTTGGGTAAGTCTCCCTCTGTGTCTGCACTGGCTGCTCTCTGGGCTGGATTGTCCTCAGCCATAACACATGCTTTTCTCTCTGCTCCAGGCTGCTCTGCAAGGCTGCTCTTTCCTCTGCTCCTCTCCTGGCCAGCTTGATAGTCCCCCTCTCCCTCCCTCTCCTGCCACCCCATCTTCATTGAGCTCCAGACAAGGGGCTGAGTGAGCCTTTCATGTGGGAATGCTCTGACCCTGTCACCTCTGCCACCACCCAAGCAAAAACCCAGCTGTGCAGGGCTCTGAAGCAGGGGCAGGAGCCGTCACTCATATAACATCACCTTTTGGCTAAGAGCTTGTTTTAGCTGACAGAGCCCCATCCCTCTGCTGCTCTGGAGCTCAGTGGGCCTGGGCAGGCTTAGCCTGACAGCTGGGGCTGTCCCCCACCTTTGGGGAGAAGTGCATGGCTAGGAAGGAGCCCAGGATCACCAAAGGCCCCAGATTCGGGGAGGGTAGCTGCTGGGGTGCCTGCCTGAGTCCGTGACTGGGGTTGGTGTCTAACAGGCCTCTCACTTGCAGAGAGGAGAGCTCCAATGGCTGGCAGCGTGCAGAAGTGATCCGGCTAGAGCAGGATGTTTTCACAGCCCTGGCTGGGAGTGGCAAGCTCTATGTCTACAAAACTGATGGTTTCTGGAGCCAAATCAAATCAGCTGGGTAAGAGCTGGGGCAACAGGGGCATTGAGCAGTCCATATCAGAGGTGGGAGAGGAGGGTGCCCAGGCAGGGCACTGGATGTGGGTGGAGGATGCTGAATTCAGATTCTTCTATGCCCTGATAGTGCCAGAGACATAAAAAACAGCATTTGCTTTTTCTTCCCCAGC
The DNA here is from genome assembly GCF_037038585.1 of Patagioenas fasciata. Lineage (NCBI taxonomy): Eukaryota > Metazoa > Chordata > Aves > Columbiformes > Columbidae > Patagioenas > Patagioenas fasciata. The sequence continues at coordinate 17,564,813 of NC_092526.1, forward strand.
TCTGCTATCTATGCCAGCCGCCTTTACTTGAACCAGTACAGCAAAAGCCACCCGGAGAGGCTGGCCCAGAACAAGCCTGGAGGTCCCGTCATCCGAGGTACCGCCATCTGACCCCTTACTCCCTTGGGGGCTGCCTAGGGAGGCAGTGGGACCCATGAGCAGGACCTCGCATGATCTGAATGGCTCCTGTGAGCTGCCTCCCCTGATGCAGCTGCTTTGCGTTGCAGGGAATGTGTACATCCACCCGACAGCCTCCATCGACAGCACTGCGGTGGTGAGTGCAGGCCTGGGGGGCTCTGCAGACGGGGTGCTTGGGGGTGCTAATGTCTACAACCTCATTGCCCCACTCTGTCCTCACAGCTGGGCCCCAACGTCTCCATTGGGGAGGGGGTGACGGTGGGAGCTGGTGTGCGTGTGCGCGAGTCCATTGTCCTGCATGGCGCCTCGCTCCACGTAAGTAGGGTTTGCCCCATGATGTGGGTGCCATCCCCCACCCCTTGCAGGGAGGCAGCAGCACCCATCATCTCCCCCTTCCTTTGTCCCAGGACCACACCTGTGTCCTCAACACCATCGTGGGCTGGGACAGCACCATCGGGCGCTGGGCCAGGGTTGAAGGAACGCCCAGTGACCCCAACCCCAACGATCCTTATGCCAAGATTGACAGCGAGACCCTTTTCCGGGACGGGCGACTCACACCCTCCATCACAATCCTGGGTAGGTCCCACTTGCACCCCACTGCCCTAGCCCTGCACAGTGGGGCAGGGTCTCTTCCCTCCTCTTGACCCCCTTCCGTTTTCCCCACAGGCTGCAGTGTCACCATCCCCGCTGAGGTTGTTATTCTCAACTCCATTGTCCTTCCTCACAAGGAGCTGAGCCGCAGCTACAAGAACCAGATTATTCTGTGAGTCAGTGGCTTACTGGGTTGGCGGGGCAATGCCGGCCCCCCATTCCCTGCTGTGCCCTGCAAAGAGAGCCTGTGCTGGGGCTTCACCTTCTGGGAGGCTTCCAGCACCTTCAGAGGGGTAGGTGCAGACCATGAGCCCTGCAAGTGCCTGACTCCTGCTCCAGACAGACATTAAAGCTGGTGAGCATCAGCCTTGCGTGCTGCTTCTCATGCAGCCCAGGGACCAGCCCTGGGGCATGGTGAAGGCTTTAGGGACAGCATGTGGCACTGGCATCAGGCTGTGCCTGTGCAGGGAGCCCTGAGCTAAGGCTAGTGAGGAAACACTTGATGCCTGCAGTGGGTATTTCTCCACCAAAAGGTACTACCGGCACAGCCTTGCTATGACTCACCAGGCTCTCCCTGCTCTTCAGCAGCAGCTGCCTGCAATTCCCTGGAAAGTCTTGGCCCATTTCAGAGGCTGGGGGGCTTTGAATCTGCCTCTCCTGCACAGGCAACTCATCCCGCAGGAGCTGGTTGTAAGGATCCCAGTTTCAACAGTGTGATTGCAACAGCCTGAGCTGGGCTCCTGCCTACTGCTGGGAAAACAGAGCGGCGCCAGGCTGGCCTAAGGGCACTGGCATATGAGGTCTGGGTGGTACAGGCTCCCTGGAGGGGGCACCCCTTCCCCTGCCAAGGACTCAGGGTGAGCTAGGAGAGCTGCCAGCCCTGCTCATGTCAGGCTGAGACCTGCACAGGCTGCCTAGGCAGGGCTCAGGGCAGTGGCAGAGGGCCCCTGCCACCCCGCTGGGCCAGCAGCCTCCTCTACACCAGCATGACTGTAGCTTGGGGAGGGGGGAGCGCTCAGTGCACATCTGCCCTCACCCCAGCCATGTCCACCAGGCACTGGAGCAATCACCTGACACATATGCAGGTGGCAGATGGCAGAGATCTACCACTTCACTGTGCCTCAAAAATACCTGGTTTTATTGAAGGCAGCTCCCTGCTGATCCTGGCACACTGTGTCTGTGTTAACAAACACTGCCCTTTATCCACTTACCTCCCTGGCTTCAGAGCCAGTGCATCACCGACAGCTGCATCACTCCTCCCACCTTCAGTGAGGCACTGCATTAGGGATTCTCCATCCATTCAGTACCACCCCAGCTCGATGGATTTGCAGTAAATCCTTGCTCCCAGCTCTGCGCCTTCCTGTGCCAATTCTCATGTGGTCCTGGGTGGGGATTAGCTGTTCCCTGGCTTTAAGCACATTAAACTCCTTCAGTTTTGACTCTGCCTTGGATGTGCTAATTTCCTTGCCCACTAGCAAACACCCCCTGTGCTGACGGAAACTGAACCAAAGTACTTGCTTTCAGGATTGCATGTCAATTTTCCCTAGTGTCCTACATCTGGCCTGGCTTTTAGTATGGACAAAAGTTTTTCAGCTGCTGGATGTGGTTCTAGGGCAGTTCTCTGCCCTGTTGTGTAAGGTCCCTTTTCCTTGAGCTCCCCTTGTACAGAGTTATCTGGGGACAAGCCTGCCAGCTTCCCCCTCGTGGAGGGAGAGAGCTGTGCATCCCAGCCCTGCTTGGGCTCTGCAGCACCGGGGCTGTCAGGGAGGAAGGAGTTAAAGGGGCCTCTGCTGAGGTGCCAGGAAGTCTGGAAATGCTTTAAGGTTGTCCTGCCCTGAGCAGCAGCAGCTCTGATTACTTGAGGCCATCATCTGGGCTGGAAGAGGGGCCTCCCAGGCAGGGAGAGGAGTGCTTCAGCTAGGGCAGGAGGGGGCTCTGCCCACCCTCTCTGCCCAGAAAAGCAGAAGTTTTGGGGAGCACTTCTCACCCTTGCTGCCCCACCTGGCTCCATCATGCCAGTGAGCCCTAAACCCAGGCAGCAGCAGGTAGGGACAGTCAGACAGCAGCAGGTAGGGAGAGACAGCAGCCACAGCCAGGATTGTTTTGCTGCAAACATTTAATGCAAACCAGGCCCTCAGTACAGAACTGGGCCAGTGTCCCCACCACCACAGCTGGGCAGAGGCAGCCCTTCTCCCCAGGCCTCAGGAAGAGGAGCAGGGCTTGGAGCTCGGCACCACCAGCCCCAGGCAGCTGCTTGGTCCCGCAGGCTTCACGCCTCCTCCAGTGCCAGCTCCTGTGCCCTGGGAGCTGCTGCCGCTAGCTACAACCAAGAAGGGAAGAACCGTCCCACCTTCCTTGGGGCCAGCCCCTGCCTGTGTGGGGAGAGATGACTCGGGTGCACAGCAAGCTCCCCTGGGCCCCCCCGCCCCACACCCCTGGCAACACTCACGGATGGGAGGTGGCTGTGCCCACGCAGCTCTGCAGGGTGTTGGGGAGGCAGCAGGTGCCAGTTGGGCTCAGCTGGCCTGGCTTGGGCTCCGGGGAGATGATGGGACAGAAGAATGACTCCACAGGACAGATCGGGGGATGGCTATCACACCCCAGCCCAGCCACAGGCACCCGGGGCTCTTCAGCAGCCACAGAGCAAGGGAAAGGAGGAGACTGGGACTCCTGTGTCTCACCGCATTCACCCCCCAAGGATGGCATTGGCACCAGGTTCTCCTGCTCTGGCCCCAGAAAGCCTCTCCAGAAGTCGGGTGGCAGTGAGAGGAGCTGAGCCACCACCTAGGCAAGGAGGGATGAAGGACAGGGATGTGGGCAGCACCAGGGGCACAGCCCACACCTCAGGGAGCCCCCTCACCTTGCACTGCCGTGGTGTATCCTCCATGATGATAAGCGGCGTGGGGTTTGCCAAGGCATGCCCCACCAGCGTGGGGCCAAACACGCGGGACAGGTTGAGGATGTCCATCTTGCAGTCAGGGCTGCGTGACACTCTGTGAGGGGGGGATGGACAGTGTGAGAGTGCTGCCCAGCCAAGGGGCCCTTTGTCCTCAGCCCAGCTTTCCTGCTCTGAGGCACAGAGCCTGGGAGGGGGGTAGAACACCAGGAGGAGGGGACAGACCCAGAGGACCCCGTGTCAGAATAAGTCCCTCACCTAAGCAGGTGCAGCATGAGGAAAGCCAGGGTGTCCCTGTTGGCGGGGGGCAGTTTGCTCACCACGTGGCGCAGGGCTGTAGCACAGGCAGCAGCATCTGGGATATCTGCAGCAGCACCAGAGAGAGGTGTTAGGGGAGGAGCAGCCCCTTCCCTCTCCCAGCTCCAGACCCCTGCTCACCTGCAGCCCGCAGGAAGGCAGGGTGGAGGCTGAAGGTGACCAGCGGCTCCTTGAGCCCCCGCAGAAAGTCCTTGAGCACCCCACACACCACATGGATGTCGGTCACACTGCTGAGGGCAGGCAGCACACCTCCAGCCCGCAACAGCCTCTGCTTCCACTCCCGCACCAGCTGATCCGTGCCCGGCACCCGATACAGCCCTGTCTGGGGTGCACGGAGCAGGGCTCAGCCCCACAGGAACCACAGCATCACCACCCCCACCACCCCAGCTCCTACCTCTGTCAAGCCTCGCGTCTCCACCTCAGTCACACACTGCACCACCAGTGCGGGCACCAAGGGCGGCGTAGCGGGGGCAAAGTCAGCCAGCACGCCCTGGGGAGGGCAACATTGACCTGTTCAGTGCCCACCATCCAGGGTGGGCAGAGCCCCAGCATCCCAGGACTGGTAGCCCAGCAGTCCCATGGGGACATGGAGCAGTCCCCAGGCACCACTGTGCCACCCCTCACCTCACGGGGCCAGGCATGGTGGTGAGGCCGGGGCACACAGGAAAGGCGGCACTGCTCCCGGCACTTGGGATGCAGCAGCAGCTGGCACCGGCGGCACTTGACAGCAGCCTTCCCAAAGCGGATGCGGGAGCTGCAGATGCCGCATGGCTGAGGGCGGATCACCTGGAAAGGGGGAGCAGAATCAGAGCCCCCCTTCTTACACCACTCCTTCACCCCTCTGCAAACTACCCGTCACCTCCATTCATTCCCCATTCAGGCAGAGCTAGGGACAGGGGAAGAACATAGAAGAGCCTTCCCCGCCAAGACCCACTCCTCCTGCCCAACTCCCTCCTCCATAGCGGCCAAAAGAGAGGCTGGGGCACACACTGTTTTGGAGGTGAACTGGTGCTGGCGCAGTGGGTGACCTCGTGGTGGTGAGGGGATGGGTGCTGGCACTGGCTGCTCTGCAGAGCCACCCTCAGTGTAGCTCTCCTGCCCTGGGGCACGGCAACCTGGCTCCTCACTGGTGCCCCAAACCATGGTCAGCTCTGCAGAGAGAAAAGGTCGTGGAAAAGGTCGTGGAGGGAGCCCTGAAAGGCAAACCGCTTCAGCTCCTGGCTGGGATGTGGGGAGGCTTCCCACCTCCCAGGGCACCCCTGCATCATCCCAGCTGCCCTGGGACAGTGTCACTTGGCATGTTCAGAGAACCCTGGTACTCCCACGGTGCAGACAAGCACACCCAGCAGATCCCCTCCCTCTCCTGTGACAGCAGCACCCTGAGCCTCATCCCACTCCACCCAAGCCCTCGCCCCAGCCCTTCCTGTGACCTGCACATGTAGAGACACGGTGTCCCTGGCGGGAGCAGCGTCGTGGCACCAGAGCAGTGGGCAGGAGGCTGCTGGCAGGGCCCAGGCCCTTGGCTGGAGGTGGCACAGGGGGGATGCTTGCCTGCTGAGATGTGGGACAGTGATAATATGCCTGGTTGCAGGCCCACAGTGCTCCAATGTCTCTCCATGAGCTCTGCTCCACCTGCTCCCCATCCCTGTGTTCCTGCACAGCCAGGGATGCTGTTACCATGGGCACAAGCAGATACAGGCTGCAGGGCAAAGGCACCCAGACGGAACAGCTGAGCACACCCAGACCCCACAGCACCCACAGTCCTAGAGGCTGCAGCATTACATTCTGGCACTGGGGTAGCCCACACACCCTATCCCTTCCCAGGGTGTACTGACGTCCCCACTCACAGTGTTTTCAGGTGCCACAGAAGATCGGTGTCGCTTCGCCGCCACCATAGGGCCAATCTGAGGGGCCAGTGACACACGCTGGGGGCAGAGCAGATAGGGTAAAGAGTAGGCAGGGACCCCCTCTCCCCAACTGTGCTCCCCATCCCAGAGCCACCAAGCCAAGTGGTCCCAGGGCCACAAAAGACCCTGTCTCACCCTGCTCTCCAGCATTGCCTGCCCCACCCCAGCTGGGTCAGAGCCAGCCCTTGAGCTGGGGGAGGCCAGGTCAGGCCTGCAATGCAGAGGTGTGAGAGGAGCAGGGTGCAGGATGCCCACATGTGGGGATGAATCATTGAGGAGCCCAGCTGGGCCATGCTGAAAGGTAATGGAGTTTCTGTTGATTGCAGGAGATTTGCTGAGAGATGATGCTCCCAGCCCAGCATCAATAAATTAAACCCCCTTCCAGGCTCTTTGCAGCACCCCATGCAGGGATGGAGAAATATCTGGGTGCCCTAACCACGCATGGTACAGGGCCAGCACCTCAGCCTGGGCTGCTGACCTGTGCAGGCAGAGGGTCCCATGAGCAAGTGCAAGAGAGCAGACCAGATCTGGGGATCCTCACCCACACAGGGGTGCAGATCCCACCTCAGCACCAGCCCTCATGGGCTGCCATATCCCAGCATTTCCCTCATACCTGCCTCTCCTGGGATTTCCGCTTCAGAGTCCGCATGGCCGTCATATCAACATCCTGAAAGAGAGCGGTGAAGGTGGGGGCTGGCAGAGCTGCTGGGGTGTGCCTGGCCTCATACAACCATGCTCTGGCAGCAGCCGGGGGGTTGCCTACCCCAACCACATCCATGCAGAGGGGCCACCCTACTGCAGGAATGGGGCAAAAGTATCCCTTCACTACTAGTGAGAAACTGAACCGTGGGAGCAAGAGCAGGTCACTTCTTACCACATCATCCTCAGTGTGGTCATAGCTGATGTCTGAATGGGACAGGAGGGACTGGCACGACTCATCCACTGCAGACCATCTGTGGAGCAAGCTGGACGTCAACCTGGCTGAGGCCCCCCCCCAGCCGGCACCTACTTGTACAGCCACTCCTGGGAGCCCACAGCTGAAGCCCCTGTGGAGCCTGAGCACCCCTGTGCCAAGCCTGCCCCTTGGACCCAGCAGAGGTGAAGGGGAGAGGGCAACAGCTGAGCCCAGGGGTGCCCAAGGCACTGGGCAAGGACCAAAAACCCTGCTCACCTCCTGCCCGGCGCCAGGGCCGCCCCAAGGCACTGGCCTGTTAGGGCACTGAGGACAGAGCACTGCTCCCTGCTCAGCATCCCACTGCCCAACGGCTCCCGCATCAGGGACTCAAAGACCAGCTGAAGTTTGCGCTCCTGCAAGTGAAACAGGGCAGCAATGAGCAGGCTGGGGTCCCCACGGCCAGCCCCGTGGGGTACCCCTGCAGCCAGGCCCCCAACCTGCTTCTCCAGCTCAGCCTCTGCCCGGTGGCGCTTCTTCATCTCCACCTCCACCTGGTTGCGAGCGTGCTTGAGTTTCACCTCCAGCGCCGCCCGCTCAGCCTCCACCAGGGCCAGTTGCTCTCGCATCCGCCGCCCGTCCTGCTCCAGCCAGCAGCATCGCTGGCGCGTCGCCTCGAAGCACCGAGCGATCCGGATGTAGTCTGGGGGCAACAAAAACGGGTCGCCAGACGGCGTGGGGCACTGGACCCCAGCTCCCCCAGCCCCCACTAGCAGCAGAGCCGGGGGTCCCGGAGCACCCCAGGCCGAGGGGCTGCACGCACCCACCTTCCTCCACTCTGCCGCCGAGCTCCAGCAGCTGCACCGCTCGCTCCAGCCGGGCCAGGAGCCGTCCGCAGCGCTGCTTCAGCATCCCACCGCCTTGGGACGGGGCGAGATCCCCCCACAGGCAGACAGCACAGCCCTTACTTCCCGGGAAACCCCCAGCAGCTCCCTCCCCGTGCTTTCCCCTGGCCACCGGAGTCCGCCGTGCTCCCCGGGGCGGCGCAAGCTCCGGACGCGAAGAGCCCTCCCGGCCGACCTATGTGGGCCGGGGGCCGGGGTGGAGCCCAGCCCGGCTCCGCCTCCAGCTCCCGCCGCCGCCGGGGCCCGGACCGTCGCCCCCACGGCTGCCGGCGCGGGGAAACCTCCCGAGAGCCTTGGGCGTGGGGTGCCCCGGAGTGCTGGCTGCAGGGGTGCAGGACAAGAGCACTTGAGGGGTGCAGTCGGTGTGGGGTGCCTTGGGGATGCAGGGGCATCTGGCGGGAGCACTGTGCGCGGAGTGTGCTGGGGGCTGCAGGGGTGCGGGAGGGTGCTGGCTCCCGACACCGCTTCCCCTGGCCCACCTCCCCGGTTCCCGGGAGTGGCGTGGGTGGGAGCTGGAGGAGCCGGTGTCCTTGTCCGCTGTCCCTCACCGATGTGCACCGCATGCAAAGAGGCCGGCGGCAGGCAGGGGCGCCGGGCACCCCCAGCAGCGGGGCTCCCGGACAGGGCTGTGTCCTGCAGATGGAGCCACCTCCCCGCCTCAAAGACGAGCCGCTGTCCGGCGCTGCGGGGGTCCTGTGCCCCACCAGGGTCTCCTACCCAGGGGCTCCCCGGCGCAGCTCTCAGCCCCGAGGCCCCCCTCCCTGCCGCAGCCCTCAAATCCTGGTGGCCCTGCGTTCCTGCATGGGCCTCTGGCGGGTTTGCGGGGGGCCCCGGCGAACGGCAGCTCTCCCTCCTCCGTGCCTGTCCCGACCTGTTGTGAATACCGGGAACAGCAGCATGGCTGGCGGCAGGGCTGGGTGTGCAAGCCCGTGCACACACACACACACATACACATACACCCTAACAGGCCTGTTGCCTGCTTCCACCCTAGATAAGTCGGTTTTGCACCCCATGGGCACATGGCAGTGCACCCCAGTGCCTCTCAAGGTGGCTGTGTGTTCAACTGTGCCAGTCCCAAAGAGGGCGCAGGCAGTGGCAAGTGAGGGGCATGATGTAGCACCCCCACATCCCAGGGAGGTGTCTGAGGTGGTGCTACTGCCCTGTGCCCCAGGCAGCCCTTTGGCAGGATCCCCCCCAGGGGCAGAGCCTGGCAGGGGGCTGGCAGCACCCCAGTAGGGTTGAGCTCGCTGCTGTGCCGGTGCACGGGTAGCAGAGGGTGTTTCTCAGAGATGCTCCTTCCTCCCAAGGTTGAATATGAGTCAGGTTTTGGAGCGACTTTAATTACTGCTGGATCGATAGGCTTGGCACAGCCAAGCAAAATCCAGTCACAGCCCTGGGGGCCTGTGGGCTCAGCCCCCTACTGCCTGTTCAGCCCTCGGCTGCCTGTCTTTGGGGAGGCACATGCTCCCCGGCCGCAGGTGCTCTCCAACATCTGCTGTCCCAGCACTCAGACCCAGGAGGTGGGACCCTGTCCTGCACATGGAGCCAGCACCCCATTCACCCAGCCCTTGCAGGGGACACACATCCCTCGGGGCAGGGCAGCAGATGGAAATGCCGCAGCCTTGCAGAACACAGCCAGCACTGCCTGGGGAGCCCTGCACACCCCTGAGCCCCTTCCCTCTCCCAATGCATGGAGCAGGTTTGTGGCTTTTGAACACAACCTGTACCCTGGTCACAAGCTTGGTAGTGCCCCCGGGAGGGCTGAGCCACCCTGGCATCAGGCGGGCATGCCCTCTCATGCCCAGAGACAGGTAGGGGTCACTCACCACCCACTGCATCCCCTCTGCCTGCTTCCCCCATCCCAAGCCACTCTGGCTTGGCCAGGCACTGCATAAATAGCTGTTTGTGTCTCCGCGCGGCCTCTGCGTGGGAAATAATATCAGCTGATGGAACATAATGCCCTGCTTCACATGTTCAATTTTATCATTTTCCGAGGCAGGCAATCTTCGTTTAAAGCTGAATGGGCTGGGGAATGTTAATGAAGCACTGGCGCTGCTGTGCACCGGCTTTATCTCTTCGAGAATAATTTGGGTGAGCTCGGAAATAGAGTTCCCAGTCCCAATTCAAGCGGCGGCAGCACCGCGTGCCGATAAAAGTGTAATTCCTGGCCAGCGAATGGCCCTGAATACATGACAACTTAACCCTTGGAGCCCCGCTGGGATGGTACTGCCTGTCTGCCTGCACTGGGCCCAGCTGCCCCGCGTGCCCAGCACCAGCCTGGGCACTCAGCTTGGGCAGGATGTGGTCTATCACTCCTGCTTGCCCAGGCCATGGAGCAAGGTGTGCAGCTCCGAGACAAGAGGGCAGGAGCAGAGCAGGAGGAAATCAGCCTCCCTGGACAGACAGGATCCAACAGTCAGATCTGTGACCGTGCCAGCCAGAAGGGTGCCCATGGATGTGGGCTCTGCTGGGAGAGAGATGGCCCAGATCCAGAGATGCCCAGGCATGGGGGTCAGGGAGGGAGAGGGGCAGTTGAGGACCCAGGGAATCGGGTAGGGGCTGGGGGAGCAGGCTGGAGGGAGAGAGCAGGGGAGACAGGTTCAAGGGAGCAGCCCCATGTGTGAACATCCCATCCTAGTGAGACTGGGAGAGCAGGACAGGTGCTCACAGGCTGAGAGCACACGCCAGCCCCAATGGTGGAGTGAGGGGCTCTCTGAGGAAAGGCCATGGGCCCTTCTGCTGACTAAGAGGACCAAGGTAAATTCACAGGAGCTATTTGGTGGTCAACAAAAAGGTGCAGGCAGCTTGGACCCCAAGGGGAAAGCCTTTGGTGGTCTGCCTGGTCCTGCTCCGAACCTGGCCACAGAGCTCCAGTTCCCACCAGCTGTGCCCTGGCACCTTCATGGGGGGACTTTGGGGCTCTGCCCTACCCATCCTGTGTGCAGCTCCCTTGGGCTTCTGACAAAGTGGATGGCTGTGCCTGGGGCGGTGCAGCACCCTCCAAGTGATGGTCCCTCATGTCCTGGGCCATAGCACCCTGAAGATGCTGGGCAGGGGATGGCTTGTCCCAGTGAGGAGTCAGCAGAGCCCCTCGGGCACCTGCCTGGGCCCCCTCCAGTGGGGCAGCAAGTGGGTGCTGGGACATACCCTACCCCTGTGAATGGGCAAAACAGGCAGGCTTCCAGCACCGTTAATCAGGGCTGTGAGAGCCAGGATTAATGTGCACTCCAAGGCTCTCCAGTCCCAGCTGTGATCCAGCCCTCTGCTCTCAGCCAGAGCCGCCTCCATGCGCTGAATTATCAGCCTGAGTAATTAAGTGGAGAGCTTTGTTTTAATGCAGACATCTGATGCCTTCACACCGAGGAGCACAACAACTGTCGCGGGTGTTTATGCTCCATGCAACACATCTGGCTCAGAGGGAGAAAATCCATCTCCACCGCTGTGTGAGATTGAAGGGAACGCGGCCCACGTGCAGAGAGAGGAGGGACGGCTCGCAGTCGGTGAGATGGGCAGGATTTGTCCCCAAGCGTCACCCCGATGGCTCCTCAAACCCTGCTGGCAGGACGTCCAGGGCTGCCCGGCAAAGCACGTATCGCCCCCGCTCTCTACATGCAAGGCAGTGCAATGCATTGCGAGATGAGAGATAATTACAGACTTGGAGATAAATGGAAATAGGGCAAAATAAAACATGGGTTTATCAGAGGTAGATGGTGCCTGGCTCACCTGATACCTGCTGCTGATAAGGGAGCTGGTTTTCGAGATCTCAGACCAGCTGCTGTGCCGTGCAGAAAATTGTTGCTTTGCACAGATTAGGGGATTTGCACTAGCATGAGGAGCTGGAAAGAGGCTGGTGAGGGAAGGAACCAGGCTGCAGGGAGAGAAGAGGTAGCGGCAAGGGACGAGGCTGCTGCTGGGACCACTGAGGACACACCTCATTTAACAGCTTCCTCTGTCACCCCAAAAGTGGGGGATGTGAGGGAGATCTGCTGATGCCACAACATCCCAGGCATTTTCTCTGTACTCAGCCCCCAAACCACTGGTGCTTTGCTCATCACACCCGCTTGAGATGTCTGAATGGTCTCACAGGTATTTAATGCCTTTCTTACTGAGTAGCTTGGCTGGTCAGGTGCTGGGGCAAGCTGTGGCTTTGCAAGCCCCTTCTCACCAGCTTCGCTCAGCGTCTCACAGCTTCTGGGTCCCCATCACTTTGTGGGTGCTGGCAGCAGCAGGACTCCCTTGCTTGCCATCCAATGGCAGGGCTGTTTCCATGAGAGCCTACCATCACCTCCAGCACCTCCCGCCCTGGCTCCTTGGCACTTCTGAGTCAAGCCAAGGGGCTGTTGGGACTGAAGGGGACAGCAAGAAGGACTCCTGGGTGAGGGGAAAGGATGCTCCAGCTGGGAGTGTGGCTGCTGTGTACAGTGTTCCTGGTGTGAGCAACAAAGGAACCCTGTTGTCAGAAACTGTTTCCCAGGAGAAACACTCCAGGTGATTTCCAGCAAAACCCACACTCTGGGCTTCTCCCCTGCTGAGAAAAATACGTTGAAATTTGGCCTGGGACCTCTGACCCCGTGCTGATCTGTCTGAGGAGCAAATTCCATTCCAGTTGAGTGAGGCTCATCCAGCTCCCCACAGCACTGAGCAGCCAGGGCTGGTGGCTCCGCTCCCTGGCAGGGCTGCCCACAGGACTGGGCACTGGGAGATGCTGCTCCTGCACACGGGGACACCTGAAGGCCTTTGGCAAAATATGGCAACAGAAATAGAGCTGGGGGAGTTCAGATGAGCAGCACAAACCCGGCCAGCAGCCCTGGGTAATTTGAGACTGGGAAATGTGAGCTGAAGCAGCAGGGGCTGTGCAGCCACCTCTGGGCAAGCAGGCTGATTTATTGTCTGTATGAGCCCAAATTGCCTCCCATGCTGGGCAGAGAGACAGGACCAGATCCCCCATCTGGAGACGCTCATAGCAGAAGATCAGAAATGTTGTGCAAAGGAGTCACATGGGAATGGCTTGAGACATCCCAGGCAGTCATGCCTGGCTGGGCATGACCACTGCCCACGCTTGATGCGATTTCCCAGCCAGACCTCTGCAGGCAGAACCCATGGCAGGAGCAGAAGAGCCCTGAAGCTGCAGGATGGCCCTGGGCATGTGGAGGTGGTGGCCCCGAATGCATGCAGGGGCGGCACTGGGCTGGCTATGGGTACTGCCCCATGGGGACTGGGCATGAGGCAGCATCTGTCTTGTCTGGATACAACCCTGGTGCTCCTGGCACAGCTGCCCTGGGAGCCAGGTCACAGAGCAGTAGCTGTGGCACATTCACCTGGGGTGGGAGAAGAGGGGCTGCCCCCACCAGCGCTGTGTACACCAGTGTCACAGGATGCCACCATGCTCCCTTTGTGCCCCAAGGCCGCCCCATCACCCTCACATCCTCAGCTGTACCCAGCCCAGGCGGGGGATGGCTGTCCCTGCCAACTGAAATTAATTCCCTGAGATGCTATATCAAATGCTTTAATAAAGGCTTGATATATCACACCTCTTGTCTCCTCTCCATCGATTCATTTAGCAATTTTACCCAAAAAAGGCAATCAAGTCAGACTGGGCAGATTTATTCTGAGTGAACTCCAAACACATCTTTATTGCTCCCTGTTCCCCTGCCCTCGAGGTCCTCAGACACATTTTTCTCTTAATATTTGTTCTATTATTTTACTAGAGATGAAGCTCTGTTGATGGGCAGTAATTGCCTGGACTGCCCTGCCTTCCCATGATGAAGATTGGTACCTTACTGGCGGCTGCCCCCCACTACCCTGCTCTCCTGTCCCTCTTCAGCAACATTATTGACTGGGAAAGTTCATTAACAAGCCTCTTAATGACTGCAGCCATGCCAGTCCAGCCCACGACACTAACCTCTCCTGTGGTTTCTCTTGCTGGCTGCTTCCAGGAAGAGACATCGCAGGATGTTTTCTGCATCTCCAGAGCCACGTGGGTGCCTGAGCCACTTCTAAAGCCCTGCTGACTCCCCATGGCAAAAGGTACTGTCCCTGCATGGGCTCTCATCCCCGGTATTTTCAGGGACTGACCCCTTGGGCAGGCAATATTGGCCAGGCAGTGCAAGGGAGGTCTATGTCCCCAGTGGTGGAAAGGTTTTGGGAGTGTCCAGAAGCCTCTCCAAAGTCACCTCGCCCCCCGGCAGGGCTCCCTTGCCCTGACATTTGCTCTGCCATCCCAGTGCCGGCAGCCTTGTGAGCCAGGCTGGCACTGAGCCGAGTGCGATGCCGGGATTAGGCACTGCCTCCTACAAATGAGCTGTTAATTATCATAATCTGGTAATTGAGAAAAATCTAATTATGCAAAGCTAATGGATTTAGAGCTGTGCTGGGGAGCACAGACCAGGGGAGCACAGCTGGGCAGGGCCAGCATCACTGGCCCATGGCTGCAGACACCGTGAGGCCTTGCAGCACCTTTCATTCCACTCTGGGGCCCTGCTAGGCACCTGGCCAGGTCCAACTATATGCAGAAAAGAGCCCAGCCCTTTCACCCCACTGGGCCTGGCCACCACCTCCTCCCTGTGCTCGGGAATCCTCATCTCTCATTTACCCATATTGCCTCCCAGGACGCTCCTGCGCCTGGTGTGGGGAGCAGGGTGGGAGAACGCAGCCCCCCACCCAGCTTGGGCATCTTCTCTGATCCCAATCTGTCCTCTCTGTCTGCTCTGCTCCCACTGCCAGCAAAATAGTGCTGTGGGACCTGCCTGGGCGGGTGTGTGCGTGGTGAGCCCTGTCTGGAAAGACAGTATATTTTATTAGACCAACTGAGATGGTTCAGAAAGGGACATAAGCTTTTGGGCACATGGATGCTTCTCCAGTGCTCACAAGCAACTGTTTTGCTCAGCTATATCTCTGGTCTCATAAAAGTTATTGCCTCTTTCTGCACATCTTGAGAGTAAGGGATTCTGAGCTGTGCTGACCCCACAAATGTGCCAGAGCTCCCAGCCTTGAGGTAGCACCATGCCAGAGAGTCCAGTACCAACCCTACCATGTCACAGGGGCAGTCCTCCAGAGTCTGTGTCACTGCCCCTTAGCACCCCTGCCACCCCTCACCCTCACTCTATACTCGTGGGAGCCTGATCCCTTTCAGCTTTTGGGGAGCCTGGAGGAGATGCTTGAGCCCAAGGGTACAGGAGCTGTGACAAGAGTGACACTTGGAATCTTGGCTCCTTAGCCAGCCTGATGTTTCAGAGCTGTGCTTGGCAAGGCTGGTGCAGAGCTTGGGGTCCCCCCACATCCCCATGGCCAAAGAATCATTGCCCCCAAGACATGCCTGCTCACGGTACCTCACCTGAGCTCGGTGCAGTCCTGCCTGGGCAGCTCTTACATTCCATAGCAGAGGGATGCAAGCACTTTTCCTGCCTCTCTCTCCCCGGGGAGCCTCACACTGAATGCAGGGAGATGGTGGAAGTGAGCAGGACTCCAGCTAATAGTCTGCACCCCCGAGGGACAGGTGGTGAGAGTCCTCGAGCTTTCCAGGATGTTTCAGCCTCTGGCTCTGGTTCCTGCAGGATGCGGCAATCGCTAAGTCAATCACTAAGTAGGTCTGTGGTCTCAGCAATTAGCCAGTTTCCCGCTCAGGGCAGGGAGGGTGCGGGCAGTGCCATGCCGCACCAGTCCCGCCCCGGCACTGGTGCATGCTGCCTGCACACAGCTCAGCTCAGCCGCCCATCGCTGCTCCTCAAACCTCTTCCAGCGTCCTGGGCTCAGCGGGGACAGGCAGAGCTGGGTGACAGTATGTGGCTGGAGGAATCCCAGCAGCTCCGCCCGCATCCCTGGGGTCCCCTTCAGCCCTCTGCAGCCGTTGCCATGGAGGATTGCTCTTCTGGGCACCTGGGACGTGATGCCCTGGCCCTGCAGCAACACCCCTACAGCCTGGAGGAGTTTGCCAGCCGCTCCACCCTCCACGGTATGCGGCACATCTTCCGCTACCGGCACTTCACCGCCCGTAACCTGCTGTGGCTGCTGGCCTTCCTGGGCTCACTGGTCCTCCTCATCCATTCCTATGCCAAGTGTGTGAGCTTCTACTTCCAGTACCCCCACAACACCCAGCTGGAGGAGGAAACGACACGCAACAAGACCTTCCCTGCAGTCACGCTCTGCAACCTCAATCCTGCTCGCTACTCGCAGCTCTCTGCCCATGACCTGTATTGGGCAGGGGAGATGCTGGGTCTCCTGGATGGGGCTGGCCAGCCCCTAGTGTGGGAGAGCATGGAGAGGAGCAGGCTGGAGGCTCTACTGGGGAGACTGGTCAGGAATGAGAAGGAGAAGAGCCGCCCCTTCAACCTGGATGAGTTTTATAGTCGTGTGGGCCATCAGCTGGACATGGGTCAGATGCTTGTCCGCTGCACATTCAGCGGTGAGGAGTGCAACAGCAGTGACTTCCAGACGGTGAGTGCCCAGTGGCAGGACATCCTGCAGGGCAGGGAGGGCTGGGCACGGCCCCTGTGCTGACACTCACAACCTGAGGCACTGCTGGAGTGCTGAAAAGGGGATCAGGGAAGGGGAAAGCTATTGGGGGCTGGTTTTTGCAGTCTGTAAGGCTGCCTGGTTTGATGTGGGGTTTGTCGGGGCCAGGGCAGAGCCCTGAGCAGAGCAGGGGTGTGCTGGGCTGGGAATGCTCCAGCAGGGCTTGTGCCATGAAGCAAGCCTGAGAGGCTCAGGAAAGGTTCAGGTTGGGGAGCCCTCTCCAGGGCTCGCCCAGCCTGGCTCAGTTCCAGCAAAGGCAGGCTGTGACTCGCAGCCTTCCTCCAGCCCGACTGGGAAGCCTGGCTCCTTACCCCTCCTGTGTGCTCTAGGCAAGAGATGGGTGGCCCAGGGCTAATGGAGGAAGGGAGGGAAGGCAAATCCCTGCCTAGAGAGCTTTGGAAGGGAACAAAGCATATCTCATCCTAGCAGAGCAGGGGACAGGGGATGGGCTGCATCCAGGCAGTAGCATAAATGAGCGGAGGGAGGCACAATCCTGCCCTGCAGCAGCATGGGAAGATGCTTGCGGGTGCTGGCAGAGGGAGGTGGCCAAACTCTAGTGTTTTCAGAGCTGCAAGAAATACAAGAGCTCATGGAAGTTCCAGTGATGGATGCCGCACAAGTGCCCTCCCTCAGGTGCTCAGCACAGGTTTGCACAATCCCAGCTCTGCCAAGGGCGAGACAGAGTGGTGGGGGGCTTGCAGGGAGCCACAGCCCCAGTGTAGGGGTCAAGGGAGCCATCCGTGTCCTGCCAGAGTGGGGAGAGCTAATGTATGTGGGCAAGGGCAGGCAGGGCTGTGCAAGGCCAACACCCCACATGGGGAGCTGGCACCCCAGCCGTGCTGTGCCGCTGGCTGGCAGGCAGCCTGGGAGGCTGCCCTTCCCCGCCTGCAGCCTCCCTGGGGCATCGAGCGGGTGCTCGCCCATGCGGCACTGGGCTAGCAGCCGCTGCTGGCTGGCAGATGCAGAGCTGCGAGTCGGGAAGGTCCCTAATTTAGCGTGACGGCTCCGCTCATCACACTAATGAGAACAAAGCGGGGCTGCCGCACGGGGCCCTGCGACCAGTTGTCAGGCAGCTGGCAGGAGGTACCGCCGCACGCCGGGGGAGCACCGCCGGCAAGGGGGGACCCACAGCCGCCTGCGCCAGCCAGCACATACAGGGCTGTGGCCACTGCCACAGCCAGGCTCCGTCCGCCCTCCATCGTCACCCCAGTAGCTGCAGAGACCCTGGTGCCCAACCGGGCACTGCAGGGCTTGGGCACATGTCACCCTGGTGTGCTGGAGCTGGGCAAGCATTGTGTGGGGATGCAGGCAGGGCAGAAGCCATGGCCAAGAGGGAGCCACCTTCTCCCTCCTCTTGTCTTTGCTCCTGAGTCAACAACTGAGCATTACAGGGCTGTAAACAAGGGAATCAATGGTGCTGATGGGAACATTTCCTGGTAATAGCTCTGGCCTGTAAAACACAGAGCAGGGGGAGGAAGGGGAGGCTCACAGTTGTTAACCCTTCCCACCCACAGCCTTGCTCTGGCTTCTTGGTGTCCAGGGCTTGGCCTCAGGCTCTCTGGGTCCAGGCTTGTTGCCCCAGGCCAGGCGTGGGCTGCGTGCTGCTGTGCCTCAGGGACAAGAGTGCCAGCGGCTCATAGGGCAGTTGTAGCCCTGAGCACCTGAGTGCTGAGCCACAGTGCTGTCCCTTGGCTTGGGCAGGCACTCTGAGCTGCTGGGCATACAGCAAAGTCAGCATCTGCATGGTGAGGGGATGCCAAGCCAATGATGCCAGAGGAGGCGTCTTGACCTCTGGGGCTGCAGGGTGGCTGGTCTGTGCCACTCAGAGATGGCCATGAAGAGGCAAGTGTTGTCCTAGGGAGGAGCTTCCAGCACTGAGGGGCAATATTAATGCCATCTTACGAGGATACTCAGCCCTGGTCTGTGGTGCATGGGAAAACTGGGACTGCTGCGGGCAGATGGGAGAGGTGTGAACAGTCATCATGGCATCCCCTGGCTCCTGAGCAGGCAGAGCGTGCCACCAGCCCTTCCTGGCAGCCCGGGCTGAAGGGCTTTGGGCAAGTGAAGGTGCTTCTTTCTGCTGGTTGCAGGGGAGGGGACCCAGGCAAGCAGAGAGGGGTTTCCTTCATCTTTCTTGTACACCTCCCAGGGCATCTCTACCAGGGATCCCAGTCCTGTTTGTTCTCATCACTACCGTCCCCCTGGGAGGAATGAGTCCCCAAGCAGGCTTCAGGCTTGAGCACCAGCCCTGCCCTGTGCCACGGCTGCCCACTTTGCCACCACCCACCTTGCTGCTCACACCCATGGGCAGGCAGCCCTGAGCACACCACAGCCCCAGTGCACATGGCTGGCTGGGCATCAGTGCCCTGGCACCAGTGCCTAAGTGTACCCTGCTTGCGCTCCTGCTTTGATGAGGCTCTCCCATCATCGGTGCCACCCCAGGGCACGGCCCTGCTCACTTACAGCCACACCACCACATGCCACACGCTGTCCCGCAGCCTGAGCAGAACAGCAGGCAGGGGGTGCCTGGCACTGGAGCAGATGCCTGCAGCCCTCAGTGGGCACGGCCTGATCACGGTGCCCTCCACCTGCCCTGCACAGGGCTGTCAGGTAAATGTCAACCTGTTTTTATCTGCTCCACCATGGGGCGGCTGTTGCTTCCATTTGGATGAGCTAATGCACCTCCATTTCCCATCCCACTGGGGAGCAAGGTTAATCTCCCTGAAATTCACCTTCCCTGCTTCGCAGAGCCACCCTCCTCAGGGCTGAGCAGCGGGGGATCATGGACTAATCCTCCCGAAATGAGATGGGCTGTGGTGGGCTCTTGGTGTCACAGGTTTTCAGCTCCCAAGAGTATCACCTGTGGTGGGGAAGGCCAGATCCCTCATCCAGACTGGCACCTCCTGGCTGTGACCCAGACAGGATGTCTGTGGAGGATGGAGAAGGTGCAGGGGTGGAACAGGGATGTGCCGTGGGGTTTGCTCTGTGCCAGGTTGCTGTTGGGCAGGGGGGCATGGGACTGGGAGGATGACCCAGGGAGCACTGAACAGCATCAGTGCAATTTGTACAGCACAGGTAATGCGGCTGCAGCTGAAACACCCCCGGTGGTCCCCGTCTCATGTAATCATACCTGTTTCCAGTGGTTTTCCCAGCTGATAGAGTTCATGGCACCACTGAGGGGCTGGCGTGACGGCCGCGGCCAGGCGCTTGATGACTGTGTGTGTAATAGTAGGGCTGGTGGGTAATAGCAGCCTTGGAGTCCATCAACAGCCCTGCTCCTAGATGGATGCCGCCCTCCCCAATCCTGGCACAGCCAGCGACTGGTTACGGCAACACTAGCTGCTCTCCCCAAGGCACTGGCACTGGTAGCACCAGGGTTTTGACAGGACAGACAGTTGCTGTACAGGTCACCCAGGCACCTTCACCTTCACTCCCACTTTCATGCCTCACACAAGAGCGGATATTTTAATGTTCTATAAATAGTTTTACCCCTTAAATTATTGATCTGAATTTACAGCCAGAGCTGCCAGCTTAACAACAGGCTTTCTCAGGAATCAATCTGGGATCTGGCACCAGAGACTGGGGGCAGAGGGGAGAGTGGGGTTGAAACCCAGCTGGGCTGGGGGCAGAGTGCAAGGCTGGGCGTGGGGTGGGACTCCCTGAGCACCCTGCTCTGCTGTCTCAGGATGATGCTCTGAATGCTTTTCCTCCATGAATACAGAGCCCAGGCCCTTCCTTCCCATCTGGCAGGTGCCAGCAGCCCTGGGCAGCCAGCAGGGATGGCAGTGCTATCTCTGCCGCCCAGGCGCTGCCTGGCTGCCTGCACCCAGCTGCCTGCGGGAGCATCTGTGCTCCAGCTCACCTCGGTGAATTATGTAAAGCATCCTCGGGTGCCGTGGGAAGATGATAACGTTGGAACTGGGGAGGGATGGGCAGTAGGGGCTGGTGGGGCAGCTGGTGGATAGCTGAGCCTTTCCGTGCCTGGGGTTTGTGCCACCCCCGGGATGGGTCCCTTTGCAGCCAGGCTAGTTTTGTGAACAGGGCTGACCCTTCTAGAGGAGCTGGCATGGGGCTGCGACCCTGGAAGTGGTGAAGGAGTTATGTCTGACACAGGAGAGGGATGTGTTGCCCCTCCTGTGAGCACCCAGGCTTGTCCCCAAGGGTGCAGGCAGGAAGGTCACACTTTGGGCAGGGAGCCGAGGCAGGCGGAGGCAGCAGGGCCAAGCAAGGTGCCCTGGTGTGGGGGTGGCACAGTAGCGGGGAGGGCAGGCAGGGTGCACCGGTGGGGGAGCCCTGAACCCTCTCAACGCTGATTGCAGATCAGCCTAGCAGGGGATGCGGAACCTGCCGAAATAGCAGATTTAATTATCTCCGTGAAGCAGCGGGAAACCAGCAAGCAAGGAGGAAGTGCGGGTACACGGGTCTGGGGTGTCTCAGGGTGGGGGGGGGGAGCAAGTGCTTGATCGAGCAAGGCTGTGACCCCCACAGCCTCTTGCCCCTTGGTAGGCACCGACTGGTCCCATTACAAGAGCCCCCCTCCTGGCTCTCCTGCAGGAATGGCACAGTCCCATGTTGCAGAGCAGCCCCCCCAGTCAGGGTTCATATGCAGTGCTGGGGACTCCCTCAGCTGTGCAACCCCCTGCAGCCCCCTCCCCAGCCCCAGCCCCTGCTCAGTATGCTGCACACTCCCTCTGGTCACTGGGCAGGAACTCTTCATTTCACACATCGTTTCCTGCTGCTGCTGCAGAGCCACCAGCAGTCTCATCCCTGGCTCAGCTACCCCCATCCCCTTGGCACCAGTCTCAGCTGTCCCCAGGACTGCTCGTTGCATGCTGCTGTCCATGTGTCTTTGGCACTGCCTGTGGCCATCACACCCTGTGCCCTGGGCACCATCCCTTTGTCACCACCCACCATTCCTGTATGCTCAGCCCTAATCCGTACTACCATGGCTCATCCCCTCTGTGCTGTCAGTTTATCATGGCCTACCACCCCTGTCTTCTCGGACACACCGACAATCCCCCTAACCACAGCTCTGGTCCTCCTGCCTCCCCTTACCTCATCAGCGCCTCTCCTTGCCAAGGTGCGCTCCCCACTGCCAACCCAGCCAAACCACCCCTGCTCGCTCTGCTCTGAGCCCCGGCCAGGGAAAACACTGCTCTTCTGAGAGATGGGCACTAGCATCCCATTTCCTCTGGCCCCTGTCTATTCCTCATCAGAGGAGTTTCTGGTGTCCCATATCCCACCTGTCAGGTCCCATCCTCGGCATTTTACAATGCCCACCAACACTGGTACTGGCCTGGCGCAGCTCTGGTCCCCATGGTGCAGCACTAGCTGCCAGTCTGTGCTGCTCCTGCTCTGCTGCCAGCCTTGCCCTGGTTCCCAGGTCCTTCCCACAGAGTCTCCCGAACACCCCAGGTGCTCCAGCTCCCTTGCACACACTAGGAGCAACTGGGGTGCCCGCTCGTCCTGAGTCAGCTGCTGGGCTTTCTTGGTGCTGGCTGGGGGGACCCCTGCCAGTTGTAGATGCTGGTACCCCTAGGCAGGGGGCAGAGTGGGCAGGCAGTGACACACGTGGGGACTTTGCAGGCAGCATCCAATACAAGATGTGGGCCAAAGACAGGGCTGCGAGAGAGCCTGAGAAGGGGGTCTCCACAAGCCAGCCTGGACCTACTCCTTATTGCCCTTGCTGCTGCAGCACAGAGAGGTGCCTGGCCCCAGGGCTCCCCAGGTCTGGAAGAGTTAACAGGCAGGGCCAACTTGCCTGCTTCACCAAGCAGGAGGGGCTGGGAGGTGAGGGAGCAGCGGGAGCAACCGGGAGTGATCAATACTGTGTGCTGGAGCCGCGCACAAATCGCAGCTTGGAGCCATAAATCTCCCTCCCGTCACAGGCGATGAGGATGAGAGAGGAGCTTATCTCCCGGCTGCGGCACTGCCAGCCGCTCCTCCCACACGTGCCCGGCTGCACGACGCCATGCGACCGCACCAAGCCCAGCGGGGAGCTGCAGCCTCCCGCCTCACCAGGAACCCCACGGCCCCCGCAGGGTGAGCGGTGGGTCAGGCATGGGGATGGATGGGCTTACATCCACGAGGATTTCCTTGGTGGGAGCAGGGACATGGGTTCACAAAGAGCTGGAGGCCAGGGTGATGGGCTGGATCCAGGAGAGACATCCTGGCCTGGCTCAAGCCCCCTGGCTCTCTGGCTGCTCCTGCCTGCTGCCTAGGGTGAATCACCCAGGGCGGGTGAGTCACCTGTCACCCCCCCCAGCCACCTTGGTGGCAGGGCTTGGCAGCAGCATCCACTTCTTTTCCTCACCCACGCCTTAGCACAGCCACGGGGCTGTCACTGCTTGGCTTTCTGCAAGGGAAGGGTAGCATGGGGGAATGTCCAAGGGCTTGAGGAGGGACAGACAGCACTGGGGTTCCCCAGAAGTGACTGCAGTGCCCTGTACATCCCTTCTCAAGTCAAATACTGCCTGACCACCGTCTGAGCACCAAAGGTTCTGGGCAGGCTCAGACCACAGGCACGTGGCAAGCAGCCTGCCCTGGTGTCTGGCCAGGATCGATTTCCTGTGTCCAGCCCAAGCTCAGTCAGTTCTGGAAAGCACCAGTGCCCAGAGCAGCAGGCAGGCAACCCCATCCCATGGCCCTGGCCAGCCTCCAGCTGCCCTGATACAGCATGACTGGTCACTCGCTGGAGTTGAGGTGAAGCCAGGGCTGCTCTGCCTTCATCCAGCTCACCGCCAGCACTGTGCCAGCAAGCTGCTGCCCAGAGCATCCCCCACTGAGCCAGCACACGTCCCTGCACCCAGAGGAGGCCACACACACTGCCACTTGCACCGCTGTGAGTCCAGGGGCTCCTGCCAGAGAAAGCCCAGACCTGTGCAGGCAATGCTGAGCAGTGGTGCCTTGGCCAGGGGAGGACCAGGACCCATCTCTGGGCACTGCCTGGAGGCAGTCCTGGCTGCCAAGGGCTGGCACCTGCCACCATTGTGCCTGAGAGCCTGGGCTGGCATGGGTGACATGCCACTAGGCCCATGTGGTATCAGCCATGAGCTGAGCCCACAGAACAGGCAAGGTAGATGCCAGGACCCCATGTCTCCCTGGGATCTCCCAACTAAGCCTGCTCTGGAGCAAAGGACTATGCAGTCAGCAGTTGAGCTGGGATTGATTTATTGACCCGGCATCCATAGGGGTGGAAGCTGGGAGGGGCTCAGGCTTTGATCAGGCTCCCACAGATGAGGCAGACATCAAAGGCTGGTGTGTGGGCAGCAGTGGCCTCTCTCCAGGACAGGGGGTAAAACTGTCTGCTGTTCTGCTGGGTATGGCCTAGGGGCCTGGCTGCCCATGGGGAGCTGGGACTGGGCTTGGGCAACCAGAACTGGCAACCCCGCCCTTTCTGGTGGTGCAGGGAAGGGAAAAGGTCTGGCAGGGACCAGGGCATCCCTGGATGAAGCTTGTTCCCCAGGGCAGCAGGGGTTGCCATGAGGATGGGCAGTCAGGCTCCCTCTTTCTGCTGCCAGTACTGGGACATCCATTGTCCACAGGAGAAGCAGCAGACCAGGCTGTAGCTGCATCCCAGGGGATGGGAGGCAGCAGTGTGGGGTAGCCTGGAGCCCAGCATGGAGCCCACGGCTGTACCCAGTTCTGCCCTGAAGGTGGAGGAGCAGGAGAGGTGAAGGGAGCAGGGCAGATGCTGCTGCGGCTGCTAAGCAGGGGTGGCAGGTGGGATAAACGAACCTGGGCTCTCCTGGGGCCAGTAAATTAGAATCAATAGGAAGCAGGAATAATTTATTTGTTTGATATCGCCTGTTAATTAACTGGGCTGATGTGTGTGATGGGGAGCGGCAGGAACCCCTCCACCTGTCTAGCTCCTGTCTCTCCATGGGGGATGGGAATGGCATGGGGGAGTCCCATCCCCGCCAGCACAGCATCTGTCCCCACTCTCAGCAGTGGGGCAGGACAGGGACAGGAGGGGATGACATGCAAGGACTCCCCGCAACAACCTGACCCCCCATGGCAGGGCATGAGGCAGGGAAGGGATGTGTGTGGGGATGTTGCGTGGCCAGTTGTCAGCCGTGTGCAAGGCCCCCTAGCTCAGCATCTCCTTCCTGCCCTGGGCCACTGCGGGGAGCAGGGCTTGGGGCTGTGAGCACCCCCAGACCTCTGCTCCTGCACCTTCCTGGCTGTTGCAGCACTGCTGTGAGCCATGTCCCTGCTCTGCCAGCTGAGTGTGGCTGCCCTGTCAGAATGGCTGGATGGGCACTTGTGCACATGTCACTCACATTCCCAGCACATGTCCTTGGCCCTGCCTTGCCCGCACCCTGCTGGGCTCACACATGCCCTTTGCCGCTCCAGTGGGAATGGCTGGGAGCGCAGCTGGCTGGAGTTGTGTCCCGAGGCAGCGACACACTCACCAGGACATGGGCACAGAGCCGTCCCCAGGGCCCCAACAACAGGGTGCTGTGCTGCCCCCACTCCACAGCCCTGCCTCAGTTCCCCCAGCCCCAGGCAGCACCATCACCTCCCTCTGTTTTTTTTTTAAAGAATAACATTTCTGCTAAATACTTTAATCAGATTAGTAGCAGTGTGTCTGCAGTGCTGTTAAATCAATGCTCCCCAACACATCTCGGCGGCTAGAAATCAATTACTGTTTAAGCCGTGCCTTGGTCCCTGGCCTGCGATCAATATGGGAGATGTATTACTCTCCCGGAGTCTTTCCCACTAAAAACCTTTCATTTGTATAACAGGAGCTCAGGCAAAGTGCCGGTGCCTTCCCCTCCTGCCTGCTCCCCAGGGCCGAGGCAGCCCCATCCCAGTCCTGTGTTGGGTGGCTGCTGGGGATTAACTGGCTTGGGGACTGTGTGTCACTGGGTTAGGACAGTCCCCGCTCCATGGGGAGATGTGCAAGACTAGGCCAGCACAAAAGGGTCCCACACACTGGGGATGGCTGATTAGGGACATCCTGGCCCATGCTCCTGTGTGGCTGAATCCACTGCCTGTCCCAATGCCCTCTATCCCAGCTCCGGCCCATCGCTACATCCCTGACCAGGGCAGTGCCAGACCCCCAACAGGGTGGGTACCACCACTCCCTGTCTTTCTCCTGTCCCAGAGATTTGCCCCTCTGCAGCCCCCTATACCCACAGGGCTTTTTCCCCCTTCCTCCATCCTTGTCCCATAATTTGGAGAGTGAGCTCCATTATTCATGATAACGATCTTTAATTAGCTGTGAATATTAATGACTTACTCTGTAATTAATCATGCTTTGCATACTGGGGAGGGGGTAGCTCCCACCACCACCACAGTTAAGCATGGGTGGGGAGACCCGCTCCAACAGTGGGGGCAGCCCTGGGGTCTCACCCCATCCTGGGTGAGATGTGGGGCTGGGGGGGAGGCTGCATGGGGTGCTGAGCTGAGACCCTGTGGGTGGGGCAGGTGCTGCCAGCCTGTCCTACTGCTTTGGGGTTAGCATCCCCACTTGCCCCATATGAGGATGGGGAGAAACTGGCCCGCCATAAATACAGTGGCAGCTTCCCAGCTGGATGTCCAGCCTCCCACCCCCAGGCCAGGGCTGAGGGGTGCTGCGAGGCACAATGGGGTGCTGCACCCACCCCACTCCCTGCCCCTGTCCTGCCTCAAAATCTGGGGGCAACCTGGACTGTGCTGGGATCATATCCCCCCCACCCCCAAGCTCCTGGGGCTGCATGATGAGGGATGAAAAGTGGCTTTCAAGGCATCATGTCCTCTTCTGTCCCATGCAGTGGGCTCTGGTGGGCTCCAGGCTGGGTCCTGCTTAGGGGCTGCTGGGCCAAAGCTGCTGCCTGCACAGGACAGGTCTACATTTGTCGAATTCCAGTCTCACCCCTTTGCAGCTGCAGCTGCCCTGCCTGAAGCAGGCAGGCATCATCCTGCCCACAGTTCCCTGCATTCTCTACCTGCCTGCCTGCCTGCGCATCGTCTATCATCTCCTGCTGACAGGGAATTTGCGTGGTCCCAAATCCTGCCTGATCACCCCAAACGTGGCTCTCACCTTACCTGAACAGAGGGGAAACTGAAGCACCAAGGCTGACATTGTGGGGAGAGCCCCCACATTGGTGTCGCATGCCTATCCCATCCTGGCCTGATAGTGACGTCCCAGGTGCCAGGTGGAAGTGCCACATCTTGGTGGCCTGGCTGCCCTGGCGGCAGATGGCGAGTGGAGGCGCCTGCTGCCTGCTGGAGTCCCCTGCCTGCCCACGGCAAGCGCTCCCGCGAGGGCAGAGTTTGCTTAAACGGAGACAGATTTAACTATTTCCATTACAGCTAAATGATGAGGCCCATAAACTTTATGGCTCTGTGTGCACGAGAGCAGCTCTAATGGCCTTCGCCATCTGGAGGAGATGGCTCCATGGGGGACCTGCCGCCCACCAGGACCTGTGTGCTGCGCCAGCACCTCCCCGGCACTGGCGCGGGGCTGCTAGCAGCTGCGGGTGGCACGATGCCACCGGCTCTCCATGCGGGGCTGGCTGTGTTTTATCACAATGTGATCGTGCTCCAGGGCAGATGAGCTGGACCTGGAGATGGCCTGGCTAACACTGGTGCTGGTGGGGCTGCACAGCCCTGCCTGCACACACACCGCAGCGGGGTGGCAGGAGGGCACCCCTGGGGGCCTCTTTCTGCTGTCTTCTGCCCAGCAGTCTGCAGGGGTGGGTTGGGGGTAGGTACTCGCTTTGGTCCTGCCTGTGCCTCTGAATGCTGTGGCCTCCAACATGCTCCCCACCACTTCTCCAACAGTGCTGTGCTGCAGGATCTGTTCTTGGTGGGAGCGGGCAGACTGCCCGGCGAGGCCGTGCTCTGCACGCCTGACCGCCCCTGAATAGCCCCTGCCTGATGCCTGCTGGCTGCAGATTGTGGCAGGGAGGCGGCGGGGCCCTGGGGCACCAGCACCAATTAGCCCCTACAAAGGGCTGCTGCCGTATCACTGCGATCCATGCAGGGATGCTGCTGGGCTGGCGATCCAGGCAGGGTGCTGCGGGCACAGCCCTCCCCTCTGGAGGGATGGAGGGACAGACAGGTGCAGGTGAGGACACAAAACCATCACCTCTGTGCTGCTAACCCCTCTGTTTTTGTGATTCCCATGGCAGCACTCCCATGGCACAGAGCACCCCCCCAAGATCGTGGGCCAGGCTTGCTGTGGGACAGCAGGAGCAATGGGTATGTGGCTGTGTGGCCACTGCTGACCAGGGCAGGGGGGCTCTGTGGCTGCCCCGACACTGCGAGTGAGGGCTGCTGGCACCGTGCTGCGGCAGAGGATTAGGTTTGGTGCAGGGGAGCCAGGCGAGATGCTTTGAAGTCTCATGAATATGGATCAGTGGCTTGGGGCGGGAGTGGAGGGGCTACAGCTAATCTCTCCCTTGCCATGGTGACAGGTGTGACAAACAGTGTGGGGGCCGGGAGGCGAGGGCAGGGAACAGGCAGGGGACAATGGATGGGGATGCCCTGCTGGCACCAAGGCTGGCCCTGGCACCGGGGGCAGGTGGCTGGGACACATTGGGGCTCTGCACCCAGAGCTCTGCAGTGCACCCTGGGAGCCTCTCTCATCCTTGCACCCACCCTCCCTCCCTGTCCCCCTACCTGGGCAGGGTGCTGCCCCCATGGCTGCTGGCACCCTGCTGGGCTACTGTCCCCAGGGCAGAGGTGACATAGTGGCCGCTGGCAGGGGTACAGGCACAGCTGGGGCTGGGGGGACCACAGCTGGGGAAGGGACCCATACCTGTCCCCAGTTCATCCCACCGCCAGCCCAGCCCTGTATGAGCTGTTAAAGACCCCAGCTCCCATCGATCCAGACCCTGGTGCCATCTGCTCAGTGGCACTGTGGCCCTGCCTGCTGTACCCCGAGCTCCATGGAGATGTCATGTTTGGGTCTACTCCTCCTGTGACAGCCTGAAGCCCTTGGTGCTCTCCTAGGAGACAGTAACTAGAGAGGACGCTTGGTCCTAGGAGGATGTACTGGGACTTGCAGAAAAGTCTCGGTGATCAATTTGGAGGTCGTTTTGATGCTCTCCTGGTTGCAGGACAGCAGTGGCAGCTGCTTGCTCAGCCCAGGGGACCATGCATGGCCTGGCAATGCACGGTGGGGCTCAGCAAAACTATTTGGGCTGGTATGCACCACAAGGCAGGCTGTTGGCTTCACAGCCCCATGAAGGCTGTGGGTGCTGGCAGTGAAGCTGCTGTTTTCTCCAAGGGGTGCCCAGAACCCCTCTCTCTCACAGCATGCATGGCCCAGGATGCTGTGCCTCTAGGCTGGGGCAGAGCGATAAGCAAGGTATACCATCCTGGTCCTGAGTGCTTGGCAGAGGACAGGGAGGGGAGAGCGAGGGCTGGAGCGACGTCACAGCAGGAAGACAGACAAATGCTGAGCAGATGTTTAATTATCAGCACAGTATTCTCAGATCCCTGGAAATCTCTGCATCCAAATGTAGATATTTTACGAGAGCATACACTTCTGCTGAGCGCTGGAGCCGTCACACAGTGCCCACAGGCTGGTCACCCCGCCTTCCCATGGACCATATACGCCCGGGGCTGGCATGGTTTGCCTCTGCTGTGCATGGGGCACCTGTGGGGCTGGAGCTGGGCTGGAGAGAGCCACCAGGAACTATATGCAGCTCTTGGGGATGAAGCCCTGCTGCAGGCTTGCAGCCCCAGAGACATGTCCCTCTGTCCATCCTGCTGTATCCCGCTCTGCAGGAACAGGCTGGGATGCAGCAGCTAGACCTGGTGCCCATCTGGGGGCCTGGCCAAGCACAGGGGCAGGCAGGGGCTGGAAACTGCCACCTTCCTATGTCCATCACCTCTCACAACCAGTCCCTACTGGCCCAGGCAACTTGTAGACATTTCTTGAAGTCCTTTGAGACCTTCGAGGTATCTGTTTTATACCGTAAGAATTGCTGGGTGTAGGTGTGCACATTACTCCTGTGGACAGGCTGTCTCTGCCATATCTCACACTTCTCCTGTGGCCCTTGGCTGTTCTCCCAGCACAACTGGGGCAAGAAAAGGGCTGGGAGCTGGGAGAGGCACAGGCAGAGCAGGCAGCAGAGCCACCTGGGGCTCTGGGCTCACACTGGGCTTTGCACAGCACTTGCCTCTTGGCTGCTGGAGGAGCTGGAAAAGCTGCCTGCCCTGCTGGGGACATGTGCCTCTGTAGGTCCCTCGAGAGAGCAATGTGCTGTAAGTTCCTCAACACAGCCCAGCTTGAGGCTGCAGCCAGATGTGGGGCTTGTCTCCAGCACAGAGCCCAGCACCATGCCAGGGCTGGACTGACTTGAGGAGCCCCCCCATCCCAGTGCTTTGCTGCAGGAGTGAGTTCAGCACAGAGAGGGCACTGGGCTACCCTGAATCCCCCCACTGGTCCAGCAGAGCTCCTGGGAGGATGCCCATGCTGGAGGAAAGGTTTTCAACAGCACATCAAGGATGCTGATGGTCTCTCCCCGGCATGGCCAGCTCATCCCTGATAGCCCAGCCTGCCTCCCTGCTTCGCATCAACGTGTCCCCCAAGGCTGTAAACATTTTGGATTCCCTGCCTCACCTGCTCAGGCACCATGCAGATTCAGGGCATGTTGCTGTCTTAAAACCTATCAGGTTTCCTGTCACCTCTCGGGGACCATGAATCTGCAGGCTGGTGGTGGAGCTGGGGCTACAATGACCCTGTTGTGGAATGGCTCTGTGCAGCCCCCGGCACCACCGCTAGGTCCTAGTGTGGCTCCTCAGCCTGCAGGTTTGGAATTGCCCCCAACCCACGGGAACCTGCTCCAGTCCCACAGGGGGTAGTCCCCAGTGTACTGGAACCAACTGCTCTTCCCCAGCTCTGCTGGAGCTCCCAGGGATATCCCAAGTATTGGGTACCTCCTCCAGCTACGCCTGGTGTGGTGCCCTGGCTGCCAGCTCTGCCGGTGGGCTCAGAGCTGGGGCCAGCAAAGGGTCTGTCACTCCTGCCAGCCTAATAAGCCAGGACTTAGAGGCCAGGACATTTTTCCTGCTGCTAGTACACCTCTTGGACATGCCAGCTATATCCCTGCCCCAGGGAAGGGGGAATTAGCAATGCTGTGAGTGCTGGAACCCCGCTGGGCAGCGGCAAACACAGGCTACATGCACACAACTGACAGCCCCAAACCCTCATAAATCTCCCTTGCATGGCCCATGGCTCACCTAAGTAGATTCGATTTGTCAAATATTAAAATTAATTTAGGATTGAGTGGTGGCCTGTGTGCGTGCCCTGCTCTCCCGTCTTCCCCTCACCGCCACCTCTGCTCCTGCCCAATGCATCATCCCCGGCCCCGCGCTCTCGCCCCAGTCAGGGCGCCGGGAGCCAGGATAAATCATCCTCCCGCCGCACTCGAAGACGAGCCGATTGCTTGCTCGGCAGCAGGGGATCACAGGGGAAATCACACCGCGTGCCGCCCGCTCTGTGCTGAGGGCGGGGGAGACGCCACGCTTAGGCAGAGATTTATTTATTTGATTTTACTGGGCTGGGATTTTTTTTTTTTCATCTCTCAAACGCCCGCCAGGGAATTGCAGCCCCTGGAATATTAATGCCACGCAGGACGCCAGCTCGTTAAAATGTCACCTGGCTGTAATTTCTCTTGCATTTATTATTCCCTGGGGAGTGCGAGCTCCCCTCTCTCCCCGCCTGAGGTGGTCCCAGCACACCGGGCAGCCCTGCCCGTCCCCTTTTGCTGCAGCACGAGTGCTACTCCATCACATCACCCAAAATGTTCCTGGCCCTCTTCCACCACCGCAGCAGTGGGCTGCACTGCCTCCGGCATCTCCTGCTGAGCTGAGCCCCGGGGACTGATGCCGGGAGAACCCCGTGCCACCAGCAGCACCAGTGTGGTGCAAACCCAGCCTGACCAGTGCGAGGAATCATGGGTGCTGGTGTGGGCGGGGGGACACGGGCACGGGGTCAGGCAGGGGACTGTGCCAGCGCGGACTGGGGGTAGGGTGGCACAGGGAACAGCTGCCTTAAGGAAACTTTGGCTCAGTTCCTGCAAATTAATGTTTTTTTCCCAAACAGTTTCCCGGCGCTAAGCGCGACGCGGGGAGCAATTATCTTTAGTGTCGATGTTATTACCATAAAAATTGCATTGAGGACTTTTCTCCTCCGATTAGAAAGTTAACGATCATCACTGCCTTCATTGTTCCCCGCACCGTGCTCGCTCTAATAAAGAGTCTGTGCACTTTACTTTTCACTTAGCATGAAAATTACCCAGCTGCTGCTGTGCGCGGCTGTGCAGCCCCGACTCCCACCTCCCGGTGACGGGCCCTTGTCAGGTATGGGTGGGGAGTAGCCACCAGGGACGACCCTTTGGCTTCCCTGTGTGGCGGGGACGAGGGGTCAGCTCGGGGTGGGGGATGCTGGCATCGGGGCTGCCTTCCCCACGTGTGTGCTGTGGGAGTATCCGAGGGATGCTTTCCCACACACTCTTCTCCGGGGATGTGCCGTCAGCAGTCCCTGCCAATGCCCATCCACTGGCCATCCCCAGCCCCTCTAAACTCAAGTCCACGGGGGATTGCCCCTGCTCCCCTTACCAAGGGCTTGGAGAGGCTGGGATGGGTCCAGCCTTGCCACTGTGGCTGCACTCCACCTTCTGCCACACCTCTCCATCCATGGCCAAACTGGGAGTCCCGGCTGCCCATGCTCCCATTACCTCTCGTGGGCAGGGGGTGTGGGGTGAACTCTGCTGCTGTCTGCTGCCTGCCCACCCCAGCACGCAGGTAGCGCAGCATCACTGCTCACAGCGAGCCGGTGCTGCGCCTGTCTGTGGGCATTCAGGCTCCAGCACTCACTGTCGGTCTCACTGCCTGTGCTTTTCACAGAGAATATTTGTATCGTTTTGCTTGATACCAGCATAGCTCTTTAAATTCTCCAAGTGCTGTAAAAATCTTAGCTAATCTTCGGAGAGTTTTTTTTTTTTTTTTTCTGAAGCTCTTCATTACTCTCTAATTGTTCAAACTTCTTTTCCTTCTGATTAAAAGCAGATTTTAAAAGTGCAGTTCAGTTTCTCAGCTATTTTCAAGTCAAATGGATTCCATCCCCCTCTCCATGTATTAATAACCTGTTCTCGTGCATCCCCCAGTGAGCCAGTAAAAGCCCTTCTGAGCAGAGACAAGGTGACAGCAGCGCTCCGGAGGGAGCGATTGGAAGGGGGTTACAGCTTGGAGGGAGAGAGATCCATCCATCCAGCTATCTATCATCCACCCCGCTATCATCCATCTACCAGAGAAATAACATTTGCAATTCCGCTTAGCTCTCCCTAATAATCATTAATATATTTTTTTTTACCTTCCCTATAGGTAGCAGAAGGAGATGCAGGGGTTTGGGGTGCGGGCAGAGGGGCCATGAGGAGAGGGGCGGTACAGTGGGGTAGTGGGATGGGGTGTGGAGGCTGGTGTGTCTGTGTGCTGGTATACTGGATGGCTGTGCTGCTGGGGCTCAGGATGAGGGGGATGCAGTAGATACAGCACCAGTGCCCGGCACATCCTGCAGCAGGAGGGACCATGTGCCAGGCTGGAGAAGTGTCTTCTGGAGGGTTTTGTGGGGAGCAGGGACTCTGGGGGTGAAGAGCTGTCATGCTGCTGCACTGGGCTCTGCCCCTGCCCCGTGGGAGAGCCTGATGCTGGTCGGGGTGCAAATGGTGCAGTGTGGTCCCAGACAGCACCCGAGGGTGCAGTGTGCATGAGCCTCTCACCATCCCCCAGGCCTGGCCCTGGGAGCCCCGATCCCTCTGGCTGTTGACACCAGACCCCTGACACAGCCTCAGGCCCCAGCCCAGCTGGGCAGCCGTGGGAGACAGAACAGTGATGGATTGCAGCACTTCCATGTCTTACCAGGGAGGAAATGCCAGGTCCTGCTGAACTCTGGCAGCTGTCAGCAGTGGGCAGGACGGGACCTTGGCCATACCGGGGAGCAGGTGCTGATTTCCCACGAGCGATGCAGAGGCAGGAGGGGGAATCCCAGATGCCAGCACCCAGCCTGAGCATTTCTTTCCTCTCTTGAGCACCTTCCCTCTTTTTAGTTAGTGCCACACAACCTCCTCAGGCAGGGGCAGCGGCCCGGGCACCATAAAACCCCCGTACTTGTCGGGAGGTGCCTGGAGGAAACTCCAGCAGAGCCCAGGGGATGAGCCACTGTGGTTAGTTGCCCTGCTCACCAGTGGGCTTCATACCAGCACCCAAATTGGTTTGCAACATCTTCTAGCCACTTCCTGCTCTTAGATGATTGCCCACCAGTGCCAGTGATGATAGTTTTAGAGTTTGTGAGCCACATTTTTGGTTACCAGTGTCCCTCAGACCCAGGATAAGACACTCCTCTGCAGCTCTGAGCTTCGGTGTCCTCCTGAATGGGCACACAGCACCCCCAGATCCCCAGCCACATCCATGGCAAGTCCAAGATGTCCCCTGTGCCCCACTGGAGATATCTCCTCTTCAGAGGTCTCCTCAACCCTCTGGATGGCTCAGGCCACCCATCATGCTTCCCATGGAGCAGCATGGGGCAACAACAGGTACTCAGTGGGGCTGGGAGATGGGAGAACCAGGGGAGGTACCAGGGCCTGGCACTGGCACCTGGGAGTGGCTGCAGGCAACCTTGTCCATTCCAGGCTCAAACCTTCAGGAGATGCCAGTAGGCTGGTGGCCGTGGCCATGCTGTGGAGGGAGGGATGCCAGTGGCCCAGGCATGGGCACAGCTGATGTGCTCTGGGGTGCTGTGTCCCCTTGGCTAGCCCATCCCGGCAGATGGCAGCAGGGACGCGTCACATCCCGGTAGCGCATGGGGACCTGCCTCACACCCCGACCTTGGAATAATCTTCAGTAGGATTAAGAGCTTAAACGTATCTGTGTAATTGCCAGGCCCCTGCTGAGCTGGAGAGAGTGTGAGTGCCAGCACAGGAAGGCAATGCCCAGGAGTGCCTTGCTCCCTCCTTCTGCCTGCTGCTGCCTGCTGCTACTGCCACAACCATGGGCACCACCAGGAGTCACCACCCTGAGCGTGGATGTCTGGGTACAGGCATGTGGCTCGAGAGAAAAGGGTGCTTGTCATGGAAAGGGATGATGCCCGGGCAGTGCCAGGGAATGTGCCTCTTGGTGGGTTCCAAAGGAGGATGTTGAGTGTGCAGAGCCCTGGTTGTGCTCCCCAGCACAGCCTCAGTCCTCCCAGGCATCCCTCCCACACCCCTCTGGCCCCCACCAGCTCTGTGCCCAGGAAGGACACGGGGCCCTGTGCACGCCTTGAGGAATAAGGAGGGTTGGTCAGCATGCCAATCTGTTCCGCCAATCTGAGCCTCCATGGGCAGATGATCCAGAAGGATTTGTTCCCCTCCTCAGGGGGAATGGGGTGCGTGGCTGGCAGTGTTGGGATCTGTAGGGTGTTCAGAGTGTGCCTTCAGCACCCATCAGCAATCAGAAGATGTTCAGGGTTGGCAGAGGTGTCAGTGGGTCTCAGACAGCCCCAAGCAGAGCCCAGGCACTTGGTTAGGGACACCCAAAGCATCTGCGTGGCCCCTGCCCAGGTATGCCAGTGGGAGGCCAGCACCCTGGTCCCGGCCCGTCCGGCTGGTGCGGGACTTGGCATGGAGCGGAGAGTTGCCATCCCAGCCCCCTCCCTGTCTGCCTAATGGTCCCTGACATTTAAATGAGATTTAGTGCTCAGCCTGATGCTGAATATTCATGAGCCCATGCGGCCCTGACAGCCCGGCTGGGGCTGCTCTCATGATTAATAATTTGTTTTTCCCTTTACTGTAAACCTCACCTGCACTCGCTGCTTGCTCTGGCACTGCCAACCCTGGTGCTACCAGGAAGCACCCATACCTTCGTCCAGCAGGTCCTTCACCTCCCTGCCTGCTGTGGGACACTCACTATGGGGCCAGGCAGCCCCCCAGGGACCCAGCCAGGGGTGAGTGGCATCTGCCAAGCATTAGGAACCTCTTCATTGCTCTGAGCTGTGCAGCTGCACAGCTATGCAAGGGGAGTGAGCGTCCTGTCTGCTCCTGACCCGGGGGCAGACATAGATGCTTGGCTTCTGCAAAAGAACACTGGGGATCCTGTGTGTGCCACCGCAGGGAGGGGTCTGCAGCTCACAGCAGTGCTGTCCCTTGTCCCCTCCCTGTGCCCTGGGTTGGATGCTGGCACAAGCCTGTGGTGGTGGGTTCTGGGGTAGTTCCAGTTGACTCCAACTAGAGACACCCTGGAGAGATGCAACCAAGTCCTCCTGCTGCTTGCATGCTGGGCTCCATCTTTGTTGGCACCAGCCCAGGCAGTACCAAGGCTTCCGGGCTCTCCCGAGTGGACAGGCAGTGGGCAGGCAGCCTCCAGTGGCAGCACAGCCAGAAGCCCAGAAGCCCAGCATCTGGGACCTGCTGTTGGTGGTATTCGCATGGTTTGTGGCTGGTGCAGATGTTCGCACTGCAAACCCAGCACAGTAGTACCCTGCGCCACCTTGGACACTGTCTCCCTTGTGTCTGTCCTCAAGGTCACTGCTCCCAGGATGCTCACTTCCCATCTCACTGCCTGCTGGATGCAGGGTGGAGGTGTGTGCAGTGGCATGGCTGAGCTGGACCAGACCCAGGGATGTCCCATGGGACCTGGGAGAGCCAAAGGGACAGGCTGCTGTCTACCCTCCTGCTCAGCAGCTCAGCTTCAGCAGCTCTGTGTAAATTGCATAAATATTCATGGTGAACTGAAGGAAATGTGACTGTCCCAGCTGATTACATGTGCCTGTCCTGAAGGCTGCGGCTGATCCCCAGGTAGTGCTGGCCAAGCGCCTGCCACTTGGCGAGAGATGGCCAGGGCATCCTGTGCTACCCACTTGCAGCATGGCATAGGGCATGGAACTGCGGGGACCCTCACAGGGCTGGAACAAGGGCCATGAGCTGGGGACATGCTTGTCCTCAGCCCTTCTGCAAGCTCAAGCCAAGGATGAGGCTTTTCCAGGGGAAGTTTCAAGACACCTAGGGCTTTCCCAGGGTGTCCCACCAGCTTTGCTGCCAGACTCGGGGTCTATCCTGACCATAGTCATGGGATGCCCGGTCCCCAGAGACATGTCACACCCACTTCAGTGATCCTGGCACATCGAGTGCTGCCTCCACTCCCTGGTACTTTGGGCAGATGTGGGCAGGGAATGGGACAGAGCTGCCAGGAGGAGCCCGAGGATGCAGCCCAGCTGGGATTCCCTCACGCTGCAGAGATTAATCCCCTGCAGACCTGAGCAAGGTGCTGGGCTAATAGCCTGATTTATTCTTTCCCGTCTCTCCAGAGCACACGAGGTTCCCCACTGTGTCCTGAACGACCTCATGCATAATGCCATGCACAATCCTATTAACGCCGCCCTGCCACGCGCTCCCTGCTTAGCGCCGCCACTCGCCAATGCAATTTCCCCATGATATATGGGAAAAATAATTGAACTATATTTGAAAAATATATTGAGAGTTACGGCTCACACCCGGCGGGATTTATAGGGGCCATATTTCACAAAACCACAGGCCTGCACACCAAGGCACCCGGTGCTCCCAGGGAGAGACCCACAGTCACAGTGGGTGCATGGTCAGGGCAGACAGTGAGGGAACAGGTCCCACGCCCTTGTGGGGCTCAATATGTGCTGATGGGCATCAGTGTAGGGCACAGGAGAACTGTCACAGCCCTGTGCCCAGGGAGCAGGGTGAGGGCGTCACAGGACCGGGTGGTGAGTGCAGCAGGCACAGAGCACCCAGCTGCGCCAGGAGCTGAGGTGGCAGCTGCAGGCACGGGCGCAGCCATGTGGGCAGTGCTGCTGCCAGCCAGAGCTGGGCTGAGCTTCATCCGCTCCTGCCGGGGGGAGGAAACGCTCCTGGCAGCGTCCTGACTGCTCAGCTGCATGGCTCTGCTCGCCGTGCCAGGCAGCCGCTTTGCTGGGTGCTGGTGTCCCTTGGCCTGCCACAGGGTGTCCCCCAAGCGGGCTGGTGGCTTCCCAGCCAGGGCAGCCCCCATACTGAAGGAGGGCTCTGCACGGAGCTTCAAGATCTGCGATGCTCTGCAGCCACCTCTCTAGCCTCTTCAGCCCCAGCGCTGCCCTGCCTGTGGGGTGACATTTCCCCACCTGGTTCTGGCTGCCTGATGCAGTGACAGTGGCTTGGTGCCCAAGGCACATGTCCCAACCCTCCCCATCCCCACCTCTGTCCCACAAACAGCCACCGTGCTCCCTGCCCCACATGCTCTGAGCACCCCTGCCCCAGTACCCCCAGGCCGGGCACATCCTCGTCTCCGTGGGTCCTGCTGGCACAGGTGACACCTGGAACAGTAATTTTTAATTTCCTGTCAAAGCAGCGCCTGGCATGGGGGTGCAGCAGATGCCCGCTGGGATCAGGGGGCAGCAGGCAGGCTGGCCTGGGGCACAGGGGCTTGGCTGGCGCACCCAGCCCTTTGCTGTGTCCTGCACCTGCACAACCCCGCACCCAAGGCCAGCGGAGGAGCAGCAGTGGCAGATGTGCACCTGCCTGCAAGGAGGAAGAGGAGGGAAACAGTGATGCTACCCAGATGGAGAAGCTCCCCCAGGGCTGCCAGGATGGGCAGAGAGCTGACCCCAGGGGAGCCCACCCTCTCCCTGGCCCTGGCTGATCCCCCTGCCCTTGCAGCTGCCTCTGCAAGGGAAGCACGCAGGGATAGGGCATCTTTGTGAGCAGCTCCCAGGGCCGTGGGGCCAGACAGCCTTCATCCCTGCGGCCCATCAAAAGGATCCCAGGGCATCGCTGTCTGGAGGAAACTCCCGGCGTGCCCTGGGGAATGGGAGCTATAAATAGCTGCTGGGTGCCAGGTGGAGGGGGACTGTTTGGGAAGTGGCTTTGTGATCAGGACAAAGAAGAGGCGTCTTTGCACTTGCTCTTCATTAGCCGCCTTCCTCTGGCTGGCCGGGCCAGGATGCGCTTGCATCGAACGACAGCAGGATGTAGCTGCTCTTGTCAAGGACGTGAACAATAAGGGCTTTAAATAGAAGTACTGCCTTTGAAACCCGCTCGCCTGTGCTGCAGACAGACCCCGGGAAAATTGTGTGGCGTGAGAAAAGAGGGGATGCAGGAGTGGCGGGGCTCTCGGTCCTGGAAGGGCCCAACCTGTGCCATGGCCGCTGCCCGTGGGTAGGCGGTGCTGTGGCTGGGACATGCAGAGCCCTGCCCCAGAGTGGTCGAGGATGCCCAGGTAGATCCATGCCGGCCCCTCCAGCAGCTCCCACAGTGGCAGATTTCATAGTTTCCCCTGCACAGTCCCCCATGGTTCTGGGCATACGGCTAATTAGAAGCATAGCCCTGACCTACCAGAAAAGTGCCCCATGGTTTTGTCTGCTTTCCTCTTCCTCTGGCTCCAGGGCTCTAACTTTCTCCCACCTTTCTCCAGGAGATGAAAGAGCCCCCATCTCACACCCAAGCATGGAGGCACCCCTTCACCTCCACCATGAGCTGAACAGCTGAGCAGTGTCCAGCAGTGCTGGCAGGGATTTGGTGGCATTTGGGATGGAGAAGTTGCCATGCCGTCTCGGGGAGCCCAGCTCTGTGCCATGCCAGTGCAGGGTGGCCCCAGCCCCCAGTCAGACATGGAGTTGGGCACCCAGGAGCTGCACATTAGGCTGATGGAGAGAGTTCGGAGCTAGCAAGCCACGTGCGGGCACGTGCATGTGCACGGGGGGGGGCTGGCTGCGTGTATTAGCAGGCCCTTAAATCAACACAGCACTTCAGACAGGAAGGAAATAGGCTTTGCCGACGGCAGGAGCGGCACTTGCTTTGTGCACATTACAGAACATCAGGAAAATGTCAAATTTACATAAAAATGATACAAACTCATTGGAAGAAACATGCATCCAATTATCGGCCCCAGCGCTGGCACGGCTCTGCAGCCAGAGGCTGGCCGGCCAGCTGGCGGTGAGGGACCCAGCCCCGGGGCACACATTTCATCTCTGGGTGTTTAACATCAAAGCAACAAACAGCCTCGCCTCTGTCGGCTGCCCCGCTCACCTGCTCCCTCCCTCTGGTTGCCCGCCGTGCCACTGCCTCACAGCCCGGGCATGCCAGGCCCAGGGCAGGGGGCAGCAGTGCCCAATCATGGCTGGGGGTTTTCCAGTGGGTAAGGGGCTGTGCAGCTGCAGTACCCCCACATGGCAGGGGCATTAGAGGGAGGTGGGGACACGGCTGAGCAGCCTGGGATGGAGGATGGAGAGCTTGCTCGTGCAAAATCCCTCAGAGATTTCACCCTGTTCTTGGCTCTGCACCAGGCTGTCCCGGTGGCCCCTTCTCTCCTTTCCTGGAAAACAGCCAACAGCATCCCCAGGGCTGGAAGAATCATGTTTGATATGTCTGTCCTGCTGTGGCCCCACAGGTGAGCACCATGGGCTGGGCATGGCCATCTTCATTTGCTCTGGGGCTGGGGGCACCTAGGAGGACAGGAGAGGGACAAGAGAACAGTGCAGATGTGTCACCAGTGGGTGCCCTCCAGCCATGCCTGCTCCCTGCTCGTACTGGAATTCCACCTGACTGTCCAGGATTGATGGCCCATCCTGTGGCCCCTTCCCGGCATGTTGAACGCAACGTTTCTATCCCTGCCACCCGCCGGGATTGATGTCTCACTAAGCACAGGCAGTGGCTGTAACTCACACCGGGGAGCTGGCCTCCCGGTTCGTTACTCACCGGGCACCGTCATCTCACGAGTTATGGCTCTGCCTCACGCCAGGACACCTCAGCAGCGAGGGGTTGGGGCAGAGGGGAACACAGATGAGATGTGGCTGGGACAGGGGACAGACCTCTCTCTCCGAGCATCCCCCAGGCTGGCAAACCTGGCACACCCACATGCAACCTGCCGGCTGCAGCAGGGTGGGAGGTGGGCACACGTGATACCAAGGACGGGTGCTGGGGTCCCGGCCGGGGGTGGAGGGCGACACCACAGCCAGGATTCCCCACACCACACCTGCCAGCCGG
Organism: Patagioenas fasciata; assembly: GCF_037038585.1. Lineage (NCBI taxonomy): Eukaryota > Metazoa > Chordata > Aves > Columbiformes > Columbidae > Patagioenas > Patagioenas fasciata. The sequence continues at coordinate 17,604,931 of NC_092526.1, forward strand.
TGCCCAGGCTGCAGCGCACTGGAGAGGCTGACGAGCTGTTAATTACAGGTGCTGCTTGGCTGGTGCAGCACATCTCTGCTGCTCGGCTGGCAGAGCCTTGTGGCGGGTGACACACTCCATGATAAATTGATATCCCGTTTAGCATCAATTTTCCCTTCTCTGGTGGCAGACAGCTGTGCTAATGGGATGGGACAAGTGAAAATGAAATAACAGGCCCTGAGCACACCAGCATGCGCCGCACCACTGGCCCTCCTGCACAGCTGTCGCTCCCCAAGAGACAGGCAGGACGCCCCGCACCCTGGGATGGGGGAGCCATGAGGCCAGCAGCCTGTGGGCAGGGCTGCCTTCATCCCCCAGCAGCATGCTCAGCGCCAGCTGGACAGGTTGCTTTTGGACACCTGGGGCAGACGTGTGGCACAGGATGTGCCAGCGCTTGGTGCCATCGCCGAGCCTGGTGTTTACAGAGCAGGCCCTGAGGTGGGTGTTGAAAGAGGGCTGGTGTTTATTTGCAGTGTGCCCAGCTGTTGGGGGTGCCTGGTGTCTGTGTCCATTTGATGTTTGGAATGCATTTGAAGGGCAGTGCCTTGGCACAGTTCCTATTCATAGCACAGCACACAACCAGGAGCCAGCGAAGCATTTGGTTGGCATTCAGTGCCCATGCTACATTGGGTATTTGCAACACACACAATGCTCAAGCTGATGTACACAGCATCCCCAGTACCCATGCCAGGTTTGCAGTATGCAATAACCCATGGTGCTCTGTACCCACACTCACACAGCTCTTTTTGGTGTGCTCAGTACCAGCCGCACACTAGTTATCAGGAGCATATTTGTCAAATTGGTGCCTGCGGTGTGTTTGTGGTCGTGGTGTGCACAGCGCTTGTTGCCCACAGTTTGCTTGATAATCGCAGAGTGCTCAGCACTTAATACCTGTGGCATCTTTGTTATTTGCATAGCACTTGCACTCAGTGGCAGCAGCACTCGGCACACATGGTATGCTCGGCGTGTGCGACCTGCCACCACTGATGTTTGCAGTGCCTTCAGCCTTTGGTGTCAGCTGTGGGTTTGTGTTTGCCAAGCACTCAGCCATTTTCGCAGGCAGCGTTTCATATTCAAGGTGTGCCCAGCGCCTGTTAGATTTGGCATTTGCAGCGCAGTCAGTGCTCGCACTGGCCTGTCCTCTGCAGCATGCGCAGTGTTTTAGTCCCCGTGGTGTGATCAGTGTTCACAGCAGACTTCTGGCATGTGGCCAGAGCTCAGAGCCAGCGCTGTGTGTGGTGCTTGCAGTGGGCTCAGCCTGGGACACCACAGCGTGCTCCCACTGCCTGCTCGCTCCCAAAGGCCTGTGTACTTGCTGTTTGTCCTACATCCTGCGCCTCACGTGCTGCTCACGTGCTGCATGCTTTGCGATTGCAGCCTGTGGTGTGGTCAGTATCAGCTTCCTGATGCTTCCGCTATTCACAAAGCTTGCTGCACCGCGCCAGTGCTGCTTCTGCTGTTCAGCCTGTGCTCGGTGCCAGACACCAGCCCGCTTCCGAGCTGCAGCACACTCTGTGTACACTGCTAGGGCCAGTTCTCACACTAGCAGTGTCATCAGCCTGCTGTTTCCTTGCCGAGACTCACTCGGCAGCATGCTCATCTTCACAGCCTGCTGTGCATCCGATGTTCACAGCACAGTTTTCAGTGCCTGTGGCACATGTGGCATCAGCAGTGCCCTCAATGCTCAGCATCAGTTGCCTGTTTGCAGGGAGCTGGCGCTTGGTGACTGAAGGCATCACATTTGAAATGGCCCAGCTCACGTTTGGGGTCAACACTTTGCGAATGTTCAGCGATCGGATGATTTCCCTATTCACAGCGTGTTCAGGATGAATCCCAGAGATGTGTTTGGCATCTGCAGAGTGCTCCACACTTAGTGCCAGCATCATGCCTGGGGTTTGCAGAACATGGGGGACTGTGGACACCTAGCTCCGCAGTTCCTGGCAAAGTACACATGGCACATTTTCTGTAAGCCATGCGCTCTGCAGCAGGTGGTAGCCACCATGCCGTCAGTGCTCATGGCCCATGCTCGGGCTGATTGATGTGGTGTGCTCAGCCGCCAGCTGTGCACCATGACCGTGGTGTGGTCGGCTCCCGGTCCTGCTGCCAGGCTGGATCCCAGGCCCATGAGCTGGGCTGTGGGGCTCACATTTGGACTTCTCAGTGGTCTTCTCTGCATTATGGCTCCCCACTGCAGACCTGGTCTGAGACCAGACCCTGCTGAGGGGCAGGACCAGTCCTGGGCTTGGCTCCCAGCCCCTTCATCCAGCAGCCCAGGGGGACAGGCAGGATAGCCCCACCGCACATGCCGTTGGTGGGCCCATGGCATTAAGGTTGAGGTTTTAATCACACAGATGTCAGAAAAAGGGGAACCATAGTTCCCATGGTAACGCTAACTCTGCCCCTTGCCCGCGGCATGACGGCTGTGCACACACCGGGGTGTGATGGGCACCATGTGGCTGAGCTATGGCTGCTCGGGGACCCATAACTTCCAATCTCCTGACTTGGGTGCATTTAAAACCTCAGCCCTATTGCTGCACTGAGGCAGGTCTGCTGGCAGTTTATGGCTCTGCTGTTTTTAGGAAAGGCAAGTGGGAGGCAGGAGCAGCCTGGGCAAAGCACTGCAGATGGGGCAGGAGGAGATGTTCGGGGCAGGAGGAGATGTCCAGGGCTTGGGAGGAGCAGGAGGGAATTGCCTGAGCACAGGATGCTGGTGGCTGCAGGGGACAGGGCAGGACAGGGCCTGCGGGCACAGCTGAGCGTGAGGGAGCAGCTGAGCCATGTCTCTCGGACAGATCTGCACACTCTGCTGGCTGGGCATGCTCCCACCCAGTTCCTCGCATCCCTCGCGACCTGGGCCAAGGCAAAGGAGCCTCAGTGGGTGGGTGCCAGCTCTGCTTCCCGGTGGAGGTGCTGCTGGAGTGAAGCATTACCTGTGCCCACACTGGGTCTACTTGCAGGCTGCACCTCTCCGAAGATGCTTAGAGAGCCTGGAGATGGACTCCCTGCCGCTGCTGTGCCAGGCTCCAGACCTGCGGCATCCATCATGCTTCTGCTCTGATGCCAGCGCAGGAGATATCTGCTCCCTGGTGCAAGATCAGGGCTGTCCATGTGGGAATGGGGCTCTCATCCTCCCTGTGTGCCACAGTAAGGCTGCACCTGTCTGCACCCTGGTCTGGGCATGTCCCCTTGGCTATGAGATGCCCTCACAGCTGTGCCAGCTGTGCCCATACAGCTGTGTTCAGCAGCACCCCTACCCACACATACAGCTGTGCATGCTGCCATGCCAGCCCTGAAGGGTGTGTGTTGGGGCTGGCACTGTCGAGGCAGGACAGGGACACCTGGCTGGTGCTTGAGGGCTGCTCACAGCAGCCAGGGCTCTCCCCAACAGGGAGGGAGCTTCCCACTGCCAGGAGCAGGGTGTTCTCTCAAGCTCAGCCCAGTTCATATACCCGAGCATCCCCTGCCCATGAGTCAGAAAATGCCATAGGCTGCCTTAGGGGCTCATGCTCCCCTCAACTGCTTTTCCACCTGAGGTATCCTGGGCTGGCTTATGAACTGGGAGAACTGCGGCCAAAGTGGGCTGCCTGCCCTCCAGTCACTATTGCTCCATTGTCACTTGGGGGGGATTGAAGCAGCAGGGTGTCCTGCTCACAGTGGGGCCAGGGAAGGCTTGATTATCTCCCACAGTGCTCGCTGGAGCATCTCCCAGACCCAGTGCTGCCCTTCCTGCCTAACTGCTGCAGCTCCAGTAATGTATGCATCCCAGGGTGCTCCAGTGCAGCTGCAATATCATTATTGGAGTTTATGACACCATTAGCTTTAAAGTTTTATAAACCACTAGACAGGTGACAAGTGGTGGAGGGGTGGACTCATGCTGCAGGCTGTGTGGGGATAGCACTGGGGATGGTCCCAGTAGGGTGCTGAGCTCTGTTTACCTGCCACACTGGTGCTTTTGCTAGTGGAACAAACCGAGTGACACCCTGGACAAGGCACACACCCTGCTGCTGCTTTGCACCACACAGCCACGTGCCAGTCTGCCTGGCTGCCCTGCTCAAGATGGCAGAGAACAGAGAATATCAACCAGTTGCAGCAACAAAACCAGTATAAAACCAAATGAGTATTTCTGTATGGTGCAGCGGTGGCTCCCAGGATGCCCTTCCCTTCCTAACAGCACTGAGGGCAGGAGAGACTCTACCCACCCCAGCATCCCATGTTCAGAGCCAGGACCCCTGCTGCCACGCTCTCCAGTCACATTCATGATGGCCTTTCCAGCCACAGGGGATGCTCTGAGGATGGTGAGGCCATTTCCGCTACTGCTCCCGCTCAGGACTGGAGGGCAGCATTAGCCCAGCCTGACCTCTTGCCAGTCAAAGGCCAGTGAGCAACACCAGACCTGGAGCCTGAAGAACAGTGCTGGGCTGAGCATCCTCCTGGGGACGCTGAACCCCCTCTGTGACGAAACACACCCATCCTGCTGGCGAGAGGTCTCTGCTTTGCCCCCTCCATGGATTCAGTAGGCTTTTAGGTGTTTCTCTCTGTGAGGATGTTTGTGCTGGCTACCTCAGTTTGGAGGTGGTTGTATTGATAGGGTCAGAAAGGAAAAGCAGTTCTTGCTGCTTCTCTTGCCTTCAGCCTGGCAGAGCTGGGGCAGTGCAGGTCCGTGGCACATCAGTTGTCTCAGATGGAGACCAGGAGCAAGGGCTGCTGTACATGGATGGGCAGCTCAGAGCAGCTGCTGCCTCTCCCCAGGCACAGGGGCAGGGGCTGGCTGGGATGAGGGCATGGCTGAGCATCTCTGCTTTGAGAAAGTCAGGAGGGTAATCAGCAAAGTCTCAGCTCCTTCCCAGGAATCAGCCTGGGCACAGCACAGACCCTTTTCTCCTGTGAACTGGGCTGTGATTTGACCCATTACGCCATTGAGAGTCCATAGGATCTAAGCTGGCTCTGGTACAGGCAGGCATTATCCTCTCAGCCATGGTGGATGCTCCTACATGCAGATCCTAGTGAAACCCAATCCTTAAATTCCTGGAGGCAGGACCCCAAAAACTGTATAAACCCAGTGTTGTTTTTCTGGCAACAGCAAAAGGTGTCCGTGGCACTTTGTGTGAGCTCGCGCACGCAACTTACAAAAGAGACTTTGTAATTGCGGTTTTGTGCTTAATGAAGGAATAAATTGAATGGGAGTGTTGTCCTTAATTGGGGTGTCGCATTAATTAAGGTATTGCACTTAATTGGGGTAAAGCATTTAATAAGATATTGTGTTTAATGGGGGTAGTTTACGTAAATGGGGTCAGCGAGCTAATGGGGTGTTGCATCGCTGATGCATCTGCCGGCCCTGGCAGACGTGTCAGCTGCCACTGGGGGCTAAACCGGGGAGCGGTTACCTGCATGTGGGGGAGCCCAGCCCAGCACCGTGCAGCTGGTGACAGTGTCCATAGCCATGGCTCCACTCCGTGCCCCGGTGTATACAACTCCCTCCCGCTGTTCCCCACCCTACCGCTCCCAACAGGTGCAGGATGACAGTGCTGAGGTTTTGGTCAGTGGGGTACAAGCAGCATTACTGCTCCTGTGGCCACCCCGCAGCCGGCACTATGGTGGGTGGTGATGCCCGGCATGTTCATCGCACCGTCACCAGCTCTGCTCTCCCGAAACTGGAGTGGACATCTTGTCGTCCCGCATCTCCGCGCAGCCGGAGCCTGACCTGCCGGGTGGGCACCGGCAGCATGCTGGGAAGGCTCGGGGAGAAGGCTGTGCTTGTTAAGCTGATGTGTTTGCGAAGGTCTCGGAGGATTTGACCAGTGCGAGGCAGAGCTGAGCGCTGCGGCCAGCTGGGCTCCGCAGTCACGTTTCTTTCAATTAGATCAAAATTAATGATTGCCCCAGATCCACTCCCCTTTGGGTGCAGGGCTACGACCAGCACCAGCTCCAGAGCACGTGGAGCTGGCGAGGAAGACACAGCAGCCAGCTCATGGCTCCGGCTGGCAGCAGAAGCATTCAGCAAGCAGAAGCTCAGAATAGCAGAGAATGAGGTGGGAGCTACCTGCTGGGGGTCTCTCCTCAGGCAGGTCCCCGCTGCCTGGCTGGGGCTGTGACCATCCCATGACCTGTGTCCCCCACCCACCCCAGGCTGCCACCTTGCCACAGCACCCTGCGGTCCCCAGACTGATCCCCTGTGCCTGTGCTGAGGAGCTTCAGCCCCGCAGGGTGTCCAGGAGGGTGGGCTCACCACACTGGCACAGCACCAGTGCTGGAGTGTGGCAGGAGGTCAGATGCTGGTACAGCAAAGAGTCAATCCTTCAGCTCCGTGGCAAGAAAGGGAAATCACAACCAAACCCTCACTCAGAATGACCGAAGAATAGAAAGGGACAATGTTTATGTCTGAGGGGAGTGGATCATCACAGAGGTGCTGGAGGGCACCATGGCAGGATCAGTCTCACCAAGGACCCCTCCAGGCTTCTTGCATGTGGAGACTCCACCTAACCCCTATTCTCTTCGGTAGTGTGTTAGGGCCCCGAGGCTCTAGAAAGCCTCTTCCTTCTGTGTTCACTGCAGTTATCTTGTCTACAGATGCAGCGTCTTAGCATCCTCTGCTCTCACACAGACCTCCAGTGCCTCCAGCCAGTCTCCAGCACTGCTCTGTTATTGCCATCCTCTCTAGTCATTCCAATTAGTTTGGATTTTTCTTGACGTGTGGTCCTGGACCAGCCACAGGGCTCCCACCAAGGCCTTCCCGCCAGCAAGTGCTTCAGATGCCTTGTGAAGGATGCTCCTTCTCACGCAGCCCTGAGCAACGTCCTCCTTTCTACTGAGCTCAGTACAGTTGCAGGGCAGCCAGACATCCCACATTAAACCAGCAGATCCCATATCCCAAACGAATGAGGCTCGTCCTGTTTTTTCCTAGCTCCCGGCTGCTTTTCCAAGCAGCTGCCCAGCTGCTGGGCATCTGGGAACGCAGTTTCTGCACACACAGATAATTGCACCTGCACAGCGTGTCCTGCCAGGGGGTCTGACTCTCTGTACACCTTGTTTATCCACCTGGGACTGTTCTGGATGTTGGTGTTAAACTTGGAAAAGCCAACACCCCTGCCCACTGCCAAGCCAGGGCTCTGCCCTGTCCTCCTGCCTGCTGTCAGCCCTGCCCTTCAGCCACTTGCTGGGCGGATTTACTTCCCGCCCCAACCCAGCTCTTGGCACTTGTCCTTTTGAATTGTATCTGATTGTTTTCAGGCCATTTCTCCGATTTGTCAACATCATTTCGAATTCCAGTCCTGTCTTCCTCGGCGCTCCCAGCCTCCCTCCATCATCTGAGCATAGCACATGGGCCCTGTGCCAAGCCCCCACCACTCAACATCCCCCCAGGCTGGGGGGTGTGTGGGTGAGCAGGGGGGACCCCCCTTTCCCAGTCTGCCAGTATGCCAGTGAGCCCCTGGCTGGCTCTCCCGTCTTCTCGGCTCACCAGCACTCCAGAGCCCAGGGCATTAGGCTTCTCCCGGATGTTAGCATCAAACTCCAGGGCTGGATGTGCGAGCATCAGCAAGCAGACAGGCTCTGCAGCTGCTTGTGGTGGGGTGGAGGGGCAGATGAGCCCTGCTGCACACTACGGAGTCCCTCCTCGTGGACTCCATGTGCAGGCGTGCAATGCTTAGCCACAGGTGGGATGCTCCAGTGCAGAACCTTGAGCTGCAGACATGCTGCCAGGTGGTCCTGTGCTTGCTATCTTGACTGGTCTGAGGAGAAAGCAGTCCCTGAGCCCTGCTGTCTCCTCTCCCAGCCATGTTGCTTCCCCGCTTCCCACTCTTCCAGCCCAGCGACTCTCCCAGTGTGGTCTCTCCTCCGGTGCTGGTGGCCACAAAAGCCACAGCCCTCCCCACTCTGTGGCTTGCAGGAGGCCTGCAGCCACAGCTGGGGATGGGGCTTGTGCCTTGGGTGCCACTCACTTGGGCACAACTTAATCCCAACGCAGCCCAGCTGCACTTCAGCCCCATGCCTTGGGTCATCCTGCAAGGGGATAAGCCCCAGCACCCATTTGCCCTTGCTGGGTGGCCAGGCAGGACAGGGCACAGCAGGGGAGGAGAGGCAGAAGAGGAGGGAGGAGAGGACACCTCTCTTTGGCCACACAGGAGGGGACTATGCTGTGGGGAGAGTGTTGAGAAGTGTCCCCAGCCCAGGTGGCAGTTGCTAATGGAGCAAAAGATTCCCAGAGGGGACAGGGGTCTGTGGTCCCCTTGGTGTGCAGCCCTGGTGCTGTGTAGGGAACCAGGCCCTGCTCCCGTGCTGTGACTGTCCAGCACACAGGGGACACCAGGCTCTTGCCAGTCTCACACTCACACAGCTCAGTTTGTTTGCCCTGTACCTCGGGATATGTGCTTACATGGTGGACCTGCCTGGCAAATATCCTGTGTCCTCATATCCCTCATCACCACAGCACAGAAAGACATAGTCAGGGACTCCACACAAGGCTTCGCAGACCAAAGACCCAATGACAGACATTGCCTGGCACCCCAGAACCATTTTGGCACAGGATCAGGCCCTTGCTGCCCACAGTCTTTGCAGGTCCAAGCATCCCCCCCAGCCCAGCAGAAGCAGTTTGGGGCTTGCGGCTGTGTGGTTGGGGCCATCCGTGGGGGCAGTAGCATATTTGGACCGCCTGCCCAACCCGCTCCCCGCCGCGTCTCTCTGAGCTGGGGATGCGGGGCTGGCACGTGTACACGGCATCCCCTGGGCAGGGTGAAGCGGGCAGCTGGGGCTGTGCGTGCTCCCTGACGGAGGCAGCCTATCACGCTGTATTGACCTGCACGGAGGCAGGAACATGTGTGCCATGCACAGATCGATGGGAAGATTGAAGATGTGTGTGCGCTTGCCGGACGACTGGGGAAAGCTTTGCCGTTGGCATCGGCAGCACAGTGAAGGTCATGCTGACCTGCGGCGCAGTCCCTGGGGAGAGGCGAGGCCTCTCGCCGAGATCATGGGCGGCTGTCTCATCACTTGTCCTCCGGGGACCCTGGCTTCCCAGTCAGGCACGCACCTCCCCAGCAAAGCCACATCTCCTGGGGGAGGTACCTTGTGCTGGACTTGTTCTGGAGGCAGAAAGATGGTGTTTCCCCCACCACTGTGCCACTAGGCAGGGTCACAGAGGGTAGCTTGACTTGTGGGTAGGGGTTTCGTCTCAGCCTTTGTAGCAGAGCTAACACTCCATCACCAGCAGGGGAAACTGAGGCAGGAAGCTGGGAGAGATCATGAGTTGCTGGCAAAAGATGCTGTGCATGAGGAGCAGACAGATCCATGCACCACATGGCTCTGTGGTTGGTGCTGCAGGGTGAAGCCGTAACTGCACTGAAGCTCTGACCCCACTGAGCAGTGCAGGCAGAGCCCCACTGCTGTGGGTGGGATGGGGCAGCAGGACACTCTGCTTTCCCTGCTGCCACAGGAGCTGGCTCCTGCATAGGGCTAGATGCGAGTGTGCCGTGGAGGGGCAGGGGCTCAGTGGGGCAGGAGAGGGTGAGGGGTGATCCTGGCTCAGCCTTTCTACCAGAGCTGATCACGACCTGTGGGGATCCACACTTCTTGTGTGCTGTTGTGGGGAAATGCGGAGCGCAGCGGGCGGCACAAAGGGCGGTGTGGGGCAGAAATGAAGCAGGGGAACCCCAGCCCGAGCGCACAGCAAGCGCAGCAGGGACGGGGGCAGTGGACACGGGGGGTGGGTGTTGGTGCTGCCGCCCTCCCGGCTCCGGGGCACTGAGGAGTACGGGGTGGGAGTTGGGGGTGGGGGGCGGGGAGGTGCAACTCCGGCGCCCCGTCTTCAGTCCCGCTCCGCCGGCTGCTTGCCGGCCGCGTCTCGCTGGGGCCGCTGCCGGGACCGGGACCGACGGGGCTCGTCGCCCGCCGACTTGGGGCGCGGCGGGCCGCGGCAGGGAGGCGGTTAACGGCCAGGGAGCCGCCGAGGCAGGAGGAGTCCGCAGGCGGGCGAGCAGGAGGGGGCCGCCGGGCGAGCTGCCCGTAGGCTGCCCGCCCCCGCCGAGCCGAGCCCAGCCGAGCCCGGCCGCGCCGCGCCGCGCTCTGCCCCGGGGCGCACGGGCCGGCGGGGCACGGCGGGGCGAGGCGGCGAGCGCGGCGGAGGCGGCGGCAGCGGGGGCAGGCTCCGCGCCCCGCCCGCCTCGGCACGGCACGGCACGGCACTACTCGCCTCGGCTCGGCTCGGCACGGCACGGAGAGGCATCGCACGGCGCGGAGCGGCGCGGCTCGACATCGCGCGGAGCAGCACGGCACGGCACTGCACGGCTCGGTTCCACTCGGCTCGGCACGGCACGGCGCGGCTCTGGCAGCTCCTGAGCCATTCAAACAAGTGGCTCCGGCAGGACTTCGGAGCTGGGTCTGAGGGGAGGGTGCAGCGTGGCTCATTGCCCCAGAGGCACTGGGCCCTTCACACTGCCTCTTTTCTCTGGCGCTCGCTCTTTATTTGACGATGAAATAATGTTGACATGTCTTGAATTATTAAGTATTCCCTGGATTTTATTAGCACATGATGCCTAAATGCTGTGTATATCTGCCGGGGTCTTAACCAGACAGGAGCGAAGGAGAAAGGCAGAGAGACAGAGCAAGGGAGAAGAGAGAGAGGGGTTTTTGACAGCTGTATTTGTGCTGATAAGCGAAGGCACAAGGAAACGATCGACTGGTGAGACAAGAGGGAAGCGGCGGCTCAGAGCTGCTGAGAGGGGCTGTGCTTCTCTCCCGAGACGGCTCGGCCCTCCCGGCGCCGTGCTGGGGCTTGGGAGGGACCCGAGCCCCCTCCCAGTGCCTGGCCGGGCTCTCGGCCGCTGCCCGTGCCAGGGGGCAGCTCGGTGGCTGGGCACACCAGCCGTGCGGGGCAGATGCCGATTGAGATCGTGTGTAAAATCAAATTTGCCGAGGAGGATGAGAAGCAGAAGGAAAAAGAAGAAGGGGATAAGGAGAGCCTGATTGAGGAGCCTGCCCGGCCCCGCTCCCGGGACCTGGCCACCTTTGCCAGCGCCAGCACCCTGCACGGCCTGGGACACATCTGCCGATCTGGGCAACTGGGTGTGCGCCAGACCATCTGGGCATTTGCCTTCCTGGTCTCGCTCGCCTTCTTCCTCTACCAGGCGGCCAAGTCAGCGCTGCTCTACCTGGAGCACCCCCACGTCATGGCCCTGGATGAGGAGGCCATCCATGAGATGGTCTTCCCTGCCATCACCATCTGCAACATCAACCGTTATCGCCACTCGGCGCTCACCGATGCCGACATCTTCCACTTGGCCAACATGACCGGGTTGCCCCCCAAGGACCGGGATGGCCACAAGGCCACGGACCTGCTCTATCCTGACCCTGACATGGCTGACATTGTCAACCGCACCGGCCACCAGCTCGATGACATGCTCAAGAGCTGCAACTTCAGCGGCGAGAACTGCTCCTCCCGTGATTTCACTGTGGTGAGTGCACGCCTGACTCAGCTTCCCTGGGGACTTCACCTGGTGCGGGGGCACCCACCCTGCTGCGCCTCACCGGAGCAGGGCTCCCTGGCTCACTCCGGCTGCTGAAGTTCGCATCTCTCTCTGTTTGAGTTTCCCTCCAAGTTTAACACAGAGAGAGAGAGAGGATAGTCTGTGGGAGCTCTTGGGAGGGCTGTGTGCCGCAGCACTGGACTGCCAGCAGGTCCGTGCCGTAGGGGCTCACAGGCAGGAGTGGGGGCAAGGGGGGAGTGGGGCTCAGCGGTCCCTGGAGTGGGTGTGCAGCAGGCAGGGGGAGAGCTGTGGTGTAGAACCCCGCTCCAGCCTGCGCTTCCTCGTGGGTTGAAGTGCTCTGACACCAGCTGCTTTGCAAAGCAAGGGTGGCTGAGGGGGGTGGACAAAGACCCCTTTGCACATAGGGCAGCCTTTCTATGTTTCAGGGGGTTGGCACTAGGATGTGTGTGAATCTGGAAGCTGCCAGCATTGCACATGCATGTGTGCACAGGCACACACTCACACCAAGCAACTCTGCTCCGGAGGCACAGCTGTGGCCGGGCGAGTCAGGGGCTGCCTGGGGCTGACCACCCACTGCCCAGGGCTTGCTGGCAGGGTCTCCCCCCCGGGCAGCACTCTGCATGCCCAGGCAGTGAGCTCCCGGCTGGGCACCACTGGCATGCAGGTCTCGCTAATATTGAGCCTAGAATCACAAATCCCCACTGTGGTTTGGGAAAATAAATGTGCTAAATGGGCGGAATACCTGATGGGACCCTTTTCAGACCATAATGACTCTGGAAATGAGCTGCCTCTCTCCTACGGCTGCCAGGGGCTACTGCTCGGCTGGCTCGCTGTGCTCCCGGGAGCAGTGCTGCCAGCCAGAGCCCGCTCCGTGCCTGGAAGGGGGATGTGATGCCACAGGCTGTGCGGGATGCTGGGGGGGGAAGAGGCGGCTCTGTGGGGCTGGAAGTGGCTGATGCAGCATGTCCTGTGTCACTTTGTGCCCATTGATACAATGCCTGCTCACTGTGCAGGGTGATGCTGTGCTTAGGAAAGAGCTGTTTCAGAGGGGCTGCCCTGTGTGTGGGGTGACATGGGGCACTGTGGTGGGGTGGGGAGGAGCAGGAGACAGCGGTGAGGTGACCACATTCCTCATGGCATTTTGCTGGGTTCTGTGCATGCTCTGCACCAGCTGCCTGAGTTTGCTGGGGAGAAGTGTGGTGGGATCAGCGATGGTGGGATCAGGGAGCTCTGGTGCTGGACAGTCCTGCACATGGCTCGGCCACGCTGGCTCTGACCCTGAGGTCCTTCTGGGGCATCCTGCACAGCTTTGGCTTCCAGAATAGCCCAGCCTTGTGCAGCAGCACAGCATGGCAGTGGGATTTTGCTTGTGCTGAGCTGCACTGTGAGGCTGGCAGGACAGAGCTCAGGCGTACAGGGCTGGGTACAAGCTTCCTGCAGTGTGGACATGGTGTGTGGCGTGTGCCATGCTGCGTGGCAGCAGAAGGTGACTGCCAGGACAGTCACTGGGACATGGTTTCTCACTGGGTGGCCGTACAGGACATCTGGCCTGCCTGTGTCAGCTGCTCACAGTTCTGCCCTGGGAACGCCCGGGCAGCCGGGCTTCAGCGTGCCAGCACTGTGCACTGGAGCAGGCTTCAGGTATGAGGATGGTTAGTGCTGGACAACCCTCATCCCTTAGCCCAAGGGCTCCTGCAGCCTCCACCTCCTTGTCACCAGCTCAGCCCCCAAGCCTGGCGTTTGAAGCATGAGGGGCTGTCAGGAGAAAGGGGTGTACCTCTCACTTGCCTGGAGCACCAAGGTGAACCTGGGGCAGCAGAGGCTGCAGGGCATGAGTGTGTGGAGGGATGAGGGAAGATGTGACCTCTTTGCCGCATACCATGTCCCAAAACCATGCTGGGCAACAGCGGGACATGTTGAAGCATCACATCAGCAGCTGGAGCCTCCTGCTTCCATTCCCCGAGCTGAACTGGTCCCTTGTGCCTTCTCCTGGGAATAACTAAAACACAGTGTGAGCTGCTCGGCAGTCAGGGTGAGTCCCAGCTGTGGCATGTGGGCTTGGGTGCTCCCATGCCTCCCAGCTGTGGCCCCGATGCAGGGGCAGCTGGTCTGCCCTGCATCCAGTTATCATGCAGCAGGAAGCTTCAGGCTTCATCAGTCCCAGTCCTGGGTCCCCACGTGTGCATTTCCATTTGGAACGCTCTTGTACCCCCGCTGCAGTGGGCGGATACGTGAGTCACAGCATGTCCCAGCAGTGATGGAGGGCTCCCAAACTGCAGCACATCCCAGTGGGACAAAGGCTCTGGGGTCCTAGGGTGCCCGGCCCATGGTGAGCAGTCCCTGGAGAAGAGGTCATGTCCCCAGGGATGCTAGAGAAGGGAAGGAGCTTTTCCTGTAGCCATGCTTGCAGGAGTGCTGGAGTCCCTCCTTCCCTCTGGGCATGAGACAGACTTCAGCCAGAGGCTGGAAGTTTTACAGCATGAGAGTGGCCAAGCTGTGGGGCCACCACTGGCCAGCTGCCTGCTTGGGAGCAGGAGCAGCGCTGAGGCTGGAGCGTGTCCCTGTGTGCTGCCGCTTGCAGCCTGTGCTCACACGATAAATAACTTGTGCGGATCCTTTAAGTAAGAGCCGCGAGTGGTAAATGATCTTCCCCTATTTAACGTCACAAATCCACATTCTTTATGGGATAGCAAATTAAGAAACTATGGGGAAAAAAAAATCCCCAGCGTAAGCATCTTCCATGTAATAAAGCCCGACTGGGCTGTAAATCTCCCCAGGCGGCAGGGACAGCCCTGAGCCACAGCAAGGCTCCCCTGCAGCCCCGCTGACAAATGTGCCCCCTGCGTCAGCTGCCATAGGGCTGTGCTGGAGCCCCAGAGAAGCCTCTTCCCACCCCTGCGAGCCGTGCTGTGCTCTGCAGCCCCCTGGTCTCCTCCCTGCCCAGGGACACAGATCTGGTCTGCCCCTGCCTGCTGCCCACTGCCCCCGGCACACTGCCCAGTGCCTTGGGGAGGGCAGTGGGTGCAGGGTCCCACTGACTGGGCGAGCACAGCTGTGATGCCCAGCGTGCGAAGCGTGCAGCGCCGGCACGGGAAATCAATAGCGCTCTTTACGTGCCATTAAGCAGAAGGCTGGGAAGCGTCCCCATGGGACTGGGGCTCAGCTGTGGCAGGTGGCTCACACTTGCCCTTGCCCCCGCATCTGGCACTCCGGTATACCCACAGGCCAGGGCCAGTGCTGGACATGTCGGGGGACACTGTGGGAAGGGAGAGCCCTCACAGCTGTGCTTTGGGGACAGGGGTGCAGGCAGCTGGGGGGGGCAGGGGTCTGGGGGCTGCAGGAGGAGGTATGTGGAGGTGGTTCCTCCAGCTGGCAGCAGCATCCCACCTGCTCACTAGCAGTGACTGTGGCAGGAGGCTCTGCTCGTGGCCAGGCGGGAGCTCGGTGCCTTTCTCAAAACCACGTCCCCTGTCAAAAGCCTTTTGTTTCTGATGTGTGGCTGCTGAATCCAGTCCTGCCAGGGCTGGAAGTTGGGGGGGAGCGGGGAGGTTGAGGGGGAGTGGGGAGGTTGCTGAGAGCTGGCAGCACCTCTCGGAGCTGGCGCCAGTCCCGGTTCTCCAAGCAGGGCCTCCCGCCTGCCCGGGATGTGGGCAGTGCAGGGGGTGTCCCCAGCACCCCACGCAGACCCTGGTGGGGAAAGCCCCTGTGTCGAGACTGGAGTAGCATCCTCAGCTGCACCCCACACACATCCTGAGAGATCCTGGCTGGGGGCTGTGTGTGGGGGGGGCAGCAGGCTGTCACCCCTGCCACCTCCCAGCAAGGCTCTGCCAACGTCCGCCCTGCAACCCACACAGCTCCCAACACGGGGACTCACACTGACCTTTCTGCCAGAACTGTACTTAATAAATGTCACATTTTCAGCCTATTTTTATGCTGGGTAAAAGAGCGGGACTCATTGCTCTTCAGCTGCCCTGCCCAACCTGATGACTGCTCAGCCCTTGACATTCACTCACGCCGTTTCCCCTCTGCTCCCCGTCCAGGGCTGAGTGTGCCCTGGGGCTTGGGGGGCTTCTTGGGTCCCCTCAGCTGCTCACTGGGCTCCAGGCACTGCAGGACCTGCCTTGGCTGGGGCATGGAGGGGCTCTGGGACCAGGCAGTGTTGTGTGGGTCCCAACTCAGTGTCATCCCTGCTGGAGGGTGACATGGCTGCAGGGACTGGCTGGGCTGGGGCTGGCCATGTCCGTGCCCAGGAGAGCATGGAGCATCCCTTGCCGATCCCATGCCTGTGAGCTGCTCGGCCAAGCCCGGCCATGCCCATCTGGATCACTGTGCTCTGCTCAGTGAGTCCATGTCCTGCAGCCCCAACCCAGCATCTGAGCCACCTCCCTGGGAGCTTACAGCCTGTCCAGAGCCCCCCATCCTCACAGCCTAGCCACCGTGCTTGTGCATCCCCAGGTCTGTGTCCCGGGTGGTGCAGACACATCGCAGGTTGGTTGTGCTCCTGTCCAGAGCTGCGGCGGCGGCAGCTTTGGTGCTGTTACACATGAGCCGCCCGGGCATGGCTTGAGGCGCTGCTTGTGCCAGAAAACGGGGGACTTTAATGCAATTCGTTGCCATTTAATTTTACACAATTCCTGCTGCTTAATCCACTGAGAAATGCTAATTTATACAATTCACATCTAAAAATAAATGTCAGTCCAGCAGCTACCAGCAGCGGGTAGCTGCTCCTACCAGCCCCCGTTGGAGCCTTCTGCGGGGACCCCAGTTTGGAGCCCACATCGCTCTCCACCAGTGGCTGCTCCTTGTCCCATGGTGCCCACGCTGTGGCAGCACATGGGTGGATATGGAAGTGTTGAGGATTTGGGGTACTGAGGTGGGACAGTGAGGGGCTGACTGAACACAGGGGTGTCACTGCAAAGCCCCTAAGCACCGTGGGTCATGCGACAATGTAGCAAGAGGACATGGGAAGCCCTAGTGATCTGGCTGTCTTTCGGATGCCTGGGGAGGTGTGAGGTGGTTTTGGAATCCCTGTTACCCCATGTTTTCTCCCAGGAAAGATGGGCTCAGCCCCGCATGTGGCTGCACCCCGGGCTGCAACTGGAGGTGAATGGGGCAAGAGGGGGTCCTGGTGTGAAGGGCTGACATGGGGAGAGCTAGACTGCATGTGAGGGATCCATCCACGGGTCCGGGCAGCCTCTGGCTGGCTGGCAGGTATTAATTGGTTGCAAAGCACCATTAATGACTGTGGGAGGGAAGAGAAGCACACACCCACCCTGCCTGGGGAAAGGGGATGCATCATTAGCTCCCTAAGGAGGCTGCTCTTCAGGGGACAGCGAGGGGGCTGGATCCTGTGGGGAAGTGGACCAGTGGCTGGGAGGAGCCCACGCTCAGCTCCCCAGGCACTGGCTCTTCTACCCAAGCATCTCCATACCCCGCTTCCCTCCTCCTCAACCCACTGGTCCTTGCACCTCACCCCTATTGCCTCCCCTCTCTCACCCTTTTGCTGGGCAGACCCCCATGCCACCCCAACCCAGTGGGGTGGCACCGGCTCCAGCAGCAATGCCAGGGCAAGGATGCCGGAGCAGCGGGAGGGGGCCAAGGCAGGGGAGCAGGGGGGTGCGGAGGCAACACGGCGGGGGAGCGGAGATGCTGGAGGAGCCGGCGGCTTTCCCACCGTCTCCCTGATTGAGATCGGATCACCATGAGCATAAAAAAGCTCTCTTCATAATTATATTTAATGAATTGACTTTAAAAGCTCTTATGCTCTTATCTGGGTAATTTAATATCACACACTTAATAAGCCTGTCTCTGATACGGGAGGAGCCAGCGGCCAGGACGCCTGCGCCTGGTGTGGCTCCCCAGGGATGCGGAACGTGCCACAAGACTGGTCCCACGTGCCGGGCTAGGCAGATCAGGGGACACCACCGTCCCCCGAGGCCAGGGCACCCATGGAGGTCTGTGGAGTGGTGCCCCCCAAGTGCTGCTGGCTGAAGAGCAGGGTGAGCACCTCGGGTGGCTGCAGGACAGATGGGGCTGGGGCACCCATGCATGTTTGGCCCCAGTAGTGGGTGCTTGTTGGTGCATGGGGACACAGGGCTGTGGGGCTATGGGATGATGGGGATACAGGGCTGTGGGGCTGACGGTGTGCAGGGTGACAGGCTTGGGGGTTTCATGGCAGGCAGTGTGGCTGGCTGGGCATGGGGCAGGTCTTGCTGGGGTGCAGGTGCCCTGTGCTGGTGATGTGGCTGGATACCACATGGCACTGTGGCAGGCAAGGGACTGCTGTGACCCCATCCTTGGTGCCAGTGTCACCCATGGCAGTGGTCCCATGGCCAGGCATCACTGGGGGCAATCACGGGCCAGAGTGCACCATGGGTTCCTGTGCCATGATGCTGTTGGCTCCCTGTGTCCCTCCAGCTCTGGCCACCTGCATACCTGGGGTAGCCAGCTGTGGTGGCACAGGGATAAACAAAGGCTTGTCACCACAGTCTCTGCAGCTCTGCTCCCCCGGCCTCTGTGCTGCCGACCATGGTGCTGGCTGCCTTCCTGCAGGCAGGTGTTGCTGCAGCCCTGGCAGGAGTTCCCAGCTCCCCTGCGACCCATCGGTGCGTGCATGCGGGCGCCTGCGGCGAGCCAGAGGGGCAGGCTCTGCCATATGGAGCTGAGGGCCCTGGGGACTCCACACAGGCTGGGACTGGGACCTGTGCCCCATGGCCATAGGGGCAGCCCCAGCATCCCATGCACCAGGCACTCACCAGGCAGCAGGGTGGAAAGCCTCCAGCTGGGCTTGTGTCCCCTGCTTGTCAGAGCCAGAGCTGCTGGGAGCCAGCCAGTCCCCCCAGTCTGGCACTGTGTTCCCTGTCACCCTGTACCCTCAGGTCCCTGATTCCCAAGTGATGGGGGATGGAGCAGCACCTCCCAGCATCCCCACCTGCACTACCCCAGGACCCGCAGCAGGGATAGGGAGGGTGATAAGGGCAGAGTGGCGGTGCCGGCCATCCCCCAGGCGCCAGGGTGCCTGGCAGTGCCGGCTGCCGCGCCAGTGCTCAGTGCCAAGGCCAGTGGGGCGGGAAGGGAGGCGTGTGCCAAGGCGGCGGGGAGGGGGGACGAGGACACAGCTGCCACCTGGTTCTGCGGGGGAAGGGCAGCCCCAGGCAGAGCGGGGACTCCGGGCTCCTTGCTGCCAGCGTGGGGCACGGGACAGCCGTGCCGTGTCTCCCTCTGCGGGGGAGTGGCTGGAGCAGGAGGTTTACGGAGCTGCACTAAGTGACGCAAATGGTTTAAAGCCCATAAAGAGAGACGGTTTTATGTAAGACGACTATATAAAGCGCTGCTGTTCTGCCATTGATGAGATATAGGCCTTTATTTATAGAAGGCAATGTTTGCGGTGCGAGCACTGAAAGCCAGCCAGGGACCAGCAGATAGGGCGTCAAGTCATTTCACATGCAGCTGCCGTCGACACTGTTCACACATTAAAGAAAAAAATTAACAAGTTTGAAGCCAGTCAGGTGGAAAAAACAATAATTGTCAAAAACTGTATTTTCCCCTTTTTCCAATAACAAATAGCTGGAACACTGCTGGAGAGGCTTGGGCTTGCTCGGCATCTGGGAAGGATGGGCTGCGGCTCTAGCCAGGCTGGCGATGGAGCGGGCACAGAGAGGCAGCCAGGGGTGGGAGGAGAACCCAGTGAGGGGACGCAGGGGCTGCTGCCATCACCCAGGCAGCTAGCAGGGGGTGGACACCCCTGCCTGGGCATTTATATGCCCAGGACTGGAATAAGAGAGTCTGTGGGCAAGGATAATGGCACTGGCAGAGCAGCACAGCTGTGTGTGTGCTGGGGAGGGGGGACAAACACCAGAAACATATGGCTGAAGGTGCTCACTGCACAGGGGCTGCAGATGAAGCCCTGCTGGCTTTTCCTGCCTGTCCCAGCATTTATTCTCCCTGCCTGCACACACAGAGATGCTCTGAGGTGATTTCTTTGCCAGATGTGGCTAGGTTTTTACCGGAGAGCAAGCAGCGAGTCCCTGTGGTCAGAGTGCCCTGCCAAATTTTGTTTCATGCACGAAAGGAGGAAAAACTTCTCATGATTAATTGTGCAATAGGGGAGAACATGCTTCTCTCTAACTTGCTCCTTGCCTGTCTCTGGCCTTTTGTCACAGGCACTGCCCTGACATGCAGCCGAGGAGAAGGTGGCAAGCTCATTCCCAGGGCATGCTCCTTACACGGGCTGCACGGACAACAAGGGTGAGAGGGCAGAAACATCCCCACACTTCTGCCATATCCTAGCTCTGCAAGGGCTGAGAAAGGGAAGAAAGCCAGCCAGGGATCACAGCAGGGGAGCAGAGTCACGCTCATGCTTGAGCTGCTTCCCTGCAGCTCCCTGCATGGTTCTGTGGGCGTCTGTCCCCTGCTTACACTGCAAAACCTTCCCTCTGTGCTCAGAGCCGCGCCTCTGTGCGCTGTGCAGTCAGTGGTGACAGGCAGGGTGCCGCCAGCCCCATCTGCCCACAGTTGTATTGCCATGCCAGCAGCAGGCGGGAGGTGAGCATGAACCTGCTGCTGAGCCCCAGCACGTAGTACCACGCTTCTGGTCTTGGGTGGGGGGCCTGGACCTGCACCCTGACCCGCTGGGACTCGGGGCTCTCTCTTATGCCTGCCTTGTTCCTGGGAGACGTTGCTGCCTGTAAGGCTGGTCCTCCCCAGTCACCCTCACACAGGTGGGGAGGCCCCTTGGTGGAGAACCCTCCAGCTCACCGTGTTCATCTCCAGGTTCAGACACAAGGCAGAGCACGCTTTGCACCTCAATGGCTATTAAGTACTGGCTAAGCTCGGCTGGACTCAACAGGTTTTCTCCCAGCATAACAAAAGGTTCCCTCCTGCTGGCAGTGCCGGGGTGGGGAGGCAAGAAGTGAGCACAGGAGGAGGAGGGAGGGCAGGAAAGCCAGAGGCGGGGAAGACCTGCAGGTGCCATGTCTCAGAAGCAAGGGGGTTGGGGACCCCTCTCTGTGTTGGGGAGCTCAGCTGGGCTGCAGAGCCAGGCTGGCCCCTGCCCATGGTGATGGGACAGGCAGGGAGCAGGGGACCCGCTGGCCCAGTGCTGGCCACCAACCCCTGGGATGTGCATGGCAGGAGGGAAGAGGAGGCACAAGCCTGGGCAGAACAGAGTCCCTGATTAATCACTAACTGCCGGCCCTCCAGCCAGCAACTCATTAGCTGTTTAATTCCGGGTGCCCAGCATGCTGGAGGGTTACGTGGCTCTGACTGAACCAGCTGCAATCAGGCCATAGCCCCCTCTGCCCCAGCCACAGGCACACTTAGTGGCCGTGTCCACCGTGCCCTCCAAGGTGGGCTGGGCACCAGATGCTGTGGGTGCTGCGTGTACCATGGGTGCAGTGTTCAATCATGAGTGAGGCACATCGGTGACAGTGGCTGTAGGCATCCCCAGGGGCAGGAGACGTGCCAGTGTCTCCTCTTGTATCCTTCTGTATCCTGTCTGTGCCCAGAGCGCTGTGATCCCCGCAGCGTCACGGGGCCAGGAGCGGCTGTCAGCAGTGTCAGTGACCGTGGTGAGGTGCTGCGCTCGGCTGCACAGGGATGTCTCGCCAGTCTGTCATCCCTGGGGAGCAGTGGCCCTGCCACCTCACATGTCCCCATGCTGTCCCATCCCTCCTCCACCTGCACCCATAGGGTGGCAAAGCGAGGGTTGCGGGTGGCGCCAATGTCTCTACCTGCACCCTGTTGTCCCTGTCACCACCCCAGGCTTCATCCTACTCCAGCTCTTCTTCCTCCTGGGCCAGGGCTCTGCCTGGGGTACCCCTCTGGGTGTGGGCTGGGGGTGCTCACCTGGGCCAGGGGAGCAGGGCAGGGGCAAGAGGGAGCTAGGTGACCCAGGAGGGCAGGCACTAGACATGGATTCTTCCCATGGATCTCATACCCCAACCTGAGCATGCAGAGATGGACACCACTGTGCCTTTTGGCTGCAGGGGGGTGTTGGCAGCTCAGCCACCCCCCTTTACCCTCCAAACTCTGCCATGCCCTTCACTCCCAAGCTGCCATCCCTGCTATTTCCTCACAGCCAGAGGAGGGATGGAGCCTGTGGAGCCAGGGCCCCCACAGCAGAAGGAAGCGTCTCCCTCTCTCTTCAACGCTCCAGTGGCTGGAGCAGGGCAGGGTGGGGGCCTGCAGGTGTCCCTGCTGCAGGGTGTGGTGGGCAAGGAGGGATGGGGAGCACATGGGGGCAAACTGGGGGCCATGCTAGAGCTGACACCTCCTGCAGAGGTGTCAGGGCTGACCCGGCATCTGCTCCTGGGAAGGGCATGGAGCAGCCCGCCTTCCTGGGCAGCATGGGACTGAAGGAGCTATGCAAATCCAGCCTAGATTGATGCAAGTATTAATTATGTCCCAGCGGCTCAGCTCCCATCCAGCCAGGCAGGGCACCGGGTGCCACGGCTGCTTGCACAGGAGAGATGCTTTGCACTGGCAGTGTGTCCCCTACACGTGTCCCCTGGGTCCCCAGCCTGCTCCCGCCACCCTGCTGTGCACCATACCAGGCCAGCCTTGCAGCACTGCTCAGCCTTGGGGGGCAAAGCTGTCACCGAGCAGGGAGACAAACAGTCCAAGGCAGGAGCAGCATGAGAGCTGTCAAGCAGGCTGGCCTGCCCGGCTCTGAGGTCCTGCTAATCAGAGAGCATCTGCAATTACATGTGCTAATTACAGGCTGAGGTTTACAGCAGTTCTTGCCTTTCCCACATAGTGCTGGTGGCACTGGGGCACGTTTCTCCTGCACGAGGACAGAAACTGATAACCAGGGCTACTCTGCTGTCTCTCACTGCCCAGCCACAGCATGGCACAGCTGGGCCCCATGCCCAACCCCATCCCATCCTGTCCCATCCTGTACTGGACATGGGTCCAGCATGTACGGTGCTGTCCTTAGAGCCCTCAGGCATGTGGCTGTGACAGCCACTCCATTCCTGAGCACCTGGCTGATCACATCTCTGTGGAGTTGCTTTTCAGAAGGAGTTTTTCTGGCTCTGATGCCCATGTGCTGCTGCTGCTCTGACATCCTGTTTCCTTATCCCCTGACATGACCTTAATTAACTCCTGGGGCTGATAACACTCTGGGCTTCTCCTTCAGGAGCTGTATCTCAGCATCATGTCCTACCTCACCTGCTCAGGGACCACTGCAGAGACTGTGCAGGCAGCCTGGAGCAAGGGAGCGAGGGGGCTCCATGGTGCAGGCAGGGCAGGGCAGTGATCGCTGGGGACACTGGGGGTGACATGGAGGGGATGGGGCAGTACTGGAAAGGGTGGGTTGACGCTGCACTGAGGGTTGCAGAGAAGATGCCAGCTGGGTGGAGACGGCTGTCCTGGTGCGGAGGTGGGGAGCAGGGGCTGTGCTAATGCCCAGGGCAAGGTGGTGTGGGCAGCAGTGCCCATGGCAGCAGCATCCACCCCAGGCGGGCAGAGGTGCAGCAGAGCAGCATGGAGGCGTCCTGGCTCTCCTTGCTGCTACAGGCAGGGCACAGGGGCCGCTCGGCTGGCCAGGGCTGGGACCTGGCATGGGGGTTTGGGAGGTTGAGCCAACCCATGGGGTCACCCCTCAGCTGCCAGCCTGGGTGTATTGAAATGCTGGCACTGATGACTTTTGTAGCCACTCTATCTTCCGCACTTGGCAAATATTGGCGTAGGGGAGAAGATTCAATAATGAGGTTTGCAGATGGGAATCTGGATGTGTGATTCCACCAGCTCCTTGCCATGCAGCAGCCCGGCTGCCTCTGCCACAGCTGCCGCTTGCCGAGGCCGAGCCTGGCATGGGCACAGCCCAGGGCCAGCAGGGCTGCTCCCAGCACCTCCTCCCCGTGGACTGGTTCCCAGCAAGATACTGATCTGAGCTTCACTGTGTCGCAGCTTGTGTATCATTCTCTGGCATGGGTAGCTCAGACCCTGGAACAGGGTACCTGCTTGGGGTCCTGCCACTCAAATGCCACCAGACCCACAGGCAGCTCTGCCCTGGCAGCATCTGGGGTGATGCCCTGAGCCCTTTGCAAAGAGTGCTAAATGCTCTCAGCTGGTCTTCTCCTGGCTTGCAGCCACACAACCCTCCTCCCCACAGCTTCTAGTCCCCAGAACCTTAGTCTTGCCCATCTCAGGTGCTCAGCTCCTGTCCTCAGGCCCTCAGCCCAGGCAGTGGGTAGGACGGGAGGCCACTTGTTCCTGGGGCATCTGCAGGCAGGGTGCCTCTGCTAATGCTGCCTGCAGACACAGTGGGAATTGCATTTTCCTGAAGCTAGGCATGTGATGGAGACCATGGGCATAATGAAAAGTGCATACGGATACTGATGCTTATAGCACGTGATGTATGGGCTGCTGCAGGCAGCAGACGGTCCTGGGAACTTGATGCTGGCTCTGAGCAGGGAGAAGGGAGCATGGTCTGAAGGACAGAGGAGATGGGAGCTGCCAGTGCTGCTCCCCAGTGTATGGGAGGCGAAGCAGGCATAAAGAGGGGGAAGGAGTCCCCCAGCTGCAGGGGCAGGTTGTCCCATCCCATCCCTGCCAGGACATGTCCCTCCTCCTATAGCAAGCCCTGGGAGCTGAGAGGAGCTGAGAGAAGATTGGGATGCCCCTGCAGACACCAAGGAACCAGCAAAAGAGCAAAGTGGCCAAAGCATCCAAGAAGGACAGACATGCTGGGAGCCCTGGGCTCCCCTAGCCCATTGTTTCCTGCATGGTAAGCAGAGGATGATGATACAGGAATATGGGTCACAGGGTTGTCCCTGCCTGACGGTGATGGTGCCTCCTTCCTGGCAGCCCCAAGGAGGGAGCCCCTGCTAGTGCTGAAGCGCGGGGGCTCTGTTGATCAGCCCCTCCACCCGGGAGTGCGCAGGCTGGGGAAAGCCAACCCCTATCATGTTTGTTCCATTGATTTAGCGCCGTGGAGAGGGTTTAATCAGCCTTTAGCCTGCACGCTCCAGCATTAAGAACAAATCCATTAGCCACGAGATAACCACAAAGGGTTGCGCGGAGGCTGGATGAGGTCCCAGCGCCTTCAAGATGCAAATTGGCAATCAAAGATCAAAGCCGCACAGCTCCCTAATCTCTACTAAAAGGGCTCAGCTATTAACGAGCCCTCTCCCGCTGGGCTGTGATCACCCCACTTCACTCAAGCTCCTGATGTGCTGGTGGGTTACACTATCACCCCAACCAGCCCCTCAGCCCTCATGGCACCCTGAACTAGACGTGGGGAGGAGGGTGCAGCTGGGGCTCAGGCTGTTTGTGTGTTGTTTTCTTCGGTTCTGACATGCTGGGGTCAAATTAATATTGGCAGAGAGAGTGGAGCCCGCGGCATTGTCAGGGGGTTAGCGGCTGGAGGGGAGAAGGGGAAGAGGCAGGAGCTGGGGTGGAGCAGGGTGGTGGGGAAGCTGTACAGGGCTTATGCAGTGACTTTGGGGACAGGGGGGATGCTGGTAGGCAGCTCCCCCTCCTGCTGTTCAGGGATTTAGCCTGGTTCAGCCCCTGCCTGGCTGCACCAGGTGGCTCAGGGCAATCCCTGCTGGCCCCAGGGAAATCAGTGCTGGGGACTGTGGCTGGTGGGGGCAGGCAGCAGGATGTGTGTGAAGGACCAGGGCAGAGCAAAGTACCTTGGGTCCAAATTTGCCTTTTTTGGGTATTCCTGCCCACCCCTTGTCACCCTGGGGCAGAGGGTGCACAAGGCTCCAGCTCCCATAGCCACCCTTCCAGCTCCCACATGGTGATGGGGGGGTGCTGCAGGAAGAAAGGCTGCCCTCTGCTCCCTGCCCAGGCCATACTGCCTGCAGTAGCTCCATGCATGGCCACCTCAGCAGCCCCACAAGTCCCTTGCCATGTGGGAGAGCCACACAGCTGCTGAACTGTGACAGGAACTGTGCTGCCAGCACTGTCAGCAAATTTCTGGTAGCACAGATGTGTTCTCTGCTCAACCTGATCTGGCTTGGGGACCAGCATCCTGCTGTGATGGTGAGAAGCTGGGTGAGGAACCCTGGGATAGGTGGTCAGGGCTAACCCAATTAGCCCTGGTAGTGGGAAACAGAGGGACATGCCCAGTGCCAGCTTGTGAAGTTGCTGCTTGTGGCTCTCATGGCATCTCCAAGCAGCAGCACAACCTTGAGAGAGGAGCAGGCAGTGAGGCCCTGGCAGCACCTCAGCCAGGATGACAATAAATCTTATCAGTGTAAACCCATCCATAGGCAGTAGGATAACCCCCGTGACAACCCAGCTAGCGTGGAGGTTTCATTTGCACCGTGTCAGTGCTGCGGATTTACAGATAAGTGCAATGGCTGGAGGGACCATGTCTGCGCCGGCACATGCTGGCTCCTGAGAGGCATCCCCCCTCCTGCCCTCCCCTGCCGCGTGGCTGCGGGAACTGCCAGGACCAGGCTGGGGTGACCCAGCGACATTTGCCGTGGGGTGTGCAGTGGGAATGCTCAGACAGTGGATTTGGTTTGACACCCGGCAGGGGAGCACATGGATAGGTGAGGATGGAGGGAGGGGTACATGCAGGGCACAGTGGCATTGCCCTGCCTGCTGTCCTGTCCCTGCTTTGTCCTACATGAGCTGTCCCACAGAGCACTACATACTCCATCCACCCGTGGGGTCATCGGCATCGCACAGACTGGACCACCAGAGTGGCGGGGGGGGGGAAGGTGGGAAGGGAGGAAAGACCAGGGAACGTGTGTGTGTGTGTGTGTGTGTGTGTGTGTGTGTGTGTGACACTGGCAGCGTGTCCCCAAGGCTGTGTGACAGGGCCAGGTGTGAGCAGTGCCGTGTGTGAGACAGCATGCTCCGTGGTGCAGCCTGTGTGCACGTCCCTGTGTGTGTACGTGCGTGTGTGTGTGTGTGTGTGTGCGTGCGTGTGTCCCCGGCGGGGGGTGCCGGGCCCGGCGGAGGCTGCCGAGCGAGGCGGGCTGGCGGCAGCCGCTGCCCCCGGCCAGCGCTCCGCGGCTCAGCTCCTCCGGCTGCCGGCGGGGCGGCCCGCGCAGCCGTGGGAGCGGTAATGAGATGGAGCAGCAGAAGGACGGCGAGATAAGGCTGCCTGCGCTGCCCCAGCAGATTAAACGCTGGGATTAAGCAGGCGGTGCCAGCTCTGCTGCCTTTTTATCTCGCTGCTTCTCTCCTCTTATTCTCCCGCAGTCGATACTGAACGGTCTCGGAGCTGTCAGCAAAGGAAATTGCTTGTTAACCCTTTAGGGACGGGCAGCGCAGCGCTCCCCGCACGGTTGCTTTCAAAGAGAAGCGGTCCCCAGGGACGGCGCTGCCTGGAGAGCTCTGCCCGCGCCGGGTAGGGGAGCAGGGGGGCTGCGGGGCTGCGCGCTGCCTCCCCGCAGTGCCCCGGCCTGCAAGGGGGAGCAAGGCAGGGCCGGTGGCACCCACGATCTATTGCCATCTCTCAGCCACAAGCCACCAGCATCCAGCCGGAACCGTGCAGAGGCACCGATGTACCTGCAGGGCAGGGGACATTCTGCAGCGCTGAGGTCCCTGCAGGGTGACAGCAGCCAGAGAGCAGGGGCTGCCTGAGCTCCACAAAGGACCCTTGCTTATCCCACTTTCGGGTACCCTTGACGTTCCCTGCTTCCTCCAGCCTGCAAAATAGATGGGCACTGTGCTACACCTCTGTGTGAAATCACAGAGCTGGGGATCCTTCTCTGGTCTGTGGCCAAGTGACACAGAGCATCTGTGTCTGCACAGCACCACGCATGGCGCTGGGTCTCCTCCAGCTGCCAAGAGGAACCCTCTACCCAAAACCATAATTATTGCTTTCTGTGTATGTGCATGTTTTGTTGGGTTTGCAGCAGCAAGGCTGAGCTGCAGCCCATTGCAGCACTTATCTGCAGCGTCCTGTGCTGCGTGCCCAGGGATGATGTACCCAGTGCAGGGGGTGTCTGAGGATGGGAAGCCAGCTGGAGAGCATTGGAGGGTGCACAAAGCCACGGCAGGATTGTTGCTCAGCACAGTCCAAATCCAGAGTGGAGACCATGTTAGGAGCTCAGCAAGCTTGTCTGGCATGTTTGGGTGTGCAACTTTGCTGCATCTTTCCCATGAGGACCCTGAGCATCTCCTGGCTCTGCTCCATGGCTTTCCCCATCTCCCTTCAGGAGAGTCAGGAGGAAGAAATCTCCTGCAGTCCCAGCACCTGACCCATGTGCTTAGGGAGAGAGCAGGGTAAGTAGGCAGGATGCTCAGCATCTCAGAGAGGTTTTCTGGCTGCCGACAGGCTTCCTCAGCTCCTGCCCCCATGCCTCTCTGCGCCTCTGCTCTGCACTGCAGCACATCTGCCCCCTCCACCAGCAAGCCCAGCACTTTGTCTTCTGCAGTTCCTTTGGTGTTGGCTCCTTCACCTACCCAGGTGACCCTTTTGGTGGATGCTTTAAAGTGCTTGGTACGAGCAAATAATATGAAAGCACAAGCCGCCAGGAGATCTGCAGGGAGACAGTTAGCCATGGCTAGGGCAGTAGTCCTGACCTGGGTGGGATGCTCCCTCATGGCTGCTGTAGGATGGAGAAGGCAGCATGTGAGCCCTGGGCATCGGGGGCTAAGAAAGCTGCTGGGAGGTGGAGCAGATGCTGTGCTGGGCAGCTGGGCTGCACAGGTGAGCAGAGCCTGAATCAGGAGAGGAAACCAGGAGCGATTGGAACGTACAGGCTGGCAGAATGGAGGCTGCAAGGAGATGGGATTGCTGTTCATAAATACATCAAGGAAGTAAATACAAGGAAGGGAAGAGAGCTATTTAAGCTAAGGGGCAATGCTGGCATGAGAAGAAATGGTACAAAATGGCCATGAATAAATTTGGGTTGGAAATGAGGAGCTGAGTGAGATTCTGGGATGAATTTCCCCCAGGAGCAGTGGGAAAGGAAAGCACGACTTTGTGATGGCACTTGCTCTGCTACCAGAGGCAGCTGTGTGCTGCTGTGCCTGCACAACAGGCCTGAGAGGTGAGGACCTGGGGTCTCCAGCCTCTCACTGCTGTGTCACGGCCACCCTGGCTCCATGTAGCACTGGCAGCACAGCCATCTCCAGCTCCTGGCTTGTCCAGTGCAGGACTCCTGAGGTAATGCCTTGCAGAGAGAGGTCCTTCGCTGGCACACAAGTTTGTGTGTGTTGTCACAGCTACTGCTCCTGAAAGCAGGATGGTGCCAGTGTCCCCATGCTTTACTGATGTAACTGGCAGTGCTGGGGCAGATGCACTGGGAAGGCATCCTAGCCTGTGCATGCAGTGCATCCCCCTGCCATGCATTGCACCCCTGTACTCCTTACCCACCAGGAACAGGGAGCCCTGGTCTGGAGCCTGCCTGCTCCTGGGGGGCACTGGGCTGCACGCTGACCCCAAAGCAGCAGCCTGGCCTGCTCACCCTGCTCAGTGCTGGGGCTCGAGTGCCTCCCACCCCTCTGCTCAGCTGCTGGTGCAGCCCACGGCACAGCTGAGTTATTGGTATTCCAGCAGTGATCCTATTTGGCACCAGAGGGGTCTTGCCAGCCCCACACACCCATGTCTCTGCTTTTGGCTCAGCCTGGCCAAGGGGGCTCAGCTGGCATGGGCTGGCCTGTGGCACAGGGAGAGGCACATCTGTGCAGAGAGGCAGCAGGAGAAGTCCCACCCCTCCAGGATGTGCCCTCAGCATCTCCCACCTCACTGCCACCCCACTGCTCTCCCTCCTCCCAGGGAATTGGGTTGGGGCACAGCAGAGGATGCTCCAGAGCTTGGCCCTTCACAGGATGGGGGAAACAAGGAACCCAGCCCAGTGCTGGTGTGCCCTGCTCAGGGCCAAAGGTGCCCTGCTCTGCCGCAATTGAGGCTGCAGGGCCCAGTGCTCCATGGAGGCGGGAGCACCAACCCCTTTGAGCAGGGCTGCATCCCACAGGATCCATCCTGGCAGTTCTGCATGGGGCAGGGGGTGGCACTGAGGGGCTGCCGGTGTGGGGACATGGTGGTGCCACTACTGGAGCTGGGGTTGAGCCAAACTGGCGCTGTTCCCCAACCCTCCTGGGAGCAGGGAAAGGAAATGGTGCAACCGTGCATGAGAGGGGACGTTTGCAAAGGCGAAAACATCCCACTGGCTCAGAAAATTGCTGCAGAATCAGGCTTGAAATGAGTTGAAATTGCTGAATCCAAGCGGTTCTCATATCCCGGGCAGTTGCAATGCTGGCGTCAGCGCTGTAGCTTCCCTCCCGGGGCACCCAGGCGGGGCCTGGCCATGCTGTGTGGGGTGAGTGGGCTGCTGGGAACATGGCAGGGGGTGCTGGGGTGGCCCTGGAGCATGGAAGGGGGCTCTGGCAGAGACAGGCTAGGGGACCAGGAGCAGAGCAAGGGACAGTATGCATGGGCATGCTGTTACCCCAGCTCTGCCATTGTTGACCCAATTTGGCCCCACCTCCTGTGCAGCATCTCCTGGCCAGGGGAATCCCTGTGCCCTCAGCACACTCAGGAAGCAGCATTTCTAATTTTGGAGTCTACTTTCTTTTATTCCACAGTCCTGCCCATGCTGATTTACTCTCTGGGCTGGAGTACCCAGATGATACCCCCAAGGTTACCCCTGGCCTGGCATCTTTGCCAAGCCAGGGCAGGCAGCACTCCAGTGTCATCCCCGTCCCCATCATGCCCCGGCAGTGACTGTTCTCAGAGGTGTCCCCATGCCAGGGTACCCTCTCTGCATAGCGTGCCCATGCCCAGGGCCTGCCTGCTGGCTGTGTGCCCCAGCAGGGACGTGGGAGCAGGACTAGGTGTCCCAGTGGGGACATAGGAGTGGGGCTGGGTGCCCCAGGCGTGCAGGAGCAGGACCCATCAGGGCTTCACATGCCGCAGCTCATTTCCCTTGCATGCAAACATTTGGCTGGAAGCCTAGTGCAGCCTCTTGTCTCCTTGGAGCAATCAGGATTTGTCACTGCTTGCAATGTTTAACATCGTCTTCCAGAGGCTAAATACCATGGGGAGCTGTGTAAGCCGCAGAAATACCTGCGTGAGCTGGGATCAGCCAGAGACTAGCACAATGGGCTGGCAGTGGTGGGGATGGGGGGACTGAGGGTGCGTGGGGCTGGTCTTTGTGCCCCCAGTGATCATGGGCAAGCTGGTGTGAGCTGAAGTGAGGATGCTGGGGGCTAGCACGCTGCTCCCAGGGGGTGACCCAATGTGGGGGGAAAGGACAGGAGTGAAGGGGAGCCCCAGAGCTGTGTGAGTTGGGGAAGAGGACGCCAGGGCACCTGGCAATCTCCTGCTAGGATTCGTCTGCTGAGGCACAAGCAGCTATTTCTGTCAAGGTCAGCAAGTCTCCACGGCAGAGAGCAGGGAAATGAGGAATTGTGTTGAGAAATTACCTCCCTAATGGGGTCTCCCCTGCACGTGAGCACGGCGCGGGGTTGCCGGCGTGTAGCGGCTGTGCAGGGAGACTGGCGTGCGGTGCAGGAATCCTGCTGCCCCGGCCCTGAGGGTGCCCAGTGAACAGAGCCCCAGGTGACATCCCTAGCTGAACACATGTGCTCCAACCCTGCAAGGCGCTTTTCTGGGTCAGCTGTGGGGAGGAAATCATGTTCCTCATGCATGCAGGCTCTCCTCTGCCCTTCCTCCTCCTCCTATGCACCCTGTTATCTAATTCAGTTTGTCATGCTGGAAAGGCAAAGCCCTTCAGGACTGTGCTGTGCTCTCGCCAGCGCTATTTCACAGCTGGCCTCGGCACCCTGGCAACCGACGAGTAACTCAGCTGGGTGCCACAGGCACCCCTGCCCTCCCCATATGCCCCTGCAGCCATGCCTGCCTGCCTGGGGCTAAAGGGGTAGGGAACAAGGCCACCACCACCTCTGGACCTTTTCCTCTAGCTCTGGCCAACCCTGGTCCCTGTCCCTGAGCTGTCTGTCCCCATGTGACCCGGCCTCTGCATCCCATCCCTCGCCCCACACCAGGGCGATTGCGATGCTGCCTGGAGATGTCTGAACCAACACGAGATGGAAGCGTTCAAAGAAATGACATTTCCTCCAGCCTGGGAAGCTCATCTACCATTTAACGGAAACTAATATAAAAGCTGCCCTGGTGTGCAAGGGGCTGATGGTATCAGGCTGGCAGCCTCCGGCTCTTGGAGCCACAATAAATCTCAGCAAGAAGCCAAGCCGGCTCAAACCCCCCACACAAACACATCGGCACAGGTATGGGGGTTGCTGAGCTGTGTCCTGGAAATGGTACAGGGACACAACAGTGTGGGGGTTACCCACTGGGCTGGTCCTGAGGGTTCAGAGAGCAGGGAGGCCCATGGCACTCCTGCTGTCATGGGGGAGCCCATGGCAGTGCTCCTGCCCACATGGGCATTGTGGGGACAGTGCCAGAACTGGTGACAGCTCTGGGGCATGGATTCATGCCGTTGGTTAGAACTGCTCCCCAGCCTTGGCTTTGTGTCCCCAGGGAGCCGACCTCTGCCTCGAGGAAGCGCTGTGGCCCCGCGGGAGCATTTGTTCCTCCCGCAAAGCAAGCAGCAGTGCAGGCACCTGATGGTGGGAGAGAGAACGATACGGTGCCGTGGGGCTCGCTGCTCCCCATTGCTGCCCGCTGTGGGGCTGGGGTGCTGCCCTCGCCTGCCCTGCGCTGTGCCGCGGCAGGACCCGAAGGTGGGATTACGGGAGGAGCAAGGGAGGGCAGCTGGGGGGGGCCCTATCCTGCCGGTCCCGACTCTGTCCTGCGGCCGGCTCGGGCCGGGCAAGCAGGGCGCCCGGCGGGCGGTGCTGCGCGTCCTGCGCAGCCCCAGCGCGGGGCCCTGCTGCCCCCTGCCGGAGCCGGCCCCGCCGGGCCGCGCACCCACCGCCCGGCCGGCGGCTGCCCGGAGCCGGGGTGCCCGGAGCCGGGATGCCGGGAGCCGGGGTGCCGGGAGCCGGGGCTTGATCAGAGCTAACAAGGTCTGGTACCTTGGGTGTCTTTGGGCTGGGCTTCTCCCTGCTGCGGGTAGGGGCTGCAACAGAGGTGGTGCGGGTGGGGAGTGCTCTGTCGCCTCTAGGCACAGGAAGTGCTGCCCGCTGCCTCTGCTTGCCTCCCTCCCTGCCCGTGCCATTCCCAAACTCCGTTCCTGACCTGCCTGGCAGCCTCCTGTGCCTGTCACCAAGCTGCCAGCTATGATCCTGGCCAGGTCCCTGGGATGGCTGCAGAGGTACACTTTGCTCACAGCAGAATGGATAGCACCAGGAATGCCTGCCAGGGCAAGCAGGAGCTTCCTCATTCCAGATGCCACGTTCACCATTGCCATCCTCCTCCTGCCCCAGCCACCGTGGAACAGCAGGAATGATGCCCTTCATTGGGGGCACAACGGCTCCAGCTCATCCCGAGGCTGCGCGACACCCTGGGGCCAGCCCATGCCTTGGCAGGGCTGGTGCTGAAGGTGGGTGCCTGGGGGAGGCAGCACCGGAAGATGAGAGGCTGCCGAGGAGTGCGGTGCTGAGCTTTGAAGGTGCCCTGACAGGCTGTCAGGGCCCTGCCAGCTGCGCTGACAGCCTGGTGCAGAGACATCCCCCCGCCGCCACACTCTGATCACAGCCTCACCGTCACTTCAAAGCGCCCGCCGTGCTCAGTTGGGCTCTCACACAGCCTCCTGCTCCACAGCTCTACTCCTTCTGCCCCACAGCCCTACTTCTCCCACCCCACAGGGCTTAGATCCACTGGTGCCCCGAGCTCGAGGCCAGGCAGTACCAGAGTGCAGCACTGGGCACTGAGGTATATATATGGTCCCAAGCAGCGCTGGCAGGAGGCAAGGGGCCCCCAGGCTTGGCAGTGTCCTGTGCCTGTGGGGCAGGGCCCCAA
Organism: Patagioenas fasciata; assembly: GCF_037038585.1. Classification (NCBI taxonomy): domain Eukaryota; kingdom Metazoa; phylum Chordata; class Aves; order Columbiformes; family Columbidae; genus Patagioenas; species Patagioenas fasciata. Next base: position 17,638,249 of record NC_092526.1, read on the forward strand.
CCCCAGAGTAGCTGTGTTTGGGGACCCTGGTGGTCCAACCAGATATCCAGGAGTGCTGCATTGCCAGGGCAGGTGACAATGATGTTGAGCTGGGGCACAGTGTCCTTAGGCACAGGGCTCATGCAACATAGCTGGGACAGGACATCACTATCTGGACACTGGTGCCCACCATGCTGGGGCACTGGGTGCTGCCAGTTCACCCTGCCAGGGGTAACGCAACACATCCCCCTGTCCCAGCCCGGCTCAGGGAGGAATTTTCCATTCCTGAATGGAGGTTGGGGGAAGGCGTGTGTTTGCAACAGCCCCCTCCTCTCCCTCCCCTCACCCGTCACCAGAGCAGCTTGGGAAGGCGCCTGCCACATTTGTCTCCAGGAAGGTGCAGAGCAAAAGCCTCTGGGGAGGGAGAGCTCCCTGGAGGGGACCAGGGACCCTGGGCAGCTTCAGGGGCAGCCTGAACTCCGTTTTCCAGAGGAGCCACCCTCCCTGCAGCCATGCCACTGCCCCTTGACTGCTGCCAGGATGAGGAAGCCCTGGCAGATGCTCAGGACGACGGTGCTGCCCAACTCATTGTCGGCATCCTGCGAGCCACCAGGATCCCTGGACTGCACTACATGTGCACCCGGCCACAGTCCCGCCTGCGCCGCCTGCTCTGGAGCCTGGCCTTCCTGGCCTCCGCTGGGCTGCTGGCCACCGGCGCCACTGACCGCCTGCACCACCTGCTCTCGCGCCCCGTGCACACCCGGGCACGGCTCGCCTGGGCCCCCCAGCTCCGCTTTCCAGCTGTCACCCTCTGCAACCCCAACCGAGCACGTTTCCTGCGCCTCACCAAGCCCGACCTCTACTCGGTGGGGCAGTGGCTGGGGCTGGCCTGGGAGAACCGCTCACTGGTGCCCGAGATGCTGGCCATGCTGGGAGAGGATCGGCGTGAGTGGCTGAAGCGTCTCGCCAACTACTCACGTTTCTTGCCACCCCGCCGCTCCGATCGCACTATGCAGAGCTTCTTCCACCGCCTGGGCCACCAGATCGAGGACATGCTGGTGGAGTGCCGCTTTCAGGGAGAGCGCTGTGGCCCCCAGCACTTCACCCCTGTGAGTGCCCTCCTGGTAGGGGCAGGATAGCTGGGCTGCCCCATGGGTCCTGGGAGCAATGCTTCACTCTCCAGCAAGAGTGGAGGAGTGGCAGCATGGTGAGACGATGAGATGGGCCCTGCCAAGGGCTGTGCAAGACATTTTCCAGCACCACTGTGGGACTGGAAAGGGTCCCTGGACCTCATCCTGCTTGCAGAACACCCCGCCAGACCCCTGCCTGCTCCCTCACCCATCCTTTTCTCCATTCCCAGGTCTACACACGTTATGGTAAGTGCTACACCTTCAACGGGGACCGGAGGAACCCAAGAGTGACTCGGCAGGGTGGCATGGGCAATGGGCTGGAGATCATGCTGGACATCCAGCAGGAAGAGTACCTACCCATCTGGAGAGAGACCAGTGAGTGGGGCCACGGTGCTGGCAGGGCACAGGCAGGGGTGGGAGGTAGGGAGAGCTGGTGGGGAAGCAGGGCACTCCAGGACAGGGATGTATGGGGCAAGTGGGGCACCAGAAGGGTGCTGGGCTCTAGGACGAAGGTTCTGGGTGGGCACAGGAGCACAGTAGAGGGCTGTCCCAATAGGCAGGAGTGCAGCCTCTCTGTCCTTCTCCCACAGACGAGACGTCATTTGAAGCTGGCATCCGAGTCCAGATTCACAGCCAGGATGAGCCACCCTACATCCATCAGCTGGGCTTTGGTGTCTCGCCTGGCTTCCAGACCTTCGTGTCCTGCCAAGAGCAGCGGGTAAGGCAGGATGCCCCACAGCCCCCAGGGAGATGCCTTCAGGCACCCAGCCTGGCATGGCCCTGCAGCGATGCCCTTCTCATCCCCACAGCTCACCTACCTGCCGCAGCCATGGGGGAACTGCCGGGCCAGCGTGCAGGGGGAGCAGATGCTGCCCGGCTACGACACCTACAGCATTGCTGCCTGCCGCCTGCAGTGCGAGAAGGAGGCCGTGGTGCGGAGCTGCCACTGCCGCATGGTCCACATGCCAGGTAAGGGACACATATGGCAGTGAGGGGGCACCGCGCTGCCCTGACAGTCCTCCTGGGGCTGCCCCAGCCCCCTACAGCCTGTGCCCAAGGATCACCCCTGCCCCATCCCTCTGCACCCTGTGTCCTCCCTGTCCCATCCCTCTGCACCCAAGGACCACCCCATCCCCTCCACATGCTGGGTCACCCCCTGTCCTACCCTCCTTACACTCCCCCTTCCCTGCCTGCCTTATACCCAGGGGCCACCTCTGCCCCAGCGAACCTGCACCCACGGGCTACCTGTCCCCAGCCTGCACCCAAGGGCCACTCGTCCCCATCCCCTCTGCATCCAGGGGCCACCCCTGCTCCACTGCCTTTAGGAGAGTGTGTTGAGGGTGGGAGGCAGAAGCATGTTAGACTCCCACCCCCCCGACCAGCTGCTTCTCCACAGGCAACGAGTCCATCTGCTCCCCCAATGTGTACATCGAGTGTGCTGACCACACGCTGGGTAGGTGCAGCGGCGGGCAGGCAGGTGGCAGGGGGCCAGCTGGATGCCTCCAGGGAGGGCACTGAGGGGGTGCAGCCATGCTGATCGGTGCGTGCCCCCAGATGCGGCAGTGGAGGACAGCCAGGAGCGCTGCAGCTGCCCCACACCATGCAACCTGACACGCTACGGCAAGGAAATCTCCATGGTGCGCATCCCCAACAAGGGCTCAGCACGCTACCTTGCCCGCAAGTACAACAAGAATGAGACCTACATCAGGTGAGCCGCTGGTTCCAGGGTGTTCTGGAGGAGTGGGCAGGGGGCTGAGGACCCTGGGAACCTGCGGGACTCCCACCCCACTCCTGGCAACATGCAGGGAGAGGGTCCTGGCGTATGTGGTCCCTGCAGCATCCTCTGTCTAGGGCTGGCTGCCATTAGAGCATCTCCCTGACCTGTCTATGTCCTCCCAGCCCTCCTGCCAGCACGTCCCCACTCCATGGTCCCTCCCAGTGTCAAACATGTCCCTTCTGTGTCACCATTGCACCACCCTGAATAACTCACCAGGGCCATGGGAGCACCTGAGAGCTGAGGAGCTGGGGGATGGGGAAGGTTTGGGGGGCATTGGGGATGGGAATGTCAGTGACCAGCCCTCCTTGCTGAGCACTGTGGTGTCCCCACAGGGAGAACTTCCTGGTGCTGGACATCTTCTTCGAGGCCCTCAACTACGAGGCCATTGAGCAGAAGAAAGCCTATGACATTGCTGGACTTCTTGGTGACTCCCCTCACCTTCCTATGGGACCCTGAGGCGCGGAGCTCTGGGTCTCAGCACCGGGAGGGTCTATGGCTGGTTGGGGAGGGACTGGCTGAAGGGTCGCACGCTGCTGGCTGTCCCTTGTCCCGTACAAGACCCTGCTCTCCCCATCTTGTTTCCCCTGCCCACATGACCATGCTGTTGCCCTCCATCTGGCAACCCTGGCAGTGCCCACAGCCCTGCTGCCCACCCTGAGCTCCCTCTGGATTGTGCAGCATCCCTTGGTGACCATCTCCCCTTTCTCCTCCCCAGGGGACATTGGGGGACAGATGGGTTTGTTCATTGGTGCCAGCATCCTCACCATCCTGGAGATCCTGGACTATGTGTATGAGGTGCGTTGAGCCCTTGGGGCTGTGGGGCGAGGTGCAGAGTGAGGGCCGGGCTCCCCTGGCGGGGTGGGACACGTGCATGGCCACCCCAGAGGGCTACTACAGCAGGAGGCAGTGGGAGGAGAACAGGTCCTCCAGCATCCTTTGGTGCCCTGAGGGCAGAAGTGCTGTCCCCACTATCAGCCCTGTGTCCCCCAAGTGGGCAGGTGAGTAGGCAGCAGGTTCGTGCAGACCAGGGTGCCCACACATGAGGTGCTCCCCGTGTATGGGTTCAGGGCTGACCCCCCATCTGCCCCCAGGTGATCCGGGACAAGGTGAGCCGGGTCCTGCGCCGCTCCAAGCCACCACTGAAGAAGCCCTCGGGCAGCATTGCCACACTGGGACTAGAGGAACTCAAGGACCAGGTACCTCTGTGGGGGTGGGCTGCCCTGGGGGCTGCAAGGACAGGGCCAGCGCAGTGTCCCCTCCAGGGGGAAGGGATGTCGTTCCAAAAACAAGGGATGGCATGATTCTGCATTTGGTGACCTCAGGCTGTAGAGCTGGGGCAGCCCCGGGGTGACAGGGAGCTGGGTGCCCCCGGTCGGGGCGCTCCGGGGGACAGGCTGTGCTGGAGTAGGGGGGAGCAGGGTGCATGGGGTCTGTATCCACCCCACTGACTGCTGTCCCCACAGAGCCCCTGTGCGACGCTGGGCCGGCACGTGGAGGGTGCCTACAATGCAGGCATCCTACCCAACCACCACCACCGCCACCACTACCCTCACCAGGGCGTCTTCGAGGACTTCGCCTGCTAGGCCAGCTTGGGACTGGGGGTGGGCAGCCCCCTGCCACCCCCGTGCCCACCATCTGCATGGAGAGGGATTGCGGCACTGGGGGCACAGGCCCCTGCATCCCCCACGCCACCATGGGGACCAGCTGCGCCATTTGCCCCCGGTGACGCTGCCAGAGATGCCTTGGCAATGGCACTGGAGTGGTCCCTCAGCCCTTTCGCCTGTCCCCTCTGCTTGCCCCCAGCACATGGGCTCAGTCCTGTCTCAAGCACATGGCGCAGAGGGGAATGGGCATGCTGGGGAGGTTTGGGGGAGCAGCAGGGTATAGGTCAGAGGGGCCCTGGCGATGCAGAGCATGCAGCAGGTAAGCTGTTGTTCCTGTGAGCCCTTCCAAGGCCTCCCCTGCTGGTCCCTCTTGGGAGGGGTCACTGCCCTGCATAGTCCACCTAGGAGAGCGATGTGCCTGGAACAGCTTTCCCTCCCCAGGGACCACTCACCCCCCACCTTCCCGCTGCAGGGCAGGGCTGCATTGCAAGGCCCCTCTGAACAGCGCAGCCCCCCTGGCCAGCCCAGGGACACCCCACCTGCAGCCACACCTGCATGGCACCACCCTGACCCCTGGCGCCACTACCACTGTGACATCCCCAAAACATCTACCCACCCTTCCCCAACCTCATGCAGCCTGCCAGAGCTGCAGCCCCCCCACTGCTGTTTCCAGCCAGACCCCTGCACTGTGACACCCCCCACCACTCCAGTGTTGGCCCTAGTAGCCCCCAGTCATTGTGGCACTGCAGACCTACTGCCTCCCCACTCTCCTGCCTCCCATGCCACCATGTCCCTCCCCAACCCTCCCCATCCTCTCCTTGCCCAGGCATTTCCCAAAGCGGCTCATCCCTTGGTGCAGTTGTCCAGTGCAGCCCAGGCAGCACAAGGGGGTCCTGGCCTTGCTCCCCTGCCTGTCACCATTCTTTTGCACCATGCACGTACCCCTTGCCACACTCCCACTCCCCGGGTGCTGAGCACCTGCTGTGCCTCCCCCAGACTGTACATGGTTAGGAGGGTGCCCCATGCCCAGCACCACCCAAACAGCCACAGCCTGACCTGCTGGCTGTACCCTCAGCCAGGACTGGCACCCACAGCCCTCCAAGCCGCCCTGAGGTGGCAGGACCCACAGCAGGATGCATGGCAGGACTCACAGCGTTCTCCCTGTCCTGCTGGACATTGCCTCCTCCCCCTCCACTGTAGCAGACACCAGCGCAGGGCAAACCGCCCCAAAATATCTCAGGAGGGGGGGTGGGCTGGCAAAGCCCCCCTCAACACACACCCACGGCAGAGAGGGGGACCTTGGGGCAGGAATTTGGGACCTCTGGGGGAGGCTGGGGTTGACCCAGGCAGCCCCTGGCCCTGCCGGTTTGGTCCGCATCCCCGGTGCCCGCAGATGGAGCATGGCCATGCCATGCTGTGGCCAAAGCCATAGATGCAGGAGGAGCCATCACCCTCACAGCCTCCAAGGCCCCACACGTGGGAGATGCAGGGCAAAGACCAGAGGACCAACCTGGTGATGTGCCCAGCAGGCCTGACACTGGGTATGTGCAGCCCAACAGGCCCCCAAAATATGCACCCAGGTGGAAACATGTTCCCCGCCAGTGCAAACACCTGGCTGTGTGGTGTCCCATGTCCTGCTGCACGGGGAGGACACAGCAAGCCTCCCAGCAGGACAGGCACAGCGGTGCTCCCTGGGAAGACCCTCCAGAGCACTCCATGCCAGTTCCCCATGGAGTCCCGCCACACTGACCCACAAGCAGGAGTGCCCCTGGAGGTGTGCCACGTGTTAGCTTGGGAACATGCCATGACTGTGCCAGCCAGCCCTGCACCAAGGTCTCCTGCAGTGCATGGATGATGCAGGTTGTGGCCCCTCCACCAGCAGGAGCAGCAAGTTCCGAGCGGGATGGGCACAGGCACCGCGGTGGGAGGGCCAGTACAAACACCCTCATGCTGCTGAACGTGAGAGATGTGTAACTGTTTTATAAATGTACAAACACTCCCTAATAAAGAGGCACAAGTAGGTCTGGAGCCACCTGCGAGGGCTGGGGCGGGCACTTATGCGGGGCTGGGGAGAGAGGTGAGGGGAGTGAGGATAGCAGGATGTCCTGGCGCAGATGGTGCTGAGCTGATGACAACTGGCAGGAGGACCCAGGTTTGGCACCCTCATGCTTCTACCCAAGGCCAACCCCAAACCTAATGCTGTGGCCAGAAGGAGTCCAGTCCTCCCGAGGCAAGAGGCCGCTGCTGCCTGGGGCTCGCTGGGCTGCAAAGTGGTGCCAGCCTAGCCCAGCACTGCTTGAATTGCCTGTAATGAGCCACATGGAATAGCTGGGGCATAACTAGAAGGGGATCCACCATACTGAAACAAGCCCTTAATTTTAACGAGCGCAGCCTTCTGGACAAATGCCAGGCACCTGACCGCAGCATGACCGGCTGCACTGGTGACAGCTCCTGTCATTGCAGAGGTGACAAGCCAGGCTGGCTCAGCTCCGGTGGCTGTGTGTGCGATTGGGGTGCTGCCAGCTGGCCCCAAAACTTGGGGATGCCATGCTGTACCCATGGTGGGGGCACCAGGACTGAGCAGCCAGCAAGGATCCCTTCTGCCCACGGGACAGGCATCTCCTTGGACACTTCCCACAGCACCTCCACCACCACAGACCACAATTACAGCTGTTCTCAGAGAAAAGCTGCGTTTCAGAGAAAACAAACCATCCAGCTTGGAAGTGCAGGGGCTGGAACTGAGCCCTAAAGTGCCACGGGACATGTAGACTTGCTGCTGTCACCTGCCCCCGGTTGCGTACTGCCTGGAGTTGCTGGTGGCGACGAGCAACACTTGGAGAAAGGAGTGGCCCTCAGCATCTCCTAATGACCTGAGCATGCCAAGCTTATTGCTTTGCTCCTGGCTGTTTCCCTATGACCCCCTGATGGGAAAATGCATCAGTGGTATCTGCTGGCAGGACCAAGTAGGGGACACAGCCCTTGCTTTCCAGTGCTTGGCTCCTCACCATGGGCAAACAGACTGGAAGAAACAAGGAGGCAATTAAAATCAAAATCCAGCCAAGCTGCCTGCCTCTCCCCCCAGAGATTTAGGCTCCAGCAGTCCGCTTGTGCTGGGGCTGTGTGTCCCCAGAGGGGACGTCCCTGGGCATAGCTGGGTACACTGACATCCCTGTGCAGAGAAAGCCCTGCGGGCAAGCACACGTTGGCAGCAGCCCTGCCTGCACTTGCAGCTAATGGCTGTTTCCCGCTTCATCAAAAGGATCTGATTACCCGCAGCTCACACAGTAAAGCCCCTAGCTGGAGCCCACCATTCCCCACACCCTCCAGAGAGGTTCAGCAGCACATCTGGCTGTGATCCAGGGCATTTGGCACAGGCAAAGCCCAGCATCTCTGCCTGCTCCTCCTCAAGCAGCACAGTGTCTCCTGCCTTCGTTTGCAGGCGGGAGGAAATGTTTGCTGGGGTTGGGTCCTGCTCTGCGGGTAGTGGAGCTTCTCCTGCAGACAGATAGCAAGGCATGGCTGTCCCCTTCCCAACATAGATACAGGGATGAGAGGGCACTGCACTTCCTCTTGCCCTCCAGATCTCTCCTGGCACAGCCTTGCTTCCTACACCCTCCAAACATCAGCTGTCGAGCTGATGAGTATTGCCAGGGCTGAAGTAACTCTGCTGTGGGATTTAGCACAGCCAGAAGTGATCTGAGCAGGGCTAGAGAAACAGGTTTTGCCTTTGCCACTTGCAAGCTCACTGCTGCGCTTGCAGAGAGGCACCCGCAGGACCGCATTGTGGGAACAAAGTTGGTGGGGGGCAGAACAGCAGAGCAGCAGTTCGGGTGTTCCCCGGTGTAAGTCCTTGCCATGGTGCAGGATGGAGATGGGAGGCAGGTGCCCCACCAGCCCCTCTCGTGCTTCAGGCTGTTTCGCTCTGAACCAGCCCTTCACACCCTCTTCTAAAAAACTCCCAAAAAGAACTTGCATTGCTCTTCTGTAAGGCCATGGTGAGCCAGTAATGCTTGTAGAAAATTTTCTCAAGGAAAGCAGAAGTCTACGGGCAGCAGACACATTCTCTCCTGCCCTGTTGGGAAAATTGCCCTTTCACCACTCTGCCTCTGCAACTGCATCTGTGCAAAAACCCGCACGCTGTACGGAAGTACCGGTCAAACATGACCAGGGATTGCAGGAAGTCCCTGTCTGCACAGTCGCTCATGTCAGCACCGAGGGCCACTCCTCCCTGCCTCCTTCAAGGCATCACTGCCCCAGTCCCATGCCCTGTGCCTTGCCTGCACCTGCCAGCCCTGCACAGGCCAGAGCAGGGCAGAGCACAGTGTGTTCATGTCCCCATCATTACAGGTCTCTGCCATTGCCCAGTGAGCCCACTTACTTCACCCAGGTGCAGGAAGGTTATTTAGGGCCCCAGGGAAGAGGGCCAGCCCACTCTCATCACTAAAACCTTTCCCGAAGCTTTGCGCATCCTTTCCCAGGATTTCGGCATGTTTTGATGCTGCAAATAACTTCAGAAATACCAGAGCAGCTTCAAACCCTGCCAGCTCCTTTTAAAAGGGAGCAATAATCACGCTGGGAGTGCCATGAGCACTGTCATTTGTTCCTGCGTATGTCAGAGGAGGGAGGGCTTCGCTGGTGTTGATAATGCAGAACGTTAAGTATGCAAATAGCTCTAACTCGATCTGGGCAAACAGCAATGAGGAGGCAATAGCAACTCTATCTAGACCATCTTGCAACAATTAAATGACACTTCAGGGTTTCTTTTTGCAGCCAACTTGATTTGAAGCTGGTTTGCTTTATTAACATTTGGATACTGTTCTAACACCTAATCACATCCAACTCCTGGGTCTGCTTTTCAGAGGAGAAATGTATCTGTAATGCACCTGCCTCTGCCTCGCTCCTTCTGTCCCAGATTCACATTTAAAGGGAATTAAGGATGCATTCTGGGAAGATCAAAACCAGAAATACTCAAAGCAAGCTAACGGTTATCATCTCAAATATGATTATATTTAAACATACATGCTCCCACACCACAGCTATGAAGACTGGAGCAGCAATATAGGAATGAGGTACCTTTGGGGAGGGTATGGCACGGCACAGAGCCCAGGGGCTTTCCATGAGTTTCACTGAACACTAATAGCCTTGATAACCAACAGTGAGTAGGTTCAGTTAATTTTCTTGGGCATGTCCTTTGATACGGGTGTTTCATGAACACATAAAATGAGATGACCACGCAAAGCCATGAAAGTTGTGCCTGGAGCAGGCAGCACAGGCAGGGGACACAGTCTCAGCTTCTCATACTGCAAATAGGAGTGAGACAGTGCAGCAGGGCAGGACCACAGTGCACCATGGCAGTGGGGAAATGGAAAACACAAGAAATTCAGAAGCCTAGATGGAAAACAGCCTGAAAAAGGGTGAAACCAAGCCAGAGAGTAATAATTCAACAGCAGTCCAGCAGTGATGATTCAACACAGTACTTAGATGTGGTTTCTGGCCCAGGAGCTTCCTTTGGAGCAGATCCCAGATGCCACAGGGCAGAGCTTACCCCTCATGGGCACCCAACCTCTGCTCTGACGTGGGCCGGGATCTGCTGTGACTCACGTACAGCCCACATAGGCTGTTACAGGGACAGCACATGTGGGAGGACACATGGGGAGGACAGCCCCAGGAGAGGTGCATAACTCCTGTTGCAAGCCCCAGGGGCTCAAGGTGGTATTTCCAAGTGTCTGCTTGGCCTGGCACCTGCCAGCCCTGTCCATAAAGTGATGGGCTCCCCTGGCCTCACTGAGGAGGGGCAGCCATCTCCCAGCCCAGGTAGAGGATGCTGTAGGCAGGTGGGGCAAAGCAGCACCTCTGCGAGGAAGCAATCCAACCAGCTGCAGCCAGGTTCTGTACAAGCAGCCAGCACCTGCCACCACGCAGACCCCCACGGGATGCCCAGAGATGTCCTGGAGAAGAATCAGCCAGACCCAGTGGTTCATCTCTCTGTTTTATTAGTGTAAACTCACCGCCCCTCCTCTCCCCACTATTAAATACCAACCAGGAGCAGAGTGCGGCTCCTCAGTCGCTTTCTCCTTAGGAGATGCACAGCCAAACCCTCTGCCATGCCCACCAAGCTGGGCACCGCATCCCCGCGGCCAAGAGGGCTCTCACCTCTGTCAGGAGGCTCTCGTACGAGGGCTGCGACCTCCGACGTCCTATCGATACTGCGAAGGCCGAAGCGGCCTGGGTCACGGTTCCCATGGGGAGCAGCTCATGGATTGTGAATACAGCAGGATCCCCTCTGGCACCCCCTGTGCCCACCAGCCCTGGGGTCCAGGACTCCCCCACCCTGACCAGCTAGGAGTGCTCTGGTTCATTGCCAAGTGGCAAAAACCCAAAACCAACCTCCTTACTGCTCTTTTGGGTTGGGATGTGCCCCATCCCACCATCTGAGCCTGTGGCAGGTACAGGGACACAGCCTCCCCTGCACAACCAGGTCAATGCTCCAAAGGAGCAAGGGGCAGAGCCCTGTCCTGGGGTGCTGGTGGAATGGTGAGGGGTCACCCCCAGCCCCACAGCAGTCATGGCCCCACAGCAAGGCAGCCTTGGGTTGTGTGTGCCCCTGGTTGAGGGGACACAGCAGGGACAGAGCAGCCCATCACCTCCCAGCTGGGGAGCAGGGGATGGGGCTGGCAGCCAGCAGCTGTGGGGTGAGGATCTGGGTGTCCTGGCTCACAGCTCAGCGACACTGACCCCACCTCACCCTGGGGTCTGCACAGCCATGCTGGAAAGAGCAGGACACCCTGGGCTGGCAGACCCCAACCTGGGCAGCCCCAGCTAGGAGAGTCACAAGCTCAGGTGTCAACGGTCCCTGCTCTGCTGGGAAGAGGAAGACAGATGTAGGCAGCAGAAGAGGCAGGGCAGGCAAGCAGGCAAGGCAAGGCCAGCCCCTTTGCACACTGAGGTTCAGGTGCTGTTCCCCTGCTCCTGCTCAAAAAGTACCATGGCCAGCTGGGAGCGAGAGCCTAGGCCCTCCAGGCTGCTCTGCACGCAGCGGTGGTAGATCTCTTCACTGAGCCGGGGGTTGCAGGCCTGGTGCCGGTAGCGCTGCAACAGGGCGGGCTCCACAGCACGGAAGACATGGAGGTTGGAGTATTTGATGAACATGTCATAGATGTCCAGGGTCTCCAGGATGTCCTCGTTTTCCTGCACATCACTTGCCATGCGGGTGCGTGCTGCCATGTAGTCAGCGTTGTAGAAGCAGGCTTCATGGAAGACATCACGGTCAAAGCGCCCCGCATCCCGCAGCAGGTCCAGCGTGGGGGGTGGCACCTGGTTGTGGTAAGCGATGGCAGGGTTGTAGCCCTGAAAGTGGATGGGGAAGAAGACCTGCCAGTTACTGATGGTGTTCATCCGGCAGCGGTTCAGGAAGTCAATGGTGACCTCTGTCCCCACACTGGCCACAAAGAAAAGTGTGTCCACAGGATGTTTCTTGGAGATTATGTCCATGACCTTGATTTGGGAGGGTGCGTCTGTCTTGACGCTGATCCACGGGATTTTCACCTCTGCATACTTGCGCTCATATTTGGTGATCTGGGCCTTCACAGGGGCGAAGATGTCATTCTGAGTGACCTGCTGGGCCTCAAAGGGGTCATAGATGAAGAGAAAGGTGAGCACTGCATTCTCACTGCTCTCAAAGGCAGCTGCTGCGTAAGCCTCCAAAAAGTGGGCAGCGTGGTCCCGGTCATAGGCCGTCAGTGGCAGGATGACATTGATGCGACTGGCCTCTGTCACGTAGGGCATGGGGATTATCTCCACCTCGCTGAGGGGTCGCACAAGGTGCACGCGCTTGGTGACCGAATGGCTATGTCCCTTCTGGGTGACCACCTCCACCTGAAGGTCCAGCGTGTACTCCATGCCGCGCGTGGGGTCAAAGCGCCGGTACCCGTTCACCAGCTGTTGCTTGCGGATGTGAAGCACCGGCTGGTACTTGCGGTTCAGTTCCTCCATGGCCGTGGCCACCACATCAGCCACATCTGCCAGATCCGCACCACGCAGCTCGCATTTGGGGGAGCCATCCATGCAGGCATAGACCTGCTCCTCTGTGAAGTAGTCCCAGCGCAGCACCTCAAAGCGGGTTTTGGGCTGGAAGGGGGGTGGGATGCCAATGGGCCATGTGGCACCATGGTCCCCATCGGCGGACAGGCTGCTGGCGTTTCGGATCTCCAACTGCAAGAGGAGAGACAGAGGAGTAAGAGCAAAGGCAGGCGACAGTACGCCTTCCAGCTCTGGCTGCAGGTAAGCTCACTCCAGCTTCTCAGAGATCAGCCACCCCAGCCCAAAGAGAAGTGTCAGAACAACACTGCTTTCAGCCTGACTCCTGTCAACACCTCAGGTTTCCTCCTAACAGCACCCCAAATGTGGCACGCCACTTCCATCAGCAGGATCTGCACCTTCTCCCGCTCTGCTTGGCCATTGCTGGTGGCCTTCAGCACCCTGCTGCCTCCATCACCTTGAACCACCACTGCAACTCCAGCAACCCACCCAGGTCCAAAGCTGCTCTCCAGACAGCAATGCTGCCCCTGCAGCCACATGGGCTCAGCTGAAACCCTCATACTGGAATGGGAAGGTGACACAGAGCAGCCAAAAAGCCCACAGGAGGAACCTAGACCCTCCTAGCCAAGCCATGACTCACCTGGAGCTGCTGGATCTCCTGGTAGGTCCTCTCAAGCTCCACCTGTGCGAAGTATTTGTGCAGTCGGTACATCTGGAGGGGATCCAGCACGGGGTGGACGGTGAAGGTGCTCTGGAAACGAAGGTCCATCTCCCGCTCGGGGTCCGTGTTCTTCCCCAGCTCAAAATAGTGGTACCGCAGGCCCTGAATGAGCCAGGAGAGACAGGTCATGATCGTCCCCAACCTGTGCTCCCACCCCACTGCTTGCCAGCAGAGCAAGCTCACAGGATGACAGGGTGCAAGGGCTGATGCTCCCAGGAACTGGGAGCCCCTAGGGAGGTAGGCAAACACACCAGGCCAGGATTGGGCTCTCAGAGGCCATCTCTGCTGCAGGACCTACCTCGTGCTCCTCAGCACAGTTGACAGCTGTGTAGTCGATGATGCAGCGGCCCAGCCACTCATCGGGCCGGGCACTGAGGATGTCATTGCGGCAGCTCTCCAGGTGCTGCTGTAGGAGCAGGAGGAGGCTGCGGGACAGCAGGTAGCCAAACCCCCCATAGCAGTAGCGTCGGTCAGTGTCCCCACCAATGAATTCCTCAGGACGGCCCATGTAGAGATGGGTGTCAATGCTGAGGTGGGCAACTAGGCGGCTGATGCGGTGTGCCTCCGTGTAGGTATCGTCCTGCACCAGGAAGAACCAGTCAAAATCATTCACGTAGTGGTCCAGCAGATACCTGATGGTCTGGTACATGTTCCAGATGGGTCGCTCATCACTGTGTGTCACCACCGTCATGCCATGGGGCACCTTGCGGCCTCGTGTGCCGGTGAAGTATACCAGGCGCTCCAGGCGGTGGGCCAGTGTGCGGTTGACAGCCACCGCTAGTGTGTTCAGTGTGCTCTTGGAGGTCAGCACACCCACGAAGAGCCGCTGTCGCATCCCCAGTTCCGTGCTGATGTACCGGGTCCTGCAGGAGGAAGAGAACATTTGGCTCTGGGGCACTGCACCCCAACTTGGTCTGCACCCTCTCCAACAGCATCAACCTCGGTTCCTCTGCAAGAACTGCTCCCAGGCTTCAAATAAACACATAAGATATCACCCCAGAGGCATCAGCTGCCACTATGCCTGGGCCAAAGGCACAGCAGATAACTCTGCCGAGATCCCTCCCAACCTGAGATCATGGGTGTCCCTCCCTTCCCATGAGCTGGCCAACCTGGCTCACATCAGAGGCTCACAACAGGCTGAGCATGGCTAAAAGAGGGAAACAGGGCTGCACACCCCAGCTCTAGCAGGGACACAACCCGCCAGGCACCCAACCATGCTGCCAGTCCCAGCCAGGACAGCCAAGCTGGGAAGGACCTTCCTGCTGCCCCTGCCAGACACACTGCTCTTGAGCAGGCAGGAGAGCCCGTGCTGCGCCCCCCAGGGAAGCCAGGCCCCACTTGGGTTGCTGAGGCCAGCGTGGGGCCAGCTGTGTCCCTTCCCCACCACGGCCCGCAGCTGCCCCCCTCACAATGGCTTTCAGCTTCAATTCTCACATCCCGGTGCAGCGGCAGGAAGCGACCCACCCCGCCGCCAGCCCCCAGCCCCCGCCTGGCACACACTGGCCCCATTCAGCCCCCTCTATCCACCCACCGCCTCGCCGGGACAAGGAGCCCCTTTCACTGCCTGTTCCCCGTCATTCCGTGGCCGCCAGGACGGGCGGCAGCCGGCCCCGGAGCAGACGGGACTGTTCGGCGGGGACGTGCCACCACGGGGCGGGTCCCTGTCAGGGCAAGAGCAGGACTGGGGCAGGGTGCTCGGCAGCACGTGCTGCCGCGGGCATCCTTTGCCCAGAGGGCAGGGCGAGCCTGAGGCGAGCAGGGGCAAAGAGCGGTAAGGAGAAGCAGAGGCGTAAACGGGAGGAAGGGAAGCAGCAGGGAAAGGCACTTGCAGTGAGAAAAACCCACCCACAGCCCAGGGAGGCTGCAGGCGACGGGGAAACACGTTGTCGGGTCACAGGTACAGCCCCCCAGCACCAGCCCCACAGGCAGGGCAGGCAGTCCCCAGTACCGGCCTGGCAGACGCACGCCCACACCCGGGCACCCCCAGGGTCGGCCGCAGTTACTCCCATCTAAAGCCCGGTTAGCGCCGGCGGGGGCCCACACACTCCCAGCCCGTCCCGTTCCCCCGCACCTGACGGCCTTCTTGGCGGCCCTGCCGGGGCTGGGCGGGCGATAGGGCACGACACGGGGCTCCCAGCTGTCGGCGCCCATCCCGGCAGGCACAGCGTTGGGCCTGCGCGCCGCGTTACCGTTGGTGTTGCCGGGGCCGGGGGGCGGCGCGGGGCCGTCGTCGGGGTGCGGGCGGGCGGCGGGGCGCGGTGGCGGCCCGCAGGGCTCCTCCACCCAGGTGACGCTGAGCAGGCTGAGGGTGAAGCCCAGGGAGACGCCGATAGCTACCGGCCCGGCGGGCCGCAGCACCGACAGCACAAGCGACAGCCGCATGGCCGGGACGGGACCGGGGGCGGCTTCGGCTGCCGCTCCCGCTGGCGGCGCCGCCGTCCGACGTGTCACCCCCTGGCCCCGCCCCGCCGCGCGTCACCGCAGGCGGCCGCCTCAGCCAATGGGCCGCGCTCCCACCGCTGCGTCACGGGGCGGTGCGGGCAGCAGTGGGGGAGCAGGGGGCGGCGTGGGGGCGGGATGTAGTTGCCAGGAGACCGCGCGGCAGGGCCCCCCCTCCGCGCCCCCCCGCCTCGACAAGCCGCCCCGCTGCGGCGGGGGCCGGGCAGGGGAGCGGGTTCGGTCGGCGATACCTCTGCTCCACTCTCCGCCGAGGTCCAGGAGACGTCGCTGCGGGGCTGCCCGGTACCTGGCACCGGCCGGGCCACGGCGTTCGGCCCCGGCACTGTGGGGCGGCAGCTCAGCGCCCCCCGGTCCCGGCTGCCCGCTCAGAAAGCGCATTCTCCCGGCGCTGGGACATGGCGCCTGAGCCGGCTTAAGGGTAGATTTCCCCGGGCGGGAGCCGCGGGGCTGGAGCACAGCTGCTCCTTTGTTCTCGGCGCTGGGGAACACTGTGTCCCCTCCCTGGGACAGGACAAACCACGGCGCTACCGAATTCATGGTGGTCTTGGAGTGCCATGTTCCCCTTCTCTGCCTGGGTGCTGTCTGGAAAGCGTGGGCAGCGGCACTGGGCTCTACCTGGGCATCCTCGGGGGTTGACCAGCGGTCATAGAATCCTAGAATCATTTCGGTTGGAAAAGACCCTCAGGATCATCGAGTCCAACCATAAAGGTGGCGGGTAGGTGGGTGGATGGCTCTGAAGCTGGGAGCAGCAAAACACGGGCCGTGGGCTGCAGAAGACAGCGGGGTATGCTGGATGCCCAGGGAGGAGGTATGCAGGAGGGCAAATGGCTGCTGGATAACCTCTGGGTGCAGAGCAGCAAACTGTGAGGTGGCAGAGGAGGGCTGGCAGAGCAGCAGGAGATCCCAGCAGCAGCACCAGGGACCTGTCTGTGACTGGGAGTTAGAACAGGACCAAAGATGTGAGCTCTTCTGGCCGGGGCAAGGCCACTCACTGACCCCCTACAAGCTGTCTGCAGCACAGAGCCACTGTCCCACGGCCACCAGAGAGAGACCCTGGGCAAAAAGAGCTGTAGGAACCAGCTTGGAGCAGAGTTTGCTGCACACATGGAGCCTCCAGCATGGGAACAATCCAACACAGAAGCTGCAAGGCCAGCAGCCCTACATGACTCCTCAGCATCAGGCGTTACTGAATAAGGACAATGAGGAGGACCCCGCCTTTCTGCCAGTTGCAAGCTTGTGGTCCCACTTTCAGCAGCCCCACAGCTGCTGGGGCTCCCAGGTGCCCCTGGATTTACTCTGGTTGGTGGGGAGCTCATCCGGCTCTCTCCACAAAATACATCCTGCCTGCCCTGGGGAGTGTTGGCAGCCACAGAGCATGGCAGGGCACCGAGAACAGGCGGGAGCCCGCTCAGCTCCAGGGTCTCTTTCATTTTCTGGAACAAAGCTGCCTGTTTTCATCAGGAAGCGGTTGGCAGCATCCCCCACCCCAGAGATACGGGACCGTCATCCAAACTCAGCTCATTTTCATAGGCCTTTTTCTCCTGAATAGGCCAAGACAAGCAACAAGCAAAGGCAGTCACGTGAGCGGCAGTTTAATGAAGAACATATAAAAATGAGAAACAGAGGGAATGTGATGGGACACGGAGATGCCAGAAGGGAAAAGATGCAGATGTATGAAATGAGCAGAGATTTTCCATGGACAAAGGCCAAAAAGCAGACATGATCATAAACAAAGTCGACTGTTTTCTGTATGCAGAGAAACGTGTCAGAAATAGATGTATTTGATTTCATTTACAAGTTGGAAAATTTAATATTATTTAGCTTATACAATGATGATTTTACGCAAGTGATAAAAAGAGGTTTCATTCTGAAACTCTGTTGATCTGAGTTTGTATCTACATAGAGGTGCAGATAGAGAAAGTACTGAAGTTTTCAGAAACAAGGCTCTGAGCTCAGGAAAACTGCACAGAGATGAAGCTGTGGGCAGAGCAAATACTTCCCCAAGGCTTTGCCAGGGTGCAGGCTGAGCCCAGGGCCCCCGTGCCTGGCCCCAGCAGATCCTGTGGGGGAAGCAGCAGCTGGGAACAGTGCCATTCCTCCAACAGCCCCTTCACAGCCCCCTGCCAGCTGCAGCTCCAGCCTTTGTCTCCCCGACATTGGCATGGGGCTGGGAAGGGGCTGCCAGGGGAACGGCTGCTGCTGCCAAGAGACTTCTCCCTGCCAGGACTTCCCCAGGGTTCTGGGCACTGTATCTGGGAGGTGCCAGCTCCCGGGAGCTCTGCAGAGCGCCATGTCTTCCCACTACCTGCCACGCTTGCATCTACTGCTCACTTGCAGAGGGATGGGTGGACAGACACTATAGGTGCCTTATATGTGCTCTGTAGGTGCCCATTATGTTTGCACCTGCTCCCTCTGAACAGAGGCACTTCAGTCTCCGTGGCCCTGGCACAAGCCTCTTGAAAAAGTCCACGGCCCTCTGCATGCCGTCAAGCATGGACCGGCAGCACAACCCACATACGGCCTCCCTGAGGTTTGCACACCCACACCCCTGCACGCCCTCCCTGCACTCCACATCACTCCATCCCCTTTGCACCGTGCCTAGGGCCTTGCAGCCTTTGCAACTGCTGCACGCCGAACACACCACACACAGAGCATGGCCCAGTGCACGCTGCGCCGCACTGCACACACAGCCCTGTTTGACTCCCCGGTGCATGGCCTGGGGCACGCCATGCCGCCCTGCTGCACACCTGGGTGCATAAACCCGTGCACGGTCCGTGGCCCACCTAGTGCACGAACGGGTGCACGCCCCACCACCTGGTGCAAGCCCCGCCCCACCGCCTGGTGCAAGCCCCGCCCCCAAACCACGCCCCCTTCTGGGAAGACCCCGCCCCCATCCGGCCCCGCCCCCTGGCCGGCGCGGTGACGCAGCGCGGTGACGTCAGGCGGAGCTGTCCGCTCAGCACCGCGCGGCGGGCCGCGCCGCCAGCATGCGCGGGGGCTGGGAACGGGAGCGCCGCGCGCCGCGGGGCCGCCGCCGCTGCGGGGCCGGGAGCGCAGGTGGGAGCGGGCGGGGCGGGGCGGGGCTGCGCTGCAGGGGGTGGGACAGCACGTGGGGGTCTGGCAGGCGGGGTGGCGCGCCGGGCCGTCGGGGGAAGGGCTCGGGCACCGGGGACCCAGCCCCTTGTCTCGAGGAGCAGAGCGCCGTGCCCGGGACGGGCGTGCGGGGCCCGACGGGGCGCCCCCGGGCCCCCCGCCCCGAACAAAGAGAGGGGCGGAGCGGCCCCGCGCCCCGGCGGCCCTTGCGGTCGTCGCTTAGCAACGCCCCGCCCGCCCGCCCCGCCGGCACGGAACCCGCCAGCCCGGCGGGGGGCAACGGGGCCGGTCGGGAGGCGGCGGGGGTAGCGCCGCGGCGGGGCCGGGCCCCGAGCGCTGCACCCGGGCCGCTGCAGGGATGTGCCCGGAGAGTGCGGGGGGCCCGGGACAGGCCGCGGCGGGGAGCCCGGCAGTGCGGGGAGGGCGGCAGCAGGTGGGTAAGTCCCGGCGCCAATGAGCAGGCGCTGGGCTCCCCTAGCAACAGTGCCCGCGCCAATGGGCGCCGGCAGCTGCATGCAACGCTGCCTACAGCCCTGCCGGAGACGGGTTCTCCCCGGCGACCCTTCCCCGCTGCCCTGGCATCGACCTGCCGTGGGTCGAGGGGCAGAGAGCAGAACCTCTACTCTGCCGGCCATGCTTAGCCGTGCTGAGCCGTTCGTGTCATGCCCACGCTAGCCAGCTGCCATGCCATGCCCTGTCTCCAGCCCCCCGGGCACGGCTGTCTGGCAGAGCCCCGCTCGCACCCCTCACGGCGTTTCCCATCCCAGCCGGGGCAGCCAGGGCCGGTATTTCTCTCTCTCGCTGCATGGTTAAAGTCCAATCCTGCTTAGCGTCCCCCAGGGGCTCAGGCAGGGCAGGCAGGGGCCCAGTGCTCAGCTACCCACTCCTTGCCTGCCTGCTTCACCGAGATTAAGTGCTGTGCTCAGCTTCCCCAGGGGGATTTGCCCTCGCTGGTGTTTCCTTCTCCAGGCAGAGGGAGAGAAGGAGGCTGGTGATGGGGAAGAGGTGCTGGTGGAGCCCAGTGTGGGCAGCAGCGAGATGCTGGGCAATAGAGAGCTGTGGCCACAGCCCCTGCCCTCTTCCTTGCCCCTTCCCAGTGCTCTGGTTTTGTGAGCCATTCTGAGACGGCTGCTTTAATGTGGCACTTGGAAGGGGACCTGGGGGTACTGATTGACAGGAAGCTCAACATGAGCCAACAGTGTGCCCAGGTGGCCAAGAAGGCCAGTGGTATCCTGGCCTGTATCAAAAATAGCGTGGTCAGCAGGACAAGGGAAGTGATCCTTCCCCTGTGCTCTGCATTGGTCAGGCCACACCTGGAGTATTGTGTTCAGTTCTGGGCCCCTCAGTCCAGGAAAGATATTGAGGTGCTGGAGCGGGTCCAGAGAAGAGCAACAAGACTGGTGAAGGGACTTGAGCACATGACCTTTGGGGAGAGGCTGAGGGAGCTGGGGTTGTTCAGTCTGGAGAAGAGGAGGCTTAGAGGTGACCTCATCGCTCTCTATAACTACCTGAAGGGAAGTTATAGCCAGGTGGGAACTGGTCTCTTCTCCCAGGCAGTTAGCAATAGGACAAGGGGACATGGGCTTAAACTCTGCCAGGGGAAGTTTAGGCTGGATATTAGGAAGAAGTTCTTTATGGAGAGAGTGATCAGGCATTGGAATGGCCTGCCCAGGGAGGTGGTGGACTCACCGTCCCTGGAGGTTTTTAAACTGAGATTGGACATGGCTCTTAGTGCCATGATCTAGTAAATGGGCTGAAGTTGGACCAAGGGTTGGACTTGATGATCTCTGAGGTCTTTTCCAACCTAGCCAATTCTGTGATTCTGTGACTGGCACTGGCGTGAGGACAACCAGTGACAATAAACCCATCCCAAACCAACTGAGTTTGGAAAGGCGCCAGGGGAGCAAAGTGATGCTGGAACCGGCTCCAGGTGGGAGTGGGCAGACAGCTGCTGTAATTAGGTTTAAGCTGGAGCTGGATCAGTCTTTGTGGGGGATTATGACCCCTCCGTCTGCGTAGGCGCAGTGGGGGGCCCAGTGACTGCCTGCTCAGCATCCCAGTGTGGCCACAGTATTATAAGTGAGCCCTTGGGTAAGGGACAATGTCACCCAGTGCTGGTCCCTGTCCAACCCCGTGGGTCAGTGTGGGAGAGCTGCATCCAGCACAGGGGCCTGTTTTGTTTTTACAAGGACACTAGAAGCTGGAGCGGGGATGAAAAGTAGCCAGAAATATGATTAGAGGATTGGAGAAAATGCCTTGGAGTACAAGCTTTAAGAGCTCAATCTGTTTAGCCTATAAAAATAGAAGACTGGGGGGTGACTTAATTATCGAACATAATTACTTCACAGGCAGAAAATACCAGGTAGTGGAAGTCTCCCTTTAATGGAGCAGGGAAAGGGCGCTGGAGAGACAAGGGGAGGAAATTGAAGCTGCAAAGAAATTGTAAAACCCTGTGTTGCAGCAACAAAGGTCGCAGGGCGTGCAGCTGGGCTCCCTGGGGACAGTACATCCCTGCAGCCACCCTCTGGGTGACGGTCCATGCCCCCACAGCCCCCGCAGATGAGGCTGTTTGCTCATCCCCTTCCTTCCCACCCGGGTGCCAAGGGGCCGGAGTGGCTTTTTCGGTGGCTGGGTGCTGAGTGGTAGGCATTGCCACCAGGCACGTACTGGCGGTACCTCCATCCCCCTTCTCTCTCTCAGCAGCTGGGACAGGTGCTGGGGTGCAGTTTTGCCGGTGAGCCATGGGGCAGAAGCGGAGATTTTGATGCCTCTCCCGGGAGTCCCTAGAGCCATGACTGCAACTGTGCAGACGCTGCGGTTCAAGCTGCTGCCGCACGAGCCGGGCCAGGACTGGGGGCACAACTGCCAGCAGGAAATTGAGCGTCGTTACCAGGTGGTGCCCTCGGTGGTGTGCGCCATGTGCTGCCTCTTCGGCATCATCTACTGCTTCTTTGGTGAGCCAGGCCAGCCCAGCGGCTGGTGGGGCAAGGGGGAGATGCGGTGGTGCTGGCCATCCATCCCCTGACTGCAGTGTTCTCTCCACAGGTTACCGTTGCTTCAAGGCTGTTATGTTCCTGACAGGGTTGATGTTCGGCTCCATCATCATCTTCATGCTGTGCTACAAGGAGCGGGTGCTAGACACGCAGCTGAGCGTGGAGGCCTCGGTGGGCATCGGGCTGGGCATCGGGGTCCTGTGCGGACTGGTCACCATGCTGGTGCGCAGTGTTGGCCTCTTCATGGTGGGGCTGCTCCTGGGGCTGCTGCTGGCAGTGGCCACACTGGTGGTGATGGAGCAGTTCTATCACCCGCCAACAGTGTGGATCCCCATTGCACTGCTCCTGGGTGTGGGGATGCTCTTCGCCGTCCTCACCCTGCAATGGCAGCGCTTCTTCACCACTCTTTCCACCGCCGTCTTTGGCAGCGCCATCATGACCGTCACCGTTGACTACTTCATTGAGCTCTTCCTCCTGGTGCAGTACATCTATGAGCGCATCAAAGTGGCTCCTGCTCGCCCCGTGTGCTGGTACAGCTGGGTCATCCTGGGCATCTGGCCGCTTCTCACCACACTGGGTGTCCTGGTCCAGTGGAAGGTCACAGCTGAGGGCTACTCCCACACTGAAGGTGCGTGGGGGCTGGAGGACATTGACGTGGCATGGGGTGGATGCAGGAGCTGGGGGGACTGGGTGCGGTTCTCAGAACCTCGTTTGTATGCACAGATAAGGGGTTTGGGACTATGCTGGGACATAGAATGGCAAGGGGAAGCCTGGATGTGCAAAGCCAGAGCTGGTTTGGGTGTGGGGAGGATTTTGGGGTGCTTCCTGGTGCTCACATACCCTTCTGCCCTGCAGTGATCATCAGCCGGCAGCAGCGCCGCGTGCAGCTGATGCGCATCAAGCAGCGGGAGGATCGAAAAGAGAAAAAGAAGAAACGGAGACCCCACCACCCGCCACCCCACCAGCACAAAGCCCACCCACCCGAGCCCGCCTACCGCCGCAAGCCCAATCCTGTGCGCCGCTTCGATGGGGACGTGCTCTCCCCCGTGAGTCCTGTGCCCAGGGTAGAGATCTTCCCCGGCCTCTGAGGCTCTTCTTCCTTCTCCATGTGGGTGGGCTAGGGTGTGGAGGGGGGAGAGATGCCCAGGTGCCAGCCAGCATCCAAGCTCCCTGAGGGACAGTGCTGGGACATCTTGGGGCCAGGCAGCTCAGGAGGTGCTAAACTGGGACATGTCCACCATGGAGCACTTCAGCAAATGTAAACCGGTGGCCAAAAGTGCAGTGGCTGTAGTAAAAACAGGCAGTGGGTGAGGTGTGAAGCGTGCACCTGGGGCAGGGATGAGGCTGCAGCCAGGCCCTGGTGGGCCTGACTACTGAGGTGGGTGGGACTGCACAGGGCAGTTTCTGGGGGGCCTCTGCAGAGTTTAAGGTGAGATGGGATGGAATGGGCCAGGAGCAGAGCCCCCCTCACTTTCTATTCTCCCTCTCTCAAGCAGAGCTACATCCAGAGTTTCCGAGAGCGGCAGACGGGGCCGTCCCTGAACAGCCTCATTGCCAGCACCCACGCCGTGGTGGACCTGGACTATGACTGCAGCTCCACCGTGCCCCTCACCACGGGCTCTGGCCCTGCCGTGCGGGTATAAGCCAACCCAGTGACCTCGAGTGACACCAGCACTCCAGCCTGCTCTGACAGACCCCCTGGGACAGATGGGGCTGTTCCCTTGGCCCCAGGGTGGCCACCTGCGCCTTGGGCCTGCAGATAGAGACCCTTCCTGGGGACTTGCGGGACTTGGCTGGGTGAGCCCTGGCTGCCCGCGGGGCCTGGAGGTGCTGGGGGAGCCCTCCAGCAGGGACTCAGCCCAAGGACTGTGGACACCAGCACCTATGGACACATGGTGCAAGCAGCTCTACTGGGGCAGAGGGTTCCTGTGCCCCCACTGCCATGTTTCCCCATGGCCTGGGCACACTCATCCTGCATCCCAACATCTCCCTCCCCATGTTTGAGCCCCCCTTCCCCAATAGCAGCTCCTTGTGCCTGTCCCCACCCCATCGCACCTCCCCCAGCAACTCCCCAAGTGCCTGTGCCCCACATCCCTTTCTCAAAGAGCAGATCCACCAGCCCTTGCTCCTCCAGGGACTCCCCCAAGCATGTGTGCCCTGTCCCACCCTGGCCCTGAAAGCGGCTTTCAGGCAGTGCTTCCCAAACCTGCCTCCTCAGAAAGTCCCCCTGCCCTAGACACCCACCCTGCCCCACAGAACTGCTTCTCTCCCCACTTTTTCCTGAGCTGGACCAAGGTGGTTCTGGGGCAGAGGCTGCCAGGGCCAGGCAGTTCCTGTGAAGTGGCTGTCCTGGGGTGATGCCTCGTGCACCCCCCAAAGTGTTTTGATGGGAGACAAGACACTGGATCCAGCCTTTGGGCAGAGGCTGGGCTGCCTCAGGGATGCAGGGACCCCCGTGGCATCAGAAGCTGTCGCTGTTTTGCTGGCGACTAGATTTTATAGTGGCCAGGGGGAACCCTGGGGCTGGGCTGAGCCTCAGGACAGGGCAGGAGCCCCAGAGCGGTGCTACGAGCAGAGGCTCCCGCCTTGTATATAATTCTCTTGCTATGATTTGTATTAATTTATTACAGAGTGAACCAGGATTTCCCCTTGGCCAGGTGGGCAGGATGGTGGTGAGACTGGACCAGGGTGCCCCCCTGCTTTGGGAGCCCCTCCTCAGCCCAGCCAGCCCCACTGCCCCAGGAATTGCACGTTTCTGCCAGGTGCCCCCATCTCTGCAGCGCCACGCTGCTGTCACCCTTTTCAGTCTCTTTTGTAAATGTGCCAAATGCTGCTGAGGCCACAGCCACACAGTAAAGAGCCTTTCGGAGCCCGGTGTGTGGGACCAGAGGCTGTGCAGGGGAGAGGCGGGATGTCGAGGGCTGCACTCCCCAGGAATGCTGGGCAAGATGCAGAGTGGTGCCACCACCCTTTCTCCTAAAGGGACCCCGTCTCGCTGGAGTGAAAGAAGCCATGTCAGAAAAAAAATGCTGTTTAATGCAGAGCCCTGAGGCCAGAGCAGGCTGGGAATGGTGTCCATGTGTCTGTACATCCGAGGGAAAGCATGACCCCATCTCCCAGCACTGGCGTTCATCTGTCTCTGTGCAGGCCCTGATCACCACATCCTGGCTCCTACCTCCCTGCAGGGACAAGAGGAATAAGGGGGAGCTCAGTATCCCTGAAGAAGGTGGGGCACCAGAAAAGGGGTGTCCCAGCAAAGGGGGGCACAGATCCCTGGTCCCACGTCCAGCCTGCTCCCCTGACCCCAGCGTGCAGACCCTTGCAAGCAGTGGGATGTGGGAACAGGGCCCCCAGCGTCCCTCCGCTGCAAGGGATGACAGCACCCCCAGCCCCCACTGGTGCCCCGCCACATGCCTCCTTACCCTCCACCAGGAGCCGGGCGGTGGAACGATCATCAAAGGCGTCGCAGGTGTATGAGTCCTCATCCTCGGGGCCCACGCAGTGGATGATGAGTGTGCGGTAGCAGTCCAGGTTGCAGATCTCGTACTTGTCACCGGCAAAGATTTCGGTGTCCCCGCGGAGCCAGCGCACCCGGCCCCGGGCGTGGGACACTGTGCACTCCAGTGTCGCCTTGTGCCGTGCCAGCACCGTCTTGTCCCGCAGTGGCTTCACGATCCGGATGGGCAGCGCTGGCAGGTGGGGGAGAGCTGTTGGCATTGCTGAGGGAATGGTGTCCCAAGGGGATCCCACATGTCAGCCCCGGCACATCCCATCTCCCAGCACCAGTACCTTCCACCTGCAGGCTGGCCTCTGAGCCAGCCATCCCAGCAGTGAAGCGGATGAATCCCGCGTCCTCGGGGCGCACACCGCAGAGTAGCAGGAAATGCCGGGTTCCTGGTGGGGAGAGCCTGGCTCAAGGGGACCGTGATAGGCACCCACAGCAGGTTTGGGGCAGGGATCCCCCCACTTTGTCCACTCAAACTCCTATTGCTTGAATTCACCCCCTCCCAGTCCCAGATTGGGTGCAGAGGTGCCTGCCCAAGACAGGAGGGGGTGCCATGCCTGGCAGCAGCCTTGCAACCCCACCTTCTTGCCGTATCTTCACTGTGCTGGAGACCTTGATTTTCTCCCCATCCCGGAACCACTCGCCCTTCACGTCCTCATGTGACACCTCACAGGTGAAGACAGCGTTGTCCCCCTCCTGCACGCAGGCATCCTGCAGGTCCTTCGTGATGCAGACCTGGCGCTCTGTGGGCAAGAGGCAGGGTGGCAGGGTAGCCAAGGACAAGGGAGAGCAGGTGGCACAAGATTTGGGGGTGCGCCTGTCTCCAGGAGAGGGGGTGGCTGTACCCTGGACGTGCAGCGTGGCAGAGGCCTGGCAGTCGCCTGCATCGCAGGTGTAGGTGCCAGTGTCAGCCAGCTCGCAGCGGCTCAGCTGCAGGACACGGCGCAGACCCACTGAGTAGAGGCGGCAGTGGGGCCCTGGCCGCAGTTCCTGCCCGTCCTGCCCGGGGAGTGCGCGCTCAGGGGTGCAAGGCAGCACCCGGCTGCTTCACAGCCCCCAACCCCTGCCTGCAGCCCTGGCAGGGAGGGCAGTGGCCAGGGGGTGAAACAGGGAGGACCCATCTGGGTGCTGCTGGAAGGCATCTAGACAAACCCTCACCTTGAACCACTTCACCTCCACACTGGGGCGAGACAGCTCGCACTCGAAGCTGGCGACCCCCATCTCCGTGACTCCCACATCCTGTGGGACCCTCACCATAGTGACTGGAGGCTCTGAGGAGAGAGGATACAAGGAGGCAAGGTTAGATAGGGGAAAGAGATGAGCTTGAGGATGTGGAGACAGGGAGGTATTCCCAAGGTGAGGGTGGCATTTGGTGGGACACCACCATGAGCAAGGACTCATCACCAGTGTCCCAGCTGGGTCTTGGCTCAGACCCTGGCCACACACTCCCCGTTGACCGTACCCCGCACAAGCAGGCGGGCACTGCAGCGTAGGGTGTCAGCTGTGAAGGTGATGGTGCCCGAGTCCTGCAGTGCCAACCCCTCCAGCGTGAGGCTGTGTCCGCAGCCCGTGGCGCTGATTCGGCATGTGCCACTGGGCTTCACCCGGATGCCGTCCCGCGTCCAGACCCCGGACACACCGGGGTGAGACAGCTCCAGGTGGAAGGTGGCCGTTTCCTTCTCAAAGGTCTCCACGTCCGCCAGCGGCATCCGGATCGACACCTTCTGAGCTGCAAGGGACTTGTGTCCATGAGCGAGTGCCTGCTCCACCCTAGTGACCCTGGTTCCCCAGTCTGTTCTTGCTGGACTGATCCCCTAAATCCAGCCCTTTTTACCAGGTGCCCACTCCTGCCCATCGCTGACCCCTACGCTCACCTCTCTGCTTGACCACCACTTCCAGCCAAGTACCAGCCCTGCCCACTCTTCCTCCTTCAGCCTGCAACATCCTTGTAGCAGGCTGGTGCTGCCCCCTTCCTATTTTCCATCCCTGTCCCCATTCCTGTCCCCATTCCTGTCCCTGCTGTGGTACTCACGCTCCACACAGAGCCTGGCCTGCGTGCGGTCATGCAGGCTCTCACAGCGGTAGGTGCCACGGTCGGCAGGGCCAAGGCAGCGGATAGTGAGAGTGCGCCGGTGTCCCGACTCCTGCATCTGGTACTTGCTGCTCGGCTGGAGAAGGACACCCTGCTTCAGCCACTGCACCTCAGCAGCCTCGTGGCTCACCTCCACCTCCAGGCACGCGTCCCCCTGCTCCTCTGCCACCACGTCTCGCAGCTTCTGTACGAACAGCACCTGTGCCTCTGCACAGGCCATGCACCAGGTCAGCATCCAGCCCCAGAGTTGTGCCCTGGGCTGTGCCCCAGCCAGCTCCATCCCCCTCACCTTGCACACTCAGCCGAGCCATGCTCACCAGCCCTTCAGCGTTGGCTGTCACAGTGCCCGCATCAGCCGGCTGGCACTGCCGGAGGGTGAGGCTGTGGCACAGCCCACTCCTCGTCACCAGCAGCCGCTCGCCAGGAAACACAGGCTGGCCATTCAGCTGCCAGGTCACGGCCACATCCTCTGGTGACACCAGGCACTTGAAGGTGGCATCCTCACCCTCTAGCACTGTCAGGCTCTTCAGCTCTGTGATGATCTCCACCACCCTGGGGACTACAGCTGGGGCATCAGAGCACGGCACCAGGGATCCCCTATCCTGTAGAGCTGCTGAGCATCCCTGCACCTCCCGTCATCGCCATGACCAGCTTTCCCACTGCACCCATGGCACAGGGGTCCCTGGGGTGACAGCCAAATCCAGGGCACAGCTCACCCTGCACTGTCAGCGTTGCCAGCGTCCGGTCATCGTTGGATTCACAGCAGTACTCGCCGGCATCCTCAGGCTCCACACGGCTCAGGACCAACGAGCGCTCTCGCCCCTCCGCCATCATCTGCCAGCGTGTGCCGGGCACCAGTGCCTGCCCATCCTTCCGCCACAGCACGTCGCCCCGTGCCTTGCAGAGCTCACACCACAGCACCACCCGCTCACCCTGCCGCGCACGCACATCCGACAGCCCGCGCAGGAACTTCACCTGCAGCTCTGCATGGCCAAACCCTCCATGTCAGCACCAGCTGCTGCAGGGGTTCCCTGAGCACCCCCACCACCCCCTTGCCACCCACCTCGGACGCTCACGTCGAACTGCATCTGGTCGTTGGAGGAGAGGCAGGTGTAGATGCCAGCATCCTCCTTGGCTACGTTGTGGAGGACTAGGCTGTGCACGCGGCCATCCCGCCGCAGCTCGCAGCGCTCACCGGCCACCACCGCCTGCTGTGGGCCCAGCCAGGTGACATCAGCTCGCTCCATGGACACGATGGCGGAGAGCACAGTGCTGCCACCCTCCAGCACCAACAACTTCTCCAGCTCCTCTCTCTTGTTCACGAACAGCACAGGTGCCTCTGTGCCAGGGGAGTGCCAGGCTCAGATATCCCCCTGCCAGCAGCACTGGCATGGGATGGGGCATGAAGCATCCCAGTGCTGGGCAGGGGACCGCTCCTGTCCCCGGCATGGGTGAGGGACACCTCCAGGCTCACCTTTCACGTGCAGTGTGAAATGCACCTCATCATCACCAGCATCGCAGAGGAAGATGCCACTGTCACCCAGCTCCACTTGCTTGATGGTGAGGCTGCGTGTGGGGCCCTCGCTGCACACCAGCAGCCGCCCACCCGAACACAGCATCTGTCCATCTTTCTGCCACTGTGCTGCTGCTGTCTCCAGGGACAGCCGGGCCACCAGCGTCACGCTGTCCCCCTCCAGCACCTCCAGTGGGCTCTGTGCCTCTTCCTTGTTGACAATGCACACGGGCTGGGCTGGGGGTGCGAGGGATAAGGCAGGGTTCAGGGGTGTCCCTGCAGTGTGGGACAGGGCTGGGATGGGACAGCTGTGAGCAGAGGGGCAGCGATGCCCAGGGTGAATCACCATGGGGCAGGGAGACTGTGAGGCTGATGACGGTCATGGTGCATCCAGCTGCAGGATGCTGTGAGCAGCTGGGGGTTGCTGTGGGGCTGGCTGGAGGTCACAGTGGGACCTGCTAGGGGTCCTGGTGGGGCAGACATGCAGGCTGGCGGGGTCTGACAGCTCAAAGTCTCCTTGGGGAAGGGGTTCCAGGCAGACACAGTGGCCGAGCCTATTGCTCCTGGATCCCTACCTGCACAGGCAGCTCAGGTGCCAGGTTGGGACCATCAATTTCAGTGTCCCCCCATCCTGAGTGCCTTGCTGGGGATCTGGGACACCTGCCTGAACCAGGCTCTCTCCCACCCTGCCCAGCTCTCCTTCTCCAGGTGATAAGGGTCCAGGCTGAGCTCAGCCCTTGGCAGCTGAAACAGGAGGAACGGCGCCTGGGAGCCAGCCAAGGCTAAATTTAACCAGCTCCTGGCTCGGGGAGACGGGAGGAACACATCTCACCACGACCCTGACATGTCCTTTTCTGACCAACAGCTCCTGAGGGACGGGGGACAGGGCTCCCACCCTCCCCTGCCATGCTGCTGCCCTGGCCTCTGCCATCAGCAGGGTCACAGAGGCATCTCCTCCCCTCGCCCAGGACTGCAGCATGATCCCACTGTGCTGGGGGTGCCCAGAGCGCTGAGCTCCTCCAGGCTCACCCGACACCTCCACGCTTGTCACCATACGGTCACTGGCAGCATCGCAGATGTAGCACCCCGAGTCACTGGACTGCACTCCATGGATGGTGAGCTGCCGCCGCACCCCGCGGGCCTCCATCTGCACCCGCTCACCTGCCTGCACCTCCTGGCCATCCCGGAGCCAGCGCACGGTGGCATCAGGCCGGGAGAGCTCACAAGTCAGCACCAGGTCCTCCCCAGCCACCAGACAGCGATGCTCCATGGCACCTGTGCTGCCCACGATGGTCACCGGTGGCTCTGGGACTGGAGAGATGGGCTGTCACCATGGGAGCAGCAGCCTATGCTGGGTGCTGCAATGGCCAGATCCTGTCTGGATGCCCTCTGGCTGCACCTGGGCAGTGCAGGGGTTTCCAAAGAGCCCTCATGTGGGTGGAGCTGGCTCCCTGTGTCCCCCCACCAGCCTCCCCATGCTCTCTGCCACCCAGCCCAACCCCACACCAGCCTGGCAGCGGTCAGGGACACACCTCAGTCCTCACCTCCCTACCCACTCCACCCAGGATGTCCCGCTCACCTTCTACAGTGACAAAGAAGATGATGCTGTCATTGCCGGTATCACAGAGATACTCCCCTGTGTCCCTGCCCGTGGCACCCAGGATGACGAGCGAGCGGCGTGCCCCGTCCTCCTCCAGCCGCACGTGCCCTGTGTCCTGTAACTTCTCCCCATCCTTGTACCACTTCACCTCCCCGTGAGCGTGTGAGAGCTGCACCTCCAGCACCAGGTCCTCCATGACCTGGCAGTGCCGTTGGATTGGCAGGACATCCCTCTCCAGGATCCTGACCAGCGGATCTGCAGCACCCAGCACCAACAGAGCTGAGGTCTCTGGGGTCTGTGCAGACAGCACCCCCCGTCAGGCTCTCCCCTAGGTTCTTGCTCACCCAGCACTTGAACGGTGAAGGCAATTGTGTCATCTGCAGCATCGCAGATGTATTTTCCGGAGTCTTCAGCTCTGGCCATGGGGATGAGCAGGCGGCGGTGGGCACCTTCCTCCTCCAGCACCAGGCTGCCTCCAGCCTCCAGCCTGACACCCGCCTTGGACCAGCACACAGGTGCATCCGCAGGGGACAGCTCACAGTCCAGTGTCACTGTCTCCCCTGGGGACACCATCACGATGGGAGGAGGCCTGAGAGGCTGCAGGATCCTCACTGGCGGCTCTGCGAGGATGACATGGCTGTGATGCGAAGCAGCATGGGGACAACATGGCCCCAGGAACACCTCTGCTGCCAGCCCCAGGCAAGCTTCTGCGCTGGGTGGCCCAGGGGGTGGGCACCCACCAGCTTCATCACCATGGAGGAACCAGTCCCCCTCACCCAGGCTGAGAAAGACCCCACAACTGGAGCCTTATCAGCATCTCCCTGCTCCCAGGTCCCTGCTGACCTGACACCTGGACATCGAAAGAGACGGCCTCATCCTTGCTTTCGCAGATGTACTCGCCCGCATCCTCAGCACTGCTCCTGGGGATGAGGAGGCAGCGCCAGGCACCCTCTGCCAGCAGCAGCAGGTTGTCAGTCTCATCCACCTCCAGCCCGTCCTTGAACCAGCGTACAGGAGCACCTGGCACAGAGAGCTCGCACCGCAGCTCCACACGCCCCGGTGCCTGCACTGGCAGCTCCAGCGAGCGCTGTGGAGGCTGCAGGATCCGCACTTGTGGCTCTAACAGGGACACAAAGGAAGGGTGTGAGACCTGCTCTCTGCACCACACCTGGCTCTGCTGTCCCTACTTACTGTCACCTGCATCCCTGTCCCCATGGGGCTGCACGGATGCTACAGCCTCTTCCCCCAGTGCAAAGGGGCAGGAGCTGCTGGAGGGCATGAGCATTGGGTGGATGGTGCCAGCCCAGCATATCTGGAGGGGGGCACCCACCTGCCCCGGGGTGATGCAGCCACATCCCCACCTCTGCGATGCTGAGGGCAGAGCACAGGGCTGGGGACCCCATGGCACAGAGCCAGGGTAGAGCTGCCCTTGCCAGGACATCCCTGCTG
Source organism: Patagioenas fasciata (assembly GCF_037038585.1). Classification (NCBI taxonomy): domain Eukaryota; kingdom Metazoa; phylum Chordata; class Aves; order Columbiformes; family Columbidae; genus Patagioenas; species Patagioenas fasciata. The sequence goes on from NC_092526.1 coordinate 17,670,202, forward strand.
TGTCACCAACCTGCCACCGAGACATGGAATGAGACAGATGCATCCCCAGTGTTGCAGATGAACTCCCCTGTGTCCTGCAGCTGGGCACAGGGCAGCACCAGCCGGCACTGTGGCCCCTCCTGCTCCAGCACCAGACTCTCGCCTGCCTTCACCTCCTCCCCGTCCTTGTACCAGCGCACTGGGGCTGCCGGGCGGGACAGCTGGCACCACAGCTCCACGCGCTGCCCGGCCACATAGGCGTGAGGAGCCGCCTCGTTAGAGCTGATGATCCTCACCAGTGGCTCTGCCAGGGGACACACAGAAGGTACTCAGCCATGGTGGTGGGTGAGCCTTGCAGGAGGATAGGCACCCTCCAGGCAGCTCACCGCTCACGGTCACCCTGAAGCTGACAGCATCATCCCCGGCATCACAGGTGTACACCCCTGAGTCAGACAGAGTGGCTGTGGCGATGTGCAGCCTCCGCGAGCATCCCTCTGAGCAGATGGCTAGGACTTCAGTTGGGACCACGGCCTTGCCATCCTTCAGCCAGCAGATGGGGGCATCTGGTGGGGTCACCTGGCACTCCAGTGACACAGGCAGCCCTTCCAGCACCTCCTTGAGCTTCTCTGCTTCAGGCACTGGGGCAATGTGGACCTGCGGGGCTGAGCAGATCAAAAACCTGTGTCACTTGGCCTCCATCCTACCTACCCCGGGGCCAACAGCCAGGAGCATCTCAGCCCTGCGGTGCTGGCAGATGAAAGGCAAAGGAGCACCAGGGCTGGGGTGCGAGGTGGAAAAATCCATGGGCAGAGCATGGCTGTGCCCTGGGGTGTGGAGGGACAGAACAGCACAGGGCTCTGGGAGGAGATGGAGCAGCTGACCTGCCCCTGCCCACATCCCTGTCCAGCCCAGGGGCATGGGAAGGAGCCGCTCATGAGGAGGTGAGAGGCAGCTGAGATGCTGCAGCTACCAGTGGGTTGGCAGTGTGAACAGGGAGTTGAGCAGAATTATAAAGGCAGAGGGCTGTAGCTGTGCATCGCACTCACCTGCCACAGTGATGGTGTAGAACACAGAGTCCCCGCCAGCATCACAGACAAATTCCCCTGTGTCCTGTGGCCGGGCACAGGGCAGCACCAGCCGGCACCGCGGCCCCTCCTGCTCCAGCACCAGGCTCTCTCCCGCCTCCACCTCCTCCCCATCCTTGTACCAGTGCACTGGGGCTGCCGGGCGGGACAGCTGGCACCACAGCTCCACGCGCTGCCCGGCCACATAGGTGTGAGGAGCCTCCTCGTTGGAGCTGACGATCCTCACCGGTGCTTCTGCTGGGGAGAGATGTGCGGTTCAGCCGGGATGTAAAGACCAGAGAAGGCAATGGTGGCCATCACAGTTGTCTGTGGAGCAATGGCTCCACTGGCTTGTTGGTTTTAAGGCTGAAAGGCACCACCTCATCTGCATCCCACACAGCACAAGTGGAACCGTGCCTGGTGCTCCCTCTGCTCCTCACCCATCACACCTGTCAGGAGCACCCGACTTCCAGCCTGGCTGTAGGTCACTGTAAGCCACTGACTTCCACAGTACCTGCCCTGCTCTGTCTTAGGACGGAGCTGAGTGATGCAGAGGTGGGATACAGGTGGGCAAGCTCGTCATTAGCGAGCCCGAAGCACTGCTAATTGCTGTATGTGTTCCCAGCACCAGCCCCTGTGGCTGCCCTGCAGGGGGGTCCCACCTCTCTACCTGTCTCCCCAGTTACGAGGCTGCTGGGTGGACACCCCCCGGCTGGTGCTTCTGTGTCAGCTTGGCCTTGGCATTTGCTCTCACTGCAGTTCAGGCATGTGGCTTGCTTGCAGCCAGCATACCCATCCCTCCAGCTCAGCAGGACCTGGCACACCATGCCAGATAACAGAGCTTGCCAAACACCATCCTTAGTGGGTTACATACAAAATGTGTGCCACTGCTCACATCTCCCTGATGACTTGAGTTGGATCTTTAAAGCCGGAGGGGCTCCCAGTACAAGCATGAGGTGAGGAGCCCTCCTCTCTCCTGGGAAAAGGTCAGGATGTGGCCCTCACCTGCAGCAACCAACACCATCTGTCTGTCCATGTGCATTGCAATGAGCTGTAGCTGACCCAGGCTGTACCATGGTGCTCAGCCAGCTCACAGCTCTGGGCAGGCACAGGGCACGGTGACACCAGTGCATGCTGGCAGCCAAGCAACAACCTGCCCTTCCCACGGCCCACAGCTGCCCCATGCTGGGTGTCCGGGCTGCGAACTTCCCAGACAGCGTCTGGCCATGATGCCCAGGCTCAGCAGTGCATTGCAGCCCTGCAGCGCACAAGAGGGGCATGGCGCCGGTTTGCAGCATTCAACCTGCCCCATGCTGAGCTTGCATCCGCCTGGCCCCCTGATCAAACGCTCAGCAGCTGTCTGTCTCCCTGGACCTGCTAAAAGCAATCACATCGCTGAAGTGCAGCTGGAGATGTTGAGTGGCACCAAAGCAAGGAGTGGCAATGTGCCAGCCCTTGTGGGGCAGCACTGCTCTGGCTCAAGCCCCACTGTTGTCTCCAAGGGCGCCCCAGCACTCGGCAGCTGCTGGAAACCCAGAGCCGTGCAAGGGTGACCAGGCTTGAGGCAGGCAGGATCCATGCCACAGCAGCCCCTGGGCGATGGCTGGGATGCCTCGGGGAAACCCAAGTGTGCCACAGCAGCGCTGACAGCAGCAGCCGGCCCAGCACTCCTGCCAGAGCGGTGCCAGCCTGAGCCTCCTGGCACCGCACTGAGCCCTGCCGGTGACATCAATGCCCAAATCCTGATTGAGCTGGGCCAGACTCTCTAAGACCCTTCCATCTAAGTTGTGCAAAGCTGCTCAGCCAGGGGGACACACAGGTTGAGCTTCAGTAGATGGTGTTTCCCCTCTCGCTCCAGGGAAGCCGGGCTCTCCATGTCCTGCACCCCCGCAGGGTGGACGATGCCTCCTGCCTCTGCCCAGAGCACACGCTGCCTGTCCTTCCTGCTGGCCATTTTGCCTTTATCACACTAAAACACACCTTTCTTCACCCTGACCAGCAACTCTCCTCATTCATCCCATCTCCACTCCTACATTCTCTGCCATCAGCTTCATCAATTTGCCACGCCACTTATTAACACCGTAGAGCTGTTTTACCTCTGCACTCACAGGGCCTTCTAACTGGGCTTTAGCTCTGCTCCCAGTCACCTCCCTGTGGTTGAGGCACTGTAGGTTTTGGGGCCAGCAAGGGGAAGTCTTTCACTCATTTTCAGCTTTCATTATCCTCTGCCAGCCAGCGATGCCAGCAGCCTCTCAAAAGCTGGGGCAGCCATGTGGGACACCATCCCTTGCTCACACCCAGCAAACACCAACCAATTGTCAGTGTTCAGGCAACGACGAATTTTCAGGCTAGCAATTAACACTGTCCATCAGAGTGGTGTTTGACCGCAAGTCACCCCATGCCAGGTGCTCACACCCACTATTTTTAGGAACTCAGAGGAGGGCTTGTTTACCGGCCATGGGAGAAGTCCGGCAAGCACCCCAGTGTGGGGGCGATGTGTGCCAGCCCTTGGGCAACTGAGTGTTTTGGCCTGGCAGAGCAAGCTGTCCCCTTTGCCAGCAGTCTGGTGGTTTTGCACACCAGAGTTGCCACAAAGACTCTGCCTGCCTGACCTGCTGGTCAGGACCCAGCATGAGCATCTCTGATGAGCAACCCCAACCCCAGGGCAGGAAGAGACAGTGACACCCACAATGACATGTGCTGTGACACCCTGTACCCCCAAAGAAAGCCCCCCTCCCAAGATATGTCTCCACCAGCCTGTCTGCATCGCACTCACCTGCCACAGTGATGGTGTAGAACACAGAGTCCCCGCCAGCATCACAGACAAATTCCCCTGTGTCCTGCGGCCGGGCACAGGGCAGCACCAGCCGGCACCGCGGCCCCTCCTGCTCCAGCACCAGGCTCTCTCCCGCCTCCACCTCCTCCCCGTCCTTGTACCAGCGCACTGGGGCTGCCGGGCGGGACAGCTGGCACCACAGCTCCACGCGCTGCCCGGCCACATAGGTGTGAGGAGCCTCCTCGTTGGAACTGACGATCCTCACCGGTGTCTCTGCCGGGGATCACACGGGGCTCAGCATGGACACCCAACTGACTTTCAGCTCCCATCATGGGAGCAAGAAGAGGGGCAGGACCACTGTCAGGAGGTGGGGTCCAGGCTCCCACATGTAGTCCCCAGCTCACCAGTGATGGCCACCTTGAAGCTCATGGCATCATCCCCAGCGTCACAGGTGTACGTGCCCGTGTCTGAGGGACCTGCTGAGCGGAGGAGCAGCCTCCTCACACAGCCCTCTGCCTGCACTGCAATAATGTCATCCAGAGGCACAGCCTTGCCATCCTTCAACCAGCAGACGGGGGTGTCTGCGGGGGACACCTGACACTCCAGCAGCACAGGTAGCCCTGCTGGCACCTCCCGGAGCTGCTCGGCCTCAGGTACTGGGGCGATGCGGACCTGTGGGGCTGATAGACATGGCGGAGGGATGAGAAGCATCCTCCAGCATGAGACCCCCTGCTGCTCTTCTCCTGGCAGGACCCCATTGCAAGCCCTCTGCTCACCTTGCACGTGCAGGGTGGCTGAGTCCTGCACAGCACCGGACAGGAAGGTGACCTGTGTCCCACTGTCAGCCAGCCGTGCTCCCCGGATCAGCAGTGAGTGCTCTGTCCCGTGGCACTGCACGCTGCACCGGCCTCCTGCCTCCTCCTCCTCCTGGCCCAGTCTAGCGCCGTTGAGGAACCAGGCACCATGCACCGCAACCGACAGCTCCAGGGAGAACTGCGCATCCTCACCATCCCGCACCCACGCATCCTGCAGCCCTCTCTCCAGGCGAGCTGCCGGGGCTGGAGCACAGCTGGACTCAGCCCCGGCAGCACCAGCAAGCAGCGTGCCATGGCATGACATCCCGACTGCCCCCAGTGGAGAGCCAGGTCCCAGGGGAATGTCCCCAGCTTGGGACCCTCACCCAGATGCACGGAGCCGGGGAACTCCACAGGGCTGCTCCTGCCATGCTCGTTGGTGGCGCAGACGCGGAAGCAGTAGTCGGCCTCACGGGGCACGCTGTCGCCCAGCACCCGCACCCGGCTGGGCAGGTCAGTGGCAAGGCACTGTACCCACTCGCCCCCCACCGCCTCCCGTCGCTCCAGCAGGTAGCGGCTGGGGGGGCGGTGGTGGGCATCAGGCGCAGGGCACCACGTCAGTAGGGCCACGTTGCTCTCTGCCACACTCATCTTGGCTGCCACCGGCGTGCTTGGGGGGTCATGCTTCACACCTGCAAGTCACAGCCTGTGTTGCCTGTTTGGGGATGGCAGTGAGGCTCCCGTCGGGGCGGCAGAAGGGATGAGTGGAGCTACACAGCCTGTTTCTCTCAGGCTCCTCTCTCTGATGGAGAGGATGGTCTTGCTCCTGTGTACCACGGTGCTGGTTACAGGGGTTTGTGAGTGCCAATGAAGCTGGGTCCCTGGACCCCTGCTTAAAACCTCCTTCCCCAGGAAGCCACTGCAGCATCACATCCACAGCATAGTGGGTGCCCACCCCATCTCTTCCCCATGTCACCTACTGTGAATGGGCAGGATGAAGGACACAGGGTACCTCCAAGCCTGGGGCTTACACTTCACTCGGAGCTGGGAGGATGTCTGCGACTCGCCGGCAGTGAAGGAAATGGTGCCTGCATCCTGGCGGGTCACATGCACCAACACCAGGAGGTGCATCCTGCCAAAGCTCTTCAGCACGATGCGGGGTGACTCCCGCAGCTGCAGCCCATCCTGGCTCCAGCAGATCCCCTCCAATGCCTCCCGTGTCTCCACGCAGAAAACTGCGTTCTCCCCCTCCATCACATCCAGTTTCCGTGGCAGCCGCTTCGTGATCACCCCTACAGGAAGAGATGCGTGAGGGTTGGGGACTGATGCTGGGGGGTGGGCTGGGCTCCCCAGGGTGGGACAGAGGAGGAGATCAAGGAGGGGCAGTAACAGGCACCACAGCCAAAAGATGCGAAGGCAAATGCAGGGAGTGGTGGGGAGCCTGGCAAGGAGGGGGATAGCAAGGCAAAGCCTGCTCCCCACCTCGAACCGAGACCTCAGCAATGCTGCGCCCTTTGTCCTTCATCTGGCAGAGGTAGATGCCATCATCATCCGTGCGGACGTCACGGATGGTCAGGCGCCGCAGCACACCTCGCTCCTCCATCACGTACTTGTGGCTGGGCTGCAGCTCCCTGTCCTCCAGGTACCAGGCAGTGGGGATGGTCTCCAGCGGCACCTGGCACTCCAGCACGGCATCCTCCCGCTCCGCCACCTCCACATCTGCCAGCTGCACCTGGAACCGCAGCCGGTGCTCTGCCGCCAGGAGAGACAGGTGCTGAGGGTGCAGGGGGCACAGCACCCCCAGCAGCCCTTCACTCGAGGTGTTCCCAGCTCTCAAACAGTGTCGAGCCCTTGGCCCTTCTCTGCCCCTCTCTTTGGCCTGTGTGGGACAGGCACTGCTCCCAGGAAGCACATCCTCCAAAGTGAGGGGAACTAGGGCACAGGCTGGGGGGACCCAACAATACCCCTCCATCTATCAGCAAGTTTTGTGGGACACAGAAGCATGCACACCATCATGCCACGGCAGGCGGCTCAGCAGAGGGGAGAAGCAGGGCGCAGGCAGGGAATGCACCAGGTGCCTGGTCACCCCAGCGGCAGGCTGTCCCCAGCTGTCAGGGCGATGCTTGGGGACCGGGCTGCAGACAGTGCAGACGCCTGGAGCCATGCCCTGCAGGGCTGCCTGCCAAAACCGCTCGGTGCTTCCTGGGGAATTTGTCACAGAGGCACTGTCCTCTGTCCCTGTTGTCGGCTGGATACCCACAGCCCTTCAGGGATGCCACCTCTCTGCTTACAAGGAGTGAGGGGCACAGAGGAGGACACAGCTCCCTGGGAGAGCCCAGCATCCTCAGATTCTTGTCCATAGCTCTGTCCAGAGGAGCGTGGGGTAACCCCTAGCTGCACAGGGAAGGAGAGAGCCCAGGGATGCTGGGCTCACACACAGAGCCACCCCTGCCAGATGAAAATCCCTGGACACCTGCAGGACCCAGCCACATCCAGCAGCACTGGGGCACGCTCCTACCTTTCACCTGGAGCTGCACTGCACTGAGGGTCTGGCCAGCAGTGTTGGATGCGGTGCAGACGTACAGACCCTGGTCCTGGGGTTTGCAGTACAGCACCTTGAGGATGAAGTAGCCTTCTCGGTCCTCGTAGACAAGGTGCCTGCGGCTGGGGGTGAGGGGCTCCCCATCTTTCTGCCAGATGATCTCTGGCTTGGGTTTGCCGGTGACATAGCAGCGAAACTTGGCATGCTTCCCTGCGCTCACAGCGAATGTCTTGGCCCCTGGCTCTCTGGCTGGCACCACACTGTTGGGCACCCAGGACTCTGGTCCCTCATGCTGTCCAGCTGTGTGCCGCCGCCGCCTCCGCTGCTGCCGCTCCATCATCAGCTGGGGCCCGTCAGTGGGGGAGCCATTGGGGAGCCTGTCAGGCGGTGCTCGGGGTTCAACCAGGAGCACGGCAGCAGCCAGGGCCTCCCGGGAGCCGCTGCGTGCCCTGCAAACATACACCCCCGCATCTGGTGGCCGGGCACCAAACAGCCTGAGGAAGTGCCAGTCCTCTGGCTCCTGCCCCACTGTGAAGTGGCTGCTCTCGAAGAGGTCAGAGAGCTTGTGCCCGTCCTTCTCCCACTCCAGCACCGGGCACGGCTGCCCAGACACCCGGCAGGTGAACATCACATCCTCCCCGCGGCACACCCAAGTGGATGAGGGGGTGACAAGGAAGGCGGGTGCCTCATCACCCGAGCATCGATCCTCCTCCTGGAGCTCTCCCGCCTTCACTTTGAGAGTGGCAGCAGCATAGGTCTCTCCAACACTGTTCCTGGCCTTACAGACATAGAGCCCGCTGTCCTGGGGGGTGGCATGGGACACCAGCAGGCTGTACAGGTTCCCCTTGGCCTCCATGTGGAAATGGCCTGAGGGCTCGATCGGTTTCTTGTCTTTTTCCCAGAGGATGCTTGGCTGGGGGTCACCTGTGATCTGGCAACTCAGAACTGCGTTGGCACCACTTTGCACTGTGAATGCATGTGGATAGGCCAGGAACCTGGGGGCTCCCCCAAACCCCTCCATCACCGCTGCCTCGGGGTCAGGGCAGGGGGCTGGCTGAAGCAGCAGTGGGGATCATCAGCCTGGGAGGATGCACAGACCGATCAGGGTGGGGGCTCAGGCTTCAGCAAAGAGAGCAGCATGGAGCACCGTCAGGAGAGATCTGCACCCAGAGCAAAGCCCCCAGCACCGAGCCCACACTGCAGAAGCATCACCCTTACTTTGAGCACCCCAGCCCCACTGGATATGCTCCTGCCTCAGCCCAAATCACTCATTTCCCAGCCCAGTGGTAACAAAAGAGATGGTAAAAGGCAGCTCTTTGCATCCCGAGTGATCAGCGCACCCACAGCCCAGGCTGCCTGCCCAGGGTCACAGAGGGAACCCCAGCTTCAGGGGAGGGGGGCCCCTGCCTAGATAGGGAGTGCAGGCAGCTGCTCGCTGGGTGTGAGGGATGGGGGATGAGTGAGGGATGTGGGTTGACAGAGGCAGGACGACCCCAACTCGCCTCTTCCCCACCCGCAGGGCATTCCTGCAGTATCGGGTGGTGGCAGAGCCGCATTCCTGCAGCATCTGGGCTGGCTCAGCAGGCAGGTGCTGATATGGGGCTGTCGCAGGCAGGAGCCACCCAGCCGGATCCAGGCACTGCTTCCCAGGCTCAGAGGGGCAGGGGAGTTGGGGATCCCCCTGTTCCCAGCAGTCACCCCATGGGGTTGTGCCCCGAAGCAGGGGTCCACTGGTAGCAGGTCACCTTCCAGACTGTGGTCCCACAGGCAGGATCCATCCCTTGGTTACTCAAAGTCGAGAATCATTAGACCCAGAGGGGCAGAGGGCAGGCTGGGGTGATGGGTCCCGCTTTTGAAGGGATCTGCCTCCACCACCAGCACCATGGGTAACCATGCCCACAGTCATGGGCTAGAGTAGGGTAGGGTGCTCTGTGCCCCCCAGGGCGAGTGCACCCCTGGCTCTGCACACACCATGGCTGGGGCTGGTACAGAGGTGTTGGCCTCCCTCAGGCAGGACAGGGGGCAGAGAAACCAAAATACTCCCTGAACGAGCCATACGGGACAATGGGAGAGGACCAGTCCCTGAGGAGTGGCAGGGACCCAGGCCAGCTTCTCCTCCCAGACCCCTACCCCAGAAAGGTGCATCAATTCAGAGCCACCTCACCAGCCACACTCCTCAGATCCACGGGCCACCCCACGGCAGCTCCCACAGACCCACATGACCCTGATGGCTCGGCCACAATGCTGCCCCCCTAAGCCGCCCCCTTCCCTCATTCCCCTGCCCCATATGGCCCCAAAACCCAGTCCTGTGCCCCGTGCACACATACCTCACTCCGCTGCCTCTCTTCAGCGTCTCCCGGTACCAGCACCAGCTCCTGCTGCTTCCCCCAGCTCTGTTCCTGGGTGTCAGCATGCAGGGACCAAACGTTACAAATGCCTGCAGCTGCTGTCCCCAAAAATACCCTCTGATGACACGCTGGGTTGATAAGACTGAGCCTGCTCCATTCAGCGCCCCGCCAGCATGGGGCTGGCCTATGTATAGCAGCCCAGTGGGACAGACCCCCAGCCCAGAGCAGGCAGGCAGTGCTCCACCTCCGAGTCCTGCTGTCTCTCCGAGTGAGTCCTGGTGTGCTGCAAACCCGGCCGTGCCTCCATGCCATGTCAGCTGGCAGCAGGAGGCAACACGCTGTGTGGGGTGCATGGCGGGGTGCAGAGTCTGGCATGCACGATGTAGGGTGCATGGCATGGGACACCAGGCTGCAGTGGGACAAAACACGCTATGCAGGACATGCTGCACGGGGTGGGATGTGCCGCACTGGGTGCTGCACAGGATGGAATGTGCCACTCAGGCCACACTGTGTGGGATGCTGGGAGGCAGGAGGGGTGGTGGGGGTGGAGAGGCTGCCCACCACCCCCTGGGCGGGCAGGGCTGTTGGATTGGGGACACCTGGCACTGTCCCCACAGGCAGTGGCTGGAGGAAGGGCACGATGCACAGGGTCCCCTCACAGCATGTGTCCCTCCTGCAAGTCCTGCCCCAGAAGCCAGCCAACAGCCAGCCAGTCCAAAGGGCAGCATGGGATCCTTCTCCTGGAGATGCTCTGGGGTCTCCAGCTGTCCTGGCTCTTCCTCACCTCTTCCTCCTCACCTGATGCTGGCTCAGCCTTCCCCAGCCCCAGGCAGCATTGGGGCCTCTTGCTATCCCTACTTCACGACCCCAGGACCTCACCAGGCTCCTGGCTGCCCTGCAGATGCCACATTTCCCCCAGCCAAGCCTGCCCTACCCAGTCCCCCTTCTCAAGGCCTGGTTCTCCTGTGAACTTGGGGCATCCCAACCATGCCTGGCATGAGAGTGCCCCCCCACCCTGGGGCTTCTCAGGGTTCTGGACTCTGTCAGGTCCCTGCCCCGATGTCCCTGCTGTGCAGAGCCACTGCCACCTCTCACTATTGCCTCAGAAGCCCTAAATCTGCAGTACTTCCAGCCAGGGGGTACCCAGCACCAGCTGCAAAGCTTACCCAGGGTGTCCCCTCCATCCCTGACAGCACAGGAAAGCTTTCCCAGCAGCACACTGCCTGCAGTGCAGCATCCCCTGCCCCACACACCCACTGCCCTGGCAGCATCCCCCCCTGTACCCCCCTACCCGGGCGCCATTCCCCCCCCAGATCACACTGTCCTTGCAGTCCTTGCATTCCAGACGTCTCAGCGCTTTCACTGCCCAGAGATAATATTCACAGCAAGCAGACGTTTGCGTCAGTGTCAGATAGGTCTCAATGCCATCCTGCCCCAGGGGGAGTACAGCAGGCAGACAGGCTGGGCAGGCAGGCAGGCACCCGCAGCAGAGCCCCCCAAACCACCGGCCCACCGTGCACCCACGATCATGCTGCTCCTCCTGCACCTGCTGCCTGCCATGCTGCCCACTGCCGCCCTGGCCAGCTGCACCGGGGCTGGTGCTGACCGACAGCTCATCCTGGCCAAGGTGCGGGCTCGAGTGCTGGAGCATCTGAGCCCCCCACTTCTCCAGGAGAAGCCCCAGAAGGAAGCAAGGAGGGTGCATCGGAGAGATGTCCTGAAAAACGATGAAGTCGAGCCCGAGGAGCTGGAGGACACCTCCCAGGTGATCCTCTTCCCTTCCACAGGTGAGAATACCCTGGTGAGATGGAGAGGGCAGAGGGGTGAAGGAAGGTGGGGGTTTGAACAGTGGGGATGCAGCAGGATGGAAAGACTGCTATGGGGATCTGCAAAGAAAGAGCAAGAGGGTATGCCAGCTGGGGTGCCGGCATGGGCAAGATGTGGTGGAAAGCCAGGAGCTGGAAAGGGATGGCAGGTGGGCACAGGCAGAGAAGCCCAGGACACAGGCAGGGAGAGGGGCAGGCAGCACAAGGGGGTGCCAAGAGGCTGGGGAACAGCTGGTCCAGATGGCATGCAGTGAGATACAGAGGGCTGAGGAGAAGGCAGGGTGGGATGCTAGGGAATGGGGCAGGATGCTGTGAAATGGGATGGGATACTAAGGGACAGGGCAGGATGACCAGCTAAGGGGCAGGACACTGTGGGATGGGGCAGGATGCTGGGGGTTGCGGGCAGCAGTAATGGACCAGTCTGGGGCACAGCGGGGCTCAGCCGCAGGGCACAGCGCAGTGGCTGCTGCATGGCACCAGGCATTGGCTTCCCTGCACCGTGCTGCAGCCCGCACTGGCAGCAGGGTGCCCCACCAGCACCCCAGGGACCCTCTGCAACATCCCACCTCCAACCAGGCATAGCGGACCCTCCTCGGGTTTGGGCACTTGCCTTAGTGTTTTTTTCACCCCATAGATGTGCCCTGCGAGCCCACACAGCCAGATAAGCTGCTGGAGGAAGAAGGGATTTTCACCTACCTCTTCCAGCCCTCAGCACACACCCTGAGCCGTGCAGTGACCTCTGCCCAGCTCTGGTTTTACACCGGCCCCTCAGCCGCTCACAACCACTCAGCCCCCAACGTGCTGACCCTGTCGCTGCAGGGCCGTGTGCCGGTGGCAGCCACAACAGTGCAAACACCTGAGCACTGGACAGTGTTCCACTTCGCCCCAGCGCTGTTACCCCAGCTCTCACAGCCGCTCTTTGTGCTCCTGGTGCACTGCCCTGGCTGCCCCTGCCTGGCCGAGGGGGACAAGATGCCCTTCTTGGTGGTCACCACACGAGCCAAGGGTACCGAGAGGATGCGTCGCTCCGCCATGCCCTGGTCCCCAGCTGCCCTGAGCCTGCTGCAGCGCCCATCCGAGGATCTGGCCGCCCACACCAACTGCCGCCGAGCTTCCCTCAACATCTCCTTCGAGGAGCTGGGCTGGGACAAGTGGATCGTACATCCCAGCAGCTTTGTTTTCCACTACTGCCACGGGAGCTGCGCTGAGGGCCACGGGCTGAGTCACCGTCTGGGTGTGCAGCTCTGCTGCGCCGCCCTGCCCGGCACCATGCGCTCCCTGCGCGTCCGCACCACCTCTGACGGCGGGTACTCCTTCAAGTATGAGACGGTGCCCAACATCCTGGCCCAGGACTGTACCTGTGTCTAGGGTGTCCTGCAGCCCGACCTCAAACTGTGATCCTACCCAAGAGTCGCTCGCCCAGGGGACCACCCACCCCACATCACAGAGACCAGAGGGATCTTGCAGGGAGGTTTGGGCTGCACCACCCTCCCCTGTACAAGCCGGTTTCAGGCTGTCCCAGGTACATTCATACCACCAGACCTGCCCCACAGCTGTCCCAGCCTGGAGCAAACCAGGTCATGGTGGGGCTTGGAAAGGCACAGCACCGACCCCCTGCTGAAGCCAGCCTGCTGTTTGCAACCAGCTTAGCCCGTTTCTCTCCATCAGTTCCATCTGAGCAATTTCCCTACCCCACAAAAAAAGACTGGAGTCCCACTCCTGCTGCAGAGTACAACAGCCTCCCCATGTTACTGAGCAAGGCCAGGCTACCATGGCAGGATCAGGACGTGCCAGGGTGAAGCCATGGCAGGGCCTCACGCCAATGCCAGGGCCAGTGGCACATGCAGCACTGCAAGCGAGCCCTTTCCTGGCAGCACAGCCTGTTGGAAAGCTCAACACGGTGAGTGAAATAAATCTGTTCCCTTTACCAAAACAGCCTGGAAATGCCAGCTTGCGTCAGAGGCAGCCACAGAGGCCGCAGGCAGTTGTGCAGTGGGATATGAGCTTCCCAGGGGCTTTTGGCTGGAGGAGGGAGAGGAAGGGCAAATGCTGAGAGAGGGGTCTGGCTCCAACCAGGGGTCCCTCAGAGGGGGCTGGGGTGTGCTGGCCAAAACCAGCATGGCATGGCTAGGTTTGATCCAGCCACGAGGCAGGGGAACGCAGGGCAGGGGAGCACCCCTGCTGCTCCCAGCTGTAGCAGGACAGGGAGGCACCGGCATGGCAGCGGGATGGGAGGCACAGGGAAGCTCCTCACAGGGCACCCCCACTGGGGACAGGACCGTGCAGGAAGGTGACTGGAGCAATCCCACTTCACCATGCCCAGAGAAGCTTCCCCGGCTCCACTGCAGCTGCCTCCGCACGGCAGGAATGATTGAGTCAAGCCGGGCCGAGTAGGGAGGTCCCAGGCAGGCAAGCGCTGCCTGCCCCAGCCCATCTGCGTAGGATTCCCTTCCCACCCCTTCCTCCCAAACGACCGGATGCAGCAGTTCAGTACAAAACGTCTCCAGCCTTTACTAATATAGATATTAAAAAAAAAAAAAAAATAGCTAAAACCAGAGTGACAATCATCATTTCCGAGTAAAAAACAACGCTACAAAAGTCCCCGTGTGGCCCTGGCTGAGATGATGAGAAATGCCCCGCTGGTTCCCAGCCAAGCCTGGCTCGAGGTGCTGTGCCTCCCTGCCACGGGACCATGGTCCGGCCCCACACTGGGGGTCCTGGCCCCACAGCCAAAGTGGGAGGGGATGGGCTTTGGTCCAAGTGCAGCCAGCCAGGAGCAGGGCAGAGGCAGTGGGAAGGACAGAAGGACAGCCCTTGCTCTCTGCACAGACATTCCCCAGCAGCCCAGCCCCACGGCTCACAACCCTGCGCCAGGACGCTGTGCAGCACAGCCCCCCGGCCGCATCAGCACCTTCTGGCAGCAGCCACGCCAGGATCCCCTGTCCCTCCCTTTCTAGTCCTCACTGTCCTCTCTGCCTCAAGCACAATGCCATACCGACACCCTGCCCCATGGTTCAGGCTGGCCAGCTGGACCCCCATGCCGTGGGACAGTACCGGCATCACTGGTGCAGCCCGTGCATCCCCAGCACCAGCTGGTACAGCAGCGGGTGACAAGTGGGCGCAGAGGGCACGGGGAGGCACAAGCAGAAGACACTTGTGTGGGAGGGTGGAACAGGAAACCGGGGGGCACAGCCCCAGAGCAGGGGTCGGGAGCAGATTATAAAAATGCCAGGGTGCACACACTAACGAGTTTATAAAAATGTACAAAAATAAGATATTCCCTTTGTGAAAATTAAGTAGGAATGTCCCCAAGGCCCCCATCCCTGCTGCTACCCACAGGGACAGGGCTGCCCAGTCAGCCCCAACAGACAGGCACATGTCACTCTCCGTCCCATGCTCCTGGCAGGCTGCCTGTCCCACGGTGGCAGTGGCAGTCACTCCAGCAGACACCACTGTCGTCCCTGGTGGCACTCACAGCCCTGCGGGGAGCAAGAGGCACGTTAGCACCTGCCCTGGGGGAAATGGTGACGCCTCCCTGGGGGAGCCCAAGGGCAGCACCCCATGCCCTCACCCCAGAGGAGCAGATCCCTCCCCTTCCCCGGCTCACCTGTGGTCCTCTCACAGGCAGTGGTCCCCTTCTCATGGGCGAGGTTGAGGCGGTTCTGCTCAGCAGCGATGCCGTTGGCCTCGGGGCTGCTGCTGCGGGCAGGGCTGGGGGGCCGCAGGGGGGGCTGCAGGTGGAAGGCCACCTCCAGGTGCTCCTGGGCCAGGCGCAGGTGCTCACGCAAACGGTCCAGCTCGCGTGCTGGGGGAGCCCCAGCCAGGGCGAAGTGCCCCACGGCTGCCTGCGCCAGGCTCTCCTGGTAGTCCAGCTTGTCTGGTGGCAGCAGGGCTCGCGGCGGCTCCTTCTTCAGAGAGTGGTAGGTGGGGGGTGCACTGGGGGCTTTCTTGGGGTACTGTGGTGCAGGGCTGCTGCCAGGCGGGAGCGAGGAGCTGTCGTGCTGGCTCAGGGCGTCGCGGATGCGCCCCACGCCGAGGTGCACCAGCTCGCAGAGGTTAAGGAAGAGGCAGAGCCCGCTGACAGCGTACATGACGAGGAGGAAGATGGTCTTCTCAGTGGGGCGGGAGACAAAGCAGTCGACAGTGTGCGGGCAGGGGCTGCGGCTGCAGACGTAGGAGGGGCTCACCTCGAAGCGGTACAGCAGGTACTGCCCGAAGAGGAAAGCTATCTCCAGCAGCGAGCGGCACAGCAGGTGCAAGACATAGGCACGCATCAGCCCGTCCTGCTTGATGCGGCGCCGGCCATCATGCTTCTCTCCACTTTCTGGGCTCTTCTCCTTCTCCACCTCGATCTCCTCAAAGATCATGGGGTCTTCTTCGTTATCATCCTCTGCCTCCTCGTAGTCCCGCCCGGCTCCCCGGCGCACCACGGGCATGCGTGCCCGACGGGCTGCCGGTGCCCGGCGCCGTGAGGACTCAGGCATGCGGGCAATGCGGTGCACAGCAAAGCCCAGGTAGAGCACCGATGGCGTGGCCACCATGATGATCTGGAAGATCCAGAAGCGGACGTGGGATAGTGGGGCGAAGGCATCATAGCAGACGTTCTCACAGCCAGGTTGCTGCGTGTTGCAGACAAACTTGCTCTGCTCATCATAGTAGATGGACTCACCCCCCACAGCTGTCAGCACAATGCGGAAGACGATGAGGACGGTCAGCCAGATCTTGCCCACAAAGGTTGAGTGATTGTTGATCTCCTCCAGGAGCCGTGTCAGGAAACTCCAGCTCATCCTGGCCAGGCAGCTGGCTCAAATCCTGCAGGGAAGGGGAAGGCAATCAGGCACTGAGCAAACTCATGCGGACCTCACCGGGCCCCCCCAAACCACCAGTTGCCATCCCATCCCTGCTCCTCTCCCCCTCTCAACACCAGCGTCCCTTCCCTTATGCACCAGACTCACAAACACAGCACCCATCCCTCCAAAACTGCATTCCCCACGCAGTGTCTCCTCCCACACTCCTGTCTACATCCTGCTCCCACCCTGCCGCCAGCCAGGTGGGCAGAGGGGACCTGGAGAGCAGAGGAAAGGTTGGGATGTTCACCCATCCCCTATAAGACACATCTAGGGGAAGAGTTAGCACAGTCACAGCCAGGGTAAACACAGCAGCACATGGCAGCACCAGCTGGGGATTGTGAGGGGACAGGCAGGGGACAGACACAGCTACCTCCACCCCTGGTGCTGCAGCACCCATCTGCCACCTGGTGCTGGGTGGGCCACCAGCCAGCACTGCACCCTGCGCCAGCACCCACACCCTCCCACGGGGGTCCACGAGCCCCTGAAGGAAGGCAACACACGGGCAGCACAGCAGGGTGCCAGCCGCACCTCTGGCCTGCTGCAGCTGCCAGCCCTGAGCCCCAGCCAAGGGGTGATCCCCCAAACAACATTCCCCTCCAGATGCCTGCAAGACAGGTCCTCTGCACTCCGCAGGGCTCTCCCTTAAGGGTTGGCAGAGATGCAGCATCACTCTGCCCCACCAAATCACTGTGCTGTGCCCTCCCTCCTGCAAGACTCCAACCCCTACATGCCCTCAAAGCCCACGGTGGCTGGTGCTCAGAGCACCCCGCAGCCCGATGACAAGGGCTGGTAGGGGAGCAGAGCAGGAGAGTGATGACAAGGGGCAGCCAAGGAATTGCACAAAGTCCTGGTGAAGCAGCTGACATCAGAGGTCAGGGAGGAAATTACAAAGGCTGTGCTGCCATTCCCGGCCAAAGGAGACGATGCAAGAGGAGAAACCCCACCGCCACCCCCAGTTTCAGCAGCTTGCGCACGAGATGATGCAAGGGCAGTAGGTGGCAGGGCTGCCTGGGGTATGCAGAGGCGATGTGTCCCCACAGAACCCCCAGCTTCCCCCACGCCTCGCCTGCTCTCCGGCCAGCCGCGTCCCATCACCTCCGGCCGAGGCATGTCCCTGCGGACAACGGCTCCTGCTGCACTCATGCCACTACTGTCCTGAATAAGATGATTTTTTTGGCTTAGCTCAGCCTTCCTCCCAAGTAACCCCACCGAAACAGATAAGCCCCTCCAGCAAAAGCACTCACACCTGGAACATGCTTTGGCTGATGGCTTGGTCCTCAGCCGAGCCTGCTGAGCTGCAGGAGGTGGCACGAGCTGGCACCACGGACACAAACCCATCCCATCAGGGCCACCATCCTCCTGTGGTCGAGCACCCTGCGAGGTCCTGCTGCTGCTCTGTCTCCCCAGTGGAAGGCCCTCTCCCCAAGGACCCCATGGGAAGGAGGCTGCTTTGTGTCTGCATTTAGCCCTTGCCTGGCAGCAGCACAGTGCCCTGGCCCCAGGGTGAGGGGCTGGAGCAGGGGACAAGACTAGGGGACTGGGCAGGAGAGCAGCCTCAGAACTGGCAACCCCGGGGAAAGGGAAAGCTCACACATGAGCACCGCCAAGGTGGGGTGACAGGGATGGACCGCAGCGTGGGTGAGGAGCTGCAGTGGGCATGGCCAGCAGTGCAAAGCTCCCCACACCATTTCCCCCTGCCCAGGAGAGGGGCCCCAGGGCAGGTAGCCAGAACCCAGCTCTCTGCCGAGGGGACCAAACCACCCAGCACCTCCCAGCCACACCGTGAGCCAGCACCATGTGCCTTGGCCAGGCCCTACACCTCCACCTCCAGCTCTACTGGCCCCCAGTCTTTTCTGCCCAGCCTGCCCTGCCCAGGGCTCCCCACACCCCAGTACTGGGCAGCCCCTGCCCTCCTGGGGACCACCGTCCTGCTGACCCTGGCCAGCCCACGCTGGGACCCACTGACCCTGCCAGCCTGGGGAACAGCCCCCCAGCCCCAGTCTTCCCAAGGTTCCCACCCCACTGACTCCAGCTCACCGGGGACCCCCAGCTCTCCTAATCCCAGTCCCCCGATTCCCCCTGCCTGCGGCCCCCAGCCTCCCCCACCGCAGCCCACGCCTGGGGCTCCCACCCCCCGCCCTCCCGGGGTACCGACGCCTGCCCCACCTGCCTGTCCCAGCCCCACCGACCCGCGCTCTCCCGCCGCCTCTGCTCCCCGGCCCCACTCACGGCACGCCGAACGAGCGGCTCCCGCCGGCAGCGGCGGACAAAGCGGTGGGGCGGCGCGCCGCCGCCTCCCGCCGAACAAAGGGGCCCGGGGCCGCCCCGCCCCGCGCCCGCCCGCGCTCACCGACCGCCCCGCACCGAACGGCTGCCGCCGCGCTTGGAGCGGAGCTGCCGTCCCGCTCCGCCCCGGCCGGGTGACTCAGCCGCCGGGCGGGTCGCTGCCCCTCTGGTCCCGGCCCGGGAGGCCGCGCAGGGCCGTCGGCAGGGACCGGCCCCGGCTGAAACTCGCCCGAGCATCGTGTCTGTCGGCGACATCAGCCGCAGCAGTCCCCGCTTTCAAGTCACTCGTGCCCCGGAGGCTGCTCCCAGCCCCTCCAGCCCCCTGGGGGCCGGATCTCCCCTTCTGCCCCCGGCGAGCGCGTTGGCTCCGGGCGCCGCCCGCCCACCCCGAGGTGCGAAGCTGAAGGTTCGTGCTGGCCGTAGGGAAACGTGGGGTGTGCAGCAGCAGCCCCGGGGACCCTGGCTCGGCCCGCGGTGTGGTCAGGGATGAGCAACACCTTCCAAAATAGTACTGGTGAGCCTGGCCACAGCGGGAGAGGAGGGACCCAGCACTTTGCCATGAGACTCACCTGCACAGTAACCTCCTGTCCTCCACACCGCCAAATTCTTCCTCTCTCAGTGAAGAGGGAGAGGATGGAAGAAAGGTTGAACCTGATAGCACCAGAGAAGAGCTGGCTCTACACACGGTGGGAATGTGTAGCAAAATGTGGCTGCGTGATAGGAACGTGCTTCAAATCTTCTGAAATCTTCTCATGCCCCAGACCAGGTCCCTGCAGCAGGGCCAGGGCTGAGCATGCAGAACCTCCAGATGTGCCCTTAGAGAGTCACCACTGCTCTTCCTGGGCAAGAGCACCACTCTCCCAAGGCCAGAACAGTGGCAGTGGTGGCTTTGAGTCACCACCTTGGAGCTGTGAGCTGTTCCTCTGCCAAAGCACCCCAGCCGCTCACCTTCCCCACTGCTAAAATTGGCTCTGGGGATTTTATTGGGGATGAGTCCCTGCGCTGGATCGATGACGTCCTACACAGAGCATCCTGTTCTTGTTTGGGGACAGGGAGGGACACTGGGCTGCATTGTGCAACCAGAAGAGCCAGGGGGAAGCTGGTGTCTGCGTAAGCTCATGAAACACAGTTTCTTTCCACTGAAACACTTGCTCCCGTCTGCAGAAGGGTTTCCATGAGCAGGCACAGGTGGGTGCAGCCCCTCCACCCATCTCCTGCAGGCAGTACCTGGTACTGGTTGCAGGAGGGCTGAGGCCAGGTGGCTGGTGCAAAGAGCAGGGTGGGAAGCGTGGCTGCTGCGTCCAGTGTGGATTTTGGGTTATTCTGGGCCCATAGAGTAAAAACGGCCCTGTTGCTTCCCCAAGTCAGCTGCAGCAGAAGGAAGAGGAGTTGACCTGGCCATGGAGAAACACTTTCCATGGAATCCCACTCCCTGCCCACATGCAACCTGGCCATGAAGATACATTTTCCATTGAATCCCGTCCCCATGCATGCAACTGCAGCATTAACGTTTCTGAAAAGAGAAATGTGTGTTACAGATTCAGCAAGAGATGCACTGGGAGCAACCCCCTAGGCACAGTCTCCATCCCAGATCAGAAGCAACAGGCAGAGGTGGATGCAAGGGAGACAGCAAGCTGAGCACAGAAACTCAGACTTTTGGAAGGATGCAGGGAAGCGTTCAGGGCTAGGGAGGAAGCCTGGGGCTGCAGCCAGGTGCCACGCACAGTGTGGCATGGAGAGGTGGGAGCTGAAGAGGGGATTGCACAAAGGCCATGTCCCAGGAGCCTGGGGAGGGCAAGCAGCACACCACCTGTGTTGAACCTCCTGCTCTTGCTGGGCTGTTAAAGCCACGTGGAGTTTTCTTTCCCCACAGACATCACTAGTTTTTAAGTGCTCCCAGGTCTCATGTCCACCTAGCTTCAGCCCTAGGCAGCTAAGCAGTTTGCCAGGATCAAGGGACCTATGTGACCCTTTGACTCTGGTGCTCAGCACAGTAACAACAAGTCCCTGTAGCACTGTATGTTAAACTGGGGAGTGTGACCTGCTGAGGTACTGCCAGGTGAGGCCATTGTACCCAGAACAAAGCCACCTGTTAGGCCAAGGCCAGGTACAGCTGCTGCAGTGGCTGCATTTTTGCACAACACAGCTCAGCTCATGCCTGGGCTGCCTTGGGAGGCCAGGCCCAGAGGCTGCTGTCAGACAACCCCATGGACATGTGTTACTGTGCCTCTCAGCATCCAGACATCAGCAACAGAGCCCTCCTGTGCCCCCCGCAATGGTGCCCTGTGTGTTGCCAGGCTCTGCCCTCATCCTGAGCTTGCAAAACCCAAGCATCTGCAGAGGCATCACCCTTTCAGCCTGGGGCAGAGGGCAAACCCACAACAGCTGGGAAAGGAAGGCAGCAGGCAAAGGGTGTTGCCCACCCTCATCACTTCCCATGTCAGCTGAGGCTGATGGAGCCCGGGACCACTGTGGGCAGGAAGGATGTGCAAAACCAACGCCTTGTGGGGTCCAACTCAGAGATAAGCTTTGCAGAGGAAACAGGAGCACTGTCACCAACCGCAAAAACTGGGACCAGCCTCAAACCGCTAAATCTATGGGGCAGAGCCCAGAGCTGGAGTGTGCTGAGTATGGCAGAGTGGCTGCATGGCCTGATGAAAGCAAGGGGAAATGGTAATTGAGGAGACAGTGGCTGAACAGGAGTATAAGTGCAGGGATAAGGAGAATACCCACTTCTGGGATAAGTGCTATAGCTCAGGCGGGACAGAGCAAGAGTTCCCACGAGCAGCCCCTGCTCATTGCTCAGCCACAGTGCTGCAATAGAGGCACCCTCAGGAACCCCACTGCCAGGCTGCTGGACACAGGGTGCCAAGGAGGGCCCAGGACCCAACCTGGCTCTCCATAGCAGCCTCAGTTCCTGCTCTGATCGATCGGGCAGGATGGGCTGGGCCCTGCCATGACTGCCTCTGCTCCCAGGGAGGGTGGCAGTGTGGCAGATGGCAGGGCTGGGCGCCTCAGGCGTGTTTGCGACGTGGTGGTGTGGACCCTGCCCGGCTGGTACTCAGTAGCCAGGTGAGGAAGGAGCGAGGGGGGGGTGAGGCAGCTCCACCCTGCCATTGCAGGGCCATGCTGCAGGTGGGCAGCGTGTGTCCTCAGCAACAAACACGCTCTTCCCTGATTAAACGACTCTCCTGGCAGTGGGACAGGGAGCAGTTGGCTCCATTAGGGACTGTTTGTCCTGATACAGGACAGCTCCACAACTGCTTAATAACCTTCTGATAACAGGCAGAGGCAGGCCCCATGGCAGCAGCACAAAGGGCAATGACCATTCCCTATAACGCAAGCCAAGAGAAGGCTGAGATGGCTTCAAAATGAAGTCCCCTTCCCTTTGACCTGTGCTTGATTATGTAGCACAGTCAGAGGTACATGGCACAGCCCCTGCTCACCTCCGTCCAGACAGGGTCTCCTTCCCAGTTCCTGTGTGCTGACTTCTGCTGGCACCCCAGTACTGCGTGTTGTACCCAAGCCCAGCCAAGCTGGAGGGAACGCCCAGGGAAGGGGTTTATGCAGCCCCGGGCCATTGCTCTGTAAGCTGGGCAAGGAGCATTGGCACCCACAGGAGGAATGAAGCTTGACAGGCAGGTCAGTGAGCTGCAGGGAATATGTGCCCTTTGCTGCTACGTCTCCAGTCCCCTGGAGACGAGGCCAGCAGGGATATTCTGCTAGAAGTAAACAACCAGTCCCTCTAGTCACCCAGCTTGATTGGAAACAAGGCTTCATTAGTTAGACATAGTGCAAGGGAGCTAACAGCTAACCCACAGGCTATGTATGCTCAAAGCAGTGTTGGTTTAGAGGGCAGAGACACAGAGTAGGAAGCACTGAAATAGCCAGACCTGTGACTGAGGCATCATTTTCATTGATGAGCTGAACAGCAATATAAGGCAGGGCTGGTGTGTGCCCATGGAAGTGGTGGTATTTTCAGGCTCATGGCACTGGCCAGCCTGAAGCCTGAGCCCACGGCTACCTGCAGCCTGTCTCCAGAGCCCTGTGGCTGCCCCAGGCCTGGGCATCCCTCCAGCTACACACACCTCAAGAAGAGTCTGCTCTAGGCAGATGCAGGCAGGGAAATGCTGAGATTCAGACCAGCCTTACTCCACGCTAGCAGCTGAGCACTGGAGCCAAGTGCATCCAGAAAAGGAGAGAAAAATCAAGGGTGCCTAAGAGCACAGCTGGGGGGCTGCATGTTCAGGGTTATGACAGGTAGAAGACATCTGTAGCTGGTTCAACAGATTGTTACACCTTTCCACAAACCCTGGCTCTTCTATGTAGCCCCCGTTCCTGCATGGCCATCCATTGGGGCTGCCGGCAGCGCTGTAGCAGACAAGTGTGTCATGGAAGCCTTGGCACACATGCAGCTGATTCAATGACATCAGTTAAGGCTATCACTACGCTTAGTGCAAGGAGCCCCACAGCAAAGTGTTCATGATCATAAATTAACCACAAAGGGGTTAATCTGGTAACAATCAGGACAAAACCCTACGGGGAAAAAAAAAAGCAAGTGTTTCACGAAGAGGCAGAAGACAAGTTGTGGCAGCACATGAGCTTCCTTGTTAGGGGAGGAATGCAGAAATGCAGTAGAGCGGGGAGCTGTCAACGGGACCGAGATGCTAATGCTGAGTTGTGGGCACAGACCTGAAGAGACATGGCAAGAAGCAGAAGCAAATACATAGCGATTTCTCCAGTAAAAAGGGGGACGAGCTTGAGAAGAGCTCCAGACAGGCACACTGCTGAAACCTTTGGTTCCGGCAGCCCACACTTTGTCAGGCTCCTCAACGCATACCCAGATACAGTCATGGCAGAGCAAAGGTGCAGCTTAGCTAAGACAGACAAAGCAAACTCCAGGGATGGGCTTTCTCTGGCGATCAGCTTATGCATAAGAGCTATCAACAAACTGGTCCAATATCTCCAACTTTGACTCTTGCCCTTCATAAAAAACACAGCTATAGAAGATCAAGACAACTTACATGAGCTCCTTAAATGGCAAGATGAAGACAGAAAACCCTTACTGGTCTTTACTGGCTCAGCTTTTTCAGACTCCTTCCCCTGGATAAAGTGCTGGGTGCTGGCAGCGCTTCTACTGACCTCACTCCCACTCACAGTCTGAGATTGCTCCAAAGGAGCAGAGAGCAGCAGCCATATGCCTGTTTAGGAATAGGGGAGAAAGTGGAATGCATTGTGACATTTGCCTCAAGACAGTATAGATTTTGTCAATCAAGTCTATAGAAGGCTAGATAAAAATATCAGCCACTGTGGGCCTTCAGCAACTCAACTGCTTCTAGAACTGACAGGAGAAATTCTAATAGTACAGCGATTCCAAGAAAGCATCCAACACTGTGAGGCAAGGTGGCCTTCAGACCACCACAAAGTACAGAAACAAAATTTCCTGCTCTCCTAAGGCTATGAGGGTGGCATAGCTGGGTTTGAGCAGGGAGGGAAACATTTCATATACCCAGGTGAGACAGGAGCAGTGAAATGCTGTGGGACTCAGTCACTCCTTGTGTTCTAGAAGTCAGAAGCTGAGGCCACGGATACCAGCTTTGGGTATGTGAGAAGTCTGGATGTCATAGAGACTGTTGCAAAGAGCTGCTGTACTCAGTATCCAAAGAAAACGGGCATCAGGCCACTGAATGACAAAAAAAAAAAAAAATCTCAAGCTCACCTCAACATAGAGGTTTTATCACTAAGGATTCAACTGTGGGAAAACCTGCCCTGAAACTGTGGGTTGAACACTTACAGCAAGACAAAGACAGTGCCCTGAGAAAAGCAGACATCAGTAAAGGTCCCCTTTGGGGGTATCACATCTCACCTGGCATCACCTTCATGTGACAGGTCCATTTCTGCTCACCCCAACAGGAAGCTTCAGCTGCATTGAAACACCACATGTGGCTTCTTCACTTGCTCTGCCCTGGGCAGGGTGCAGAGATCCTGTGGCACAGCAAGCCCAGGCCAGGCAGCAGCATTTTTTCAGCTGCATTTAACTCTGTGCAGGACAGTTTGAGACAAGGTAAAGCCTGGTACAGGGAAGAATGTGGGGGCCTGTACAGCCAGTAAGCAACTTGCTGGAGCTGGAAGCCCACAGGATGCTCACCTGAGGACAATTGTCACAGGAGAACACAACCAGTACCTGCTGTCAATCTAATCCTGTTTGGGCCTTGTTCCTTGGTTGCTGCTTGGGAGCCAGGCGGGTGAAGATTAGCTTAGCTGCTCATCAGCAC
This sequence comes from Patagioenas fasciata, assembly GCF_037038585.1. Taxonomy (NCBI): domain Eukaryota; kingdom Metazoa; phylum Chordata; class Aves; order Columbiformes; family Columbidae; genus Patagioenas; species Patagioenas fasciata. The sequence goes on from NC_092526.1 coordinate 17,694,942, forward strand.
TCACCCCGAACAGGAGGGGAAGAGTGAACCCTGTGTGATGTTGGGGAATCCTTGTGGGTACTGCAGAACTTGTATGCAAGACCTTACAAAGGCATTACAGCAGTGCAAGAGGATGAAACAAGGAAAATGTGACAATTCAATAAATATAAGCTTTTATTACAATAGAAAATAGTAAAACTCATGTTAAAATAGACTCTTGCTTTTGGACTGCTCAGAAAAGTCCAAGCCTCACTTTTACCTGCCAGTGCCCACCAGGGTCCTGACCCCTAAGTGATGCACAACACAATTCTGTGCTAAGAGCCTCACAGCTCCTCCCCCCGCAGTGACAGTGAAAGACTATAGCAGCAGATGGATCCATGCCCTGCCAGGCAGGCAGGTAAGGGCTCTCTGTGGGGCTAACACTACAACATGAACATGCCTCATCCCCTTGTGCAATCAGGCTCCTGTTTGAAGCAGGCAGCTTTAGGGAAGCTGTGGACAAAACAGAGAGGAAGGACAAAAAAAAAAAAATCAGCAGATGATGGCATCTGTTCTGAGACAGCTAGGAAGGCAACAAATATACCTGCTAGAAAGGCCACAGCACCTGACTGTCTCTGGGCTGCTGCTTGCCTAGTACCACTGCATGTCCCACTGAACATGTTCTGGACTGGCTCCCCTCTTCCTTCAGTGACACTCCATATGACCCTGAGGAAAACTAGCAGACACTGCCAAGTTAAAACTTTGTGTGGCATATGCAGTATTACAGGGAACACCCTCCACCTCCTCCTTCCATGGCCAGCCCAGTGCAAGTGAGTGACTGTGCAGCCTGGACCACTCTGTGCTCCCCTCCTCTTCACCAAAAAGGGCCAGGGGCAAAAGCAGAGTAGAAAGCAGAGGCCACAGGACAAGGACAGCAAGGTCAGATGGGAGTGGGAGACACCACCATGGCCAGCACAGCAGCACTCTTGACTCCCAGGTCTTGCTTGCCTACAGCTGGCAAGCTCACTCCAGTCCCTCGTACACAGTCTTCCGTAGCTCGATGGAGAACATCTCCTCCCAGGGCCTGCGGATCCACTCCACCAGCTCTACCAGGAGCTCCGGGCACTCTGTGCGGATGTGCCAAGTGCTCTCCACCTTCAGCACCTGGGAAAGAGATGGAGGTGGATGAGCAGGGTATAGCCTCGACGGCACCCATCAGCCCCGAGCCATCGTTCCCCAGCACAGCTGCCAGTTTCTCCCAATTCTTAAGTGATAGCCTCCTCCTCTCTCTCTGCTGCCAGACATGGAAGTGTCCCTGTGTGACTTTTGTACAGCAGCAATTCATTGTGCTCCCCTGCCTCTGCGGTGCAAGCCCCTAGGTTAGGATGGGAGATGACAGCCCCAAGACACTCTTGGCAAGAACAGGATCTAAGCACAATCCAGCCCCCAGCATCTCATGTGCCCCGTAACCACTTCCTGGTTACCTCATCATAAAGCATCAGCTTGATATCACAAGGACAGAGGCGATACATTATGACATTGCTAATACTGCTGATTGGCTGCTTCTCCTTCAACTGGATGCTGCTTCTAGGAGGCGTTTCTGCCCCGTGGTCTTCATCCAAGGAGGGCTGCACCTGCCACTGGTGATTCTCCTCCAACAGAAACAGCATGTTTCGAGTGCTCAGCAGGGTCACAGGGAAAGCAGATGCCCCTACAAGGATACAAGGGAAGAGGAGAGGCTTTGCCGAGGGCCTGAGTCACCACAGAACCAGCTTTGCTTTCCGTTCCTCCCCTAGGGAAATCCTTTCCAGCAAGAGTATCTGGGTGAACAGCTTTATCCAGCTTCCTGACTGAAGGGCGCAGGGTAGCTGAATGTGGCCATGCTTGACCAGCTTATCCAAGCTCATTGCAGGAGCACGCATACAAAAGGGCACTGCCCAGCAAGCCTTGTCCAGCCTGTGTCCTCATGTAAGGCAGGAAAAGACACTCGAGTCCTCTGAGCTCCTAAACAACACTTTACTACTTCTTAGTTAAAAGTCAGCAGCTCCAGCTAAAAGGTCGCCTTTTTTGGCCTGGATTCATCTGGCTGCAGACATCTAGCAGTTGCAACAAAGAGCACACACATAAAGTTTAATACCAAGTTGGAAGTATGGCAGAAAGCAAAGTACTTTTGATAAACTGTAATGTGCATAAGTATCATCCAGCTGATTTCAGTGGATGCAAATGAAAAGCATGAGAACTTGGGAAAAAGTCAGATGCACAGAAACAGGGAACCACTAGGTGAAATGGCTGAGGTCATAGGGAATCACAAGCTGCTACAGCAACGTTGCTTTTCTTGTCACATCTCACTCTTGGAAATTAGTAGCAATATCAGAAATAGGATGTTTAATTAGTCCTGTTTACTTGGCATTGAGGCCTCAGCTGGAACTGTGTCCGGTTTTGGGCACTATACTCTAAAAAAGGAGACAACTGTATGGTAAGAAAAATGCACTTGAAGTTCTCCCTCCCACAGGCTATTTACTCAGCTTGAGGAGACCAATAAACAACCTGCCCACAGATTCCTCCTGATTCTCTTTCTCTCATACTTCCCCGATGGCCAATGGTGAACTAGGGTGCAAGAGCAGTAACTCACTGATCAGAATGTAATTAACAGCTAGGTTACCTTCTCCAGTGTCCCAAGCTAAGACAACACTGGAATTGTTCACTGAAGACTCAAATCCCAGGTTTAGCACATTTGTCTCTCAGCAAGCCCTGGAACAGAACTTGATGGGCTCCAGCAACCTGCTTCTGTTCTATTGTCTTGGGTTCCAGACACCTGCTTCTGTTTTCCCAAACTGAGAAGCCTTTCAGCTCCTCACACAAAACAGCTGTGTGTGACCCCTCAGCTCAGGGCAACAATCCAGCCCTTAGATAATCTCCAGCTTCTCAGAAACCATTCTGAGTCGTCACCAAACCTGGTGGGCAAGACCAACTACTCTCCCTAGAGCCTGGGCTTCCACACATTAAAAAAAGGGCTGGGAGACCCACTGGCTATATGGGATAAAACATACTGCTATCCCACACATCTCAACACTAAGAAAAGAGTCCTCACCCATACCCCTGCCCCATCTCGCTGCAGGACCAATTCCCCTGCTCTTTTCCTACAGACTGTACACTAAAACCACAAACATGAAAGTAGACAGCAAAAGGTGTGGGTCACCTGGTCACTAAGATCTCCTATACCTTGGATCAGATAGGCCAGCAGGTAGAAGAAACAAGCGTCATCTGCAGCTGCAGAATCTGTGGTCTTGGAATCCAGCAGAGGCCTGGAAGAGATACAATGGCATGCCAATCAAGGAAGCACTCTGTTTCCAGGCTGGGTTTGCTGTGAACTAGCTACTGCTCACTGTCCTCTTTGGGCAGGGAGAAACCCATCTCTTCTAGATGTTGCAAAATTCCTCTATCTCCTGTTACTCTATTACCTTGACAGCTAGGAACCAGATGCTGCTTGCAAGGGAGCAGGCTGCCGTATGCCGCTCCCTTTTCCCACCTCCATTATATTCCTCTGTTCAGGCTCCTCCAGGAGAGCCAGAGTTGTCCTGCTTTGCTCAGTCAGACATCCCTTTGCCTGCTCAATCCCTGAGCAGTAGGTACTTGAGCCAGCTGCCACTCCAGTGGTGTCTCCTCCTGTGCTGCCCTGTTTTGAGCACTATGCTGCCTAGGCACTGCTGGACAAGCAGACAGCCCCTTATATCTGAAACCCCAACCTCTCAGAAGCTGTTCTTACCATAGCCAATGTTGAGGATTCATTTCCACAGTAGGTATTTCCTTCACCTTACTCCTGTGTTTAGCAGGTAGCTCCTGCATGAGATCTAAAGAGGGGGAGAAGGTAGACATCTTTTATTGCATGCCAAAGGACAGTACATAACAGCACAGGATGGTTCTGTAGTCTACAGAGAGGCACTGGAAGTTATTATGCAAGTGGGGTTCTCCCCCAACTTTTTTCTGAACTGGCAAGAAGTGAATTTCCAACAAACACCCAACTACAGCTCTCCCGCTAGGTCTCCGAGAGCAAATCTTCCAATCCTCCCCCTGCTGCCCTCCCCTACAGCTCTGTTCTTACATGTCAAGTTCTGCAGGAACTGGTCACAGCAGCTTTGGTTCCGGATCAGTAGATTGTATGAGGCTTTCGGGTTCTCAAATTCCATTCGCAAGCTCTGGTGGCAGAGTCCCACTTCCAGATGGGAAATATCATACAGGTAGTGAGAGTCGTCCTTCTTCAGCCAGTCTGCAGGTTGTCCCCTAATCACAGAGCACAGCCCTCAGCTGCAGCAGGCTGCCCCAACTCCTCTCCCACATCAGACTGCAGCAGGAGGGGTTGCCAGAAGAGCCTCTGCATGTCACCACACCTCCAGGGTAAGGCTAGCACGGGTTGGCATTATGCTGCAGGATCCCACTTGCCACTATTCTCCTCACCTGATAGCCCCAGTGACTTCCAGCACGTAAATCTTGAGATCAGAGGCAACCAGGACTGAGAGGAACTCTCCTTGTCGGCCAAACTTCACCACGACCACCTAGAGCACAGAGAGGGTGGGTCATAGCACTGGCCTGCCCCTTGCCAGCCCACCCATGGAAAGGACTGACTTAAACACCCTTCAGCTCCATTCACACCCCACAGCCTCTGGGATGACACCCCAGTGCAGAACCCACAGCGTGGCAAGCAGGACAGCCAAAGAGCTGTAGAAGTGGTGCAGAAGCTCACCTTGAGGAAGCACTGGAACTCCTCAGTATTCTCCTCAAAAACCTCCATGTCCAGGTACAGCTTCAGGCGATGATCCACACAACGGAAGTCCCTCGTGTTCAGGACGCCATTTACAGCTGAGGAGAGTGAAGGGCAACACTGACACTCTGCCCACTGACCAAAGCTACAGCTATAGCTTTATTCAGCAGGACTGTAGGTAAGTGCAGTAGCAAATAATCAGTGAAGCTTAAAGAACATTTTTAAAGTAAGTACCAAGGCCTCATATTTGTTCTGAAACCGTGTGCTTTATTTTCAGGAAACACCTTTTAATTTAATTGTATTGATTTTTTTTTCACCAGCTGCTGCCCAAGCAGGCAGACCAGCACCAGGGCAGCAGGGTCACCTCCTCTGCACACCTGCTTCCATCAGGTCTCAAGCCAAAGGGCCCAAGACTCTCCAGGCTCTCCAGGCTACAGATCTCAATGTGGAAACACGAGGGAACTCCAACACTTGCTTTTTCAGATCTACAAAGCTTTGGTCTAACCCACCTTTCAACCTATGCTCAGCTGTTTAGTTAAAGGAGGACACTGCTTTGCTGCTAGATTTGGCAGGAGGGCAATTCTTTAATCACAAAGCCAGAAAGACATTTCCCATTTCAACTAGTGTCAGCTCAGGTCAGCTTTTTAAACTCTGACTTCAACTGCGGTAAGGTTAAAGGGGACTGAGGAAGACACTAATAAAACCACTTAAAAACATAATTAAGTTTGTCACGCAATTGTATGACCAAATAGTTTCTACAACAGCCATGATACACTTCCCAGCAGATCCTGTCCTCCACCAGAAACGCTACACTAATCAACTTCTCCCCACAGGAATCTTTTTATGGGCTCAGTTTTAAATTTGTGATTTGACTCAAAGCAAGAGACCATTTTATTTCTTATACTTCGAGTGCACAAGACCAAACATGGCAATCCTAAACATGGGTGCTATTCCAACTCCTCTTCAGAGGCACAGTCTTGAAAGGCTGCAGGAGGTCTCTAAGAAGCTGGTGGGTTTGCAAACCAGCACTAGACTTTAGTTGCAATAGAGTCACTTGGGCTGGAACAGATAACCTCAGTTACTTGGGCTGGAACAGATAACCTCAATTACTCTTCAGTTATTCTGTAAATCACAAGCTGATGCCCAAGGAAAGGCAGTCTGCTGCATCAGAAATCCAAGGCCCTTCACAAAAAGCATTTGTGGACCTCCCAGTAACTGCTATCTTGCACAACAGACATCACACAGCCAGCGCACAGTCTCTTCTTTTGGACAGGCTTTGTCATCTGAAGCTCACAAAGGCCATGGAGCAAAGCACAAGTAACTGTAGATCCACTAACCAGAGCCTCGTTCAAACACACCAGCCTCACACTGCACATAAGCCAGAGAATAAATACAGAGAAATTGTCCATAGGTAATGCTCCAGCTGGCAGCTCACTGGTGCCACAGGAACAAAGTGTGTCTGGAACTGAGCAGGGCAGACCCCAGAACAAGACCCTGTTACTCAGAGTCTGAGCAATATCAGAGATTAGGAGCTGACTCAGTTTTCCCTGCCTTCAGGCATGAGGATTGAACAGAAGGGGGAATGAAAAACTCTGCTCACAAGAACCACAGTCGCTGCCACTCATGCTAAATGACCCCCCCTTCCCCATTAGACAGGAGGTGGTGCACCCTGCAAGCACCAGTGATAAAGCCCAGCCCCACACTGTGCAAACCCCTAAACCCTGCACAGCTCCCACATACTCACGGGGACTGAGATTCCATGTTTCCTCGGACTCAGAGTTCAAAGAGAGCTGGGAAGGAGTGGGCCCATGAGAGCCGCTGTAATGGTAGCTGCCCATCAAGCTGCCCCCATTGGTGTCTGTGTGGCTGAGGGACAAGTACTGGCTCTTCATGCCCAGCTCCTTCTTCCTGCAGCCCCCATCTGAACTGCGGGAGCTGGAAGGGAGCGTGCCATCGTGCTCGCCACTCAGCTCTGGGGTCCTGGTGCTGTTGCTGGTATCCATCTCCGAGCTGTCCTCCCCGCCGATGTAGAACTTCCCACTCTCACTGGCCAGGGCAGGCACTTCCTCTGGGGCCTCCTGCTGGCTGCCTCCCTCCAGGACAGAGTCTGACAGGTCCTCACTTGTGCTATCGGGGCCAGGTGGCAAAGGTGTGCTGGAGCACTCCTCTGAAGGCAGGATGACCACATGGTCACTGGAACAACTGGGACAGGCTATGGGCTCACCAGCTGCTGAAGCATCTGTGGAAGATCTTATTAGGGATAAAGAAAAGCCAGAACAGTTCTCCCCCAACAGGATTTTACTTTTTTTTTTTTTTTCCCCTCTGAAAACCACAAACCATCCCTTTCAAAGTAGACAACAGTTACAATCCAACTCAAGCAGCTTGTTGAGTAACTCTGTTTCAAGTCATATCCTAAACACCTCCCCTCACAAATCAACAAGAAATTCTGGATCAGTACCAACATCCACCTGCAATACTTCTACTCAGATTTAGGGTGACCAGTGGGTGCTGTAGTTGCAAGCAAAACTACATCAGGGCTTTGTCTCATGATTTTCCTCCACTTCATGTCCACCAGTGCTCCCATTGCCTTTGAAGCCCAAGCCCACGACCAGTCAACCCAACCTCCCTTAGCCACCTCTGTCCCCAGTTTGGTGTATCCTCCTGGCCAGCCAAACCACAACCATGCCATGCCCCTTCTCCAGCTGTCCTCATCCCTTCTGACCCCAGTTCCTGATGCTCCCTTCACTCACACCACAGCAGGCTCCCAGCTGGATCTTGGGACTCCCACTACCCTGGTGAGGGGAGAAAGTATCCTGGGGTGGAGGAAAGCGCTGCCATCAGGGCAGGGACTTCTGCCCTCAGAGCAGTACTCAATTCCAGGACAGTTCATCAAATGCGCAGCATCTTCTGAGGTAAGGCTGGGTACTCCCCACTTCAAATATAAACTGAACTTTGAAAAACTCAGCAATCAGAAGATGCCTATTCAGCACTAGCCATGTCCCAACCAAAATATCACATCTATTTTCAGGCACCTGAAGAAAAATGTGGACAAATGGGAAAGAGGACAAAGCAGACTCCTGACAAGCAAATTATCTAGTGAGCTGAGCTTATTTAGTCTACAGGACAGAAGATGGGACTAGTCACCAGGGGAGACCAATGGCCCTCAAGTACAAAGAAAGGAATAAATCATTCCCCATGAGAGAAGAAAGAGTGGGCTTAAGATCACAGTCATTGAGACTTAGGTTAGGGTTCCAGTTGTTTTAACAGCCAAAGTTTTACCTGAAATACTGGAGCAGATTCCCCTGAAGCCTCCATTAGCAAAGGCTCTTTAAAACAAATTAATCTCTGTGGCAGAACTGACCACAGTTTCAGCAGGACTACATGATCTTTAAGGCCTCTCCCAGATTTCAGATTTATGTGGGCCATCTCCAGTTTCCAGCACCCCTGTGTTCTCCCAGACCTCAGGCCACCCACAACAGGGGTGCTGTTTGCTTAACCTTAAAACTGTCACTTATTTCTGCCAGTGAAAAAGGCAGGCTCTTCTCAGTCCAAGTGGGCTAAGTCAGAGTATATCCCACAACCGGTTTCAATTCCAGTACAGCCAAGGCATCACCCTCACTTATACATTCCACACTCTACACTGCAGCTGCCATTCTGGCAGTCTGCCTGGGCATCAGCAAGCATCCTTCTTCTGGGCACTACATCCTACCTTGATCTGAGGCAACCAGGGTCTCCAGGATTTTGGCATCATCAACCTCTGAAGGATAGGGACCTTCACGCCAGGGAGCCAGGGACTGTGAAAACTCCTGCTTGCATTTCAGACACTGGAGCTTTGTGGATCCCTTCTCCTGGTCCTGATTTCGCCGATTCTCCTCAACAGCTGGGGACAACACTTCAAGGGCACACTAGAAGTAGCAGCACAGGGAAGAGTGCTAGCAGGCAGCTATAACCGTCCTAATAAAAGCAAGCCTCTGACATCAAGTTTTCTCACATGCCTCATTACAGCACTTCAGAGTGCAAGGGGTGCAGGGCCATTTTCCAGCTAACAGCGTACCACAGTCTGTCTGTGTGAGACTTGCGAAGGGCATAGAGCTTCTGCAAGGTCTTCTGCAGAAGACCAAGAGAACCTGTTTTTGCAGGTCTGTGCCTTGTATCTACATATTGACTGTTTTTTCTTGGAACTCTGGTCTCAAAGGTCCCATCTATTTGTGCCTTCTCTGTAACAACTTGTTTAAATGTACTTAAACAACAGTACATCATGAAAATGCTTGGATTGAAGACCGGAGTTGCTTACAGCAGCTGTGCAGACCAGAGCTGCCATAGCACTGACACTCACTACCCAGAGGGATAACTACAAGCTGCTCAGCACCCAGGGAACGTTACATTGCACATGCACAACAAATAAGGAGCACTAACTTGACTACTAACTTTTCTTCCCAACAGGGAGAAAACTGCAAGGCTTTCTCCTTGAGAGCACCTTCATGCTCCGGGAGCTCCACCACCCATGGCCATGCTCACAGGGCCCTCCACAGGTTATTTGTGCAGCAGGAGAAATCCTCAGTTTATAAGCCAAGCACAAGCTGCCACAGGGCAGCAGAGAACAGGGGCCCCATGCTGGCTGGAAGAATTCAGTGTCTTTCAGTAGCAAATGCGCCCTCCCCAGGCTGCCCCCTCCAGCCTCCCCTACCTGCAGACACTGCTCCGGGCAGTCGTCAAGCACCACATATTTGCGCTTCTGCCGGTCCTTGCGAATGTAGCTGAAATGCAACGTGAGGACAGGAAAAACTCGCTCCAGGTCCTGCAGGAGACAGAAAATGCCAGTTCTAGAAAGAGGCTGCAGCATTCAGTTTACAGCCTACATTAATTTGCAACTGGCTGAAACCCAGCCATACAAGCACTTAATTTAGTAAGCCCTGAGTAGCCCTCCAAAACTGATAGCTTTTGGGAGCCTGTTAAAACGGGCATAAATAAATAAATAAAATTAAATTAAAATAAAGTACCTGAGTTCTGAGGACAACAGTAAGCTTCAAATTCCAGAAAAAAAGCATCTCAAACAAAACACCTTTACACAAAGGTATGTCAGAAGAATGTCAAGCCACAAGCATTCAAGAGGTACAAGGGCAGGAATAAAAAAAAAAAATGAGTTGGAGCTTTTGGTGAAAACAGTACTAGAGAAGCCTGAGAACACATCCACGCACACACTGAATGTTAAAGCCTACAATGACAAAAAGTAGATTTCTAAATTCCCTTTCTAACAAACCACAAAAGCAAAATAGGGCTGGTAGTGCTAAAGCATGCACCTAGAGCAGATGGAGAACCACCCACTGAGCTCCCAGTGCCCTTCTAAACATCCTGCTAGGCTCAGTGCTGCACTGTCTAAGGAAAAGTGCAATCCACAAACAGTCCTGCAAGGCCAGGGTGATATCCCAGCAAGGAGTGGATGGTAAGGTCTCTATTTCATTTAGGCTCCTGTTGAGAAGTCTCTCATTCCTGCATACTGGAACAAGTCCAGCTACCATTTAAACTCCAGCTTTGGAACAGAATTGGTGCTGGCTTCTGCTGCATTATCACATGTACTCTAAGCAATAAGATGCTGTTAGATACACATGCATTGGGTGGAAGAGATGCTCAAGCACTCAGGCTTTGCAGGAGCAAGGAAAAGACCTGCAGGGACTCTGAGAGAAGCCCAAATCTAGGACGCTGGCCCACACAGGGAGTAAGATGCTAAAGGCTCACACAGAGGCATAGCTCACCATCCTCTTCCAGCTTATCTCAGAGGTCTCCACCTTCTGCAGGCATTTCAGCTCCAGCTTGTGGAGGACTCTGGCAGCTTTCAGCTCCACCTCAATCACATGTTTAGCCGTGATTCGCAGGAAGATCCAGTCTGGCTCTGGGTCCCCCTCCCCTTCTATTTGGCTCACCAGCACTGGCTGGCAAAGGTCCACTGCCAAACACAACAGAGCACAGGTCAGTACACACACCAGGCCTTCAGGTTTGCTTGGCTCAAGCCCTTAGAAGTCTCATAATACTGGGCAGCATGATAAAGCTTCAGGGATATAATGTTTGACTCATCTCTCTTATTGTCTCCCAAGCCCTCAAACACAGCAGTGGAAGGACTTGTTTACCTTCTGGCTTCTCCTCTTCTTCCTCTCCCAGCATTAGCTCATCTGCCTCCTCCTCTTCTCTCTGTTCTTCTTCCACAGGCTCATCCAGCTGCACTGCAGGCTCCTCCTCCTTCTCAGTATCATCTAAAGGAGAAGAGGATTTCTTCTGGGATACTTGGGGTTTTCCTTGCTCTGGGTCAGAGCTCTCGCTATGCAAGTCCACAGCAGCAGGTCTGCCCACAATCTCATCTGCAGAATGGCTATGGCAGATGATTGGTTCTTGGTCGTGCTCCTCCAGGTGTCTCTTGTACTGCAGCCAGTCAACACCAAAGCGATCTCTGAAGCTGTCCAAGCGCTTCATCTCCTTCTGATGCTGCAGGACCAGGCCTGCAGAGAGAAAACTCGGGAAGTATGAAAATAGACACCATGCCAGAGCACTTCTCTGACTGTGGCAGTTCAGTTGCTGCATTACTGAGGAAGAAGACAAGCCTCACCAGCAGAGAGAGATAAAGGCTGGGGCTCATGTTCTGTGTCACTGGGCTCTGAAATGCTTGCTCTGCGCACTTTGACTTTTCCCTGGAACAAACAGGATAAGAATAGTTGGGAGGCATCAGAATGACCAAAACAGCATCTGATGAGAGGCTCTGCCAACCTGAAGGGTTCATAGCTATAACCGTGCAGAAGCACACTGTGAAACATTTGTCACAGTATATCAAGACTGATTTTAAGCCTAGACCCTTCCTAACACACAGTAGAGGCTCAGCACCGCACAGTTAGTACAAGACTGCAGCCCATAGCACAAGGCTTTCATGCTGAGGCAGCCCCTTCACCCCAAATGACAGTTACATGGTTAAGAAGCCGTCTCGGTCCCTGACCTTGCTTTTCTTTCGAGGGCGCCTGACAACCACATTCTCTGCTGGGGACTGACTGTCACTGAAGTCTGCAGCACAGGAACTGTCCAGAGCACTGCGGTCCAGCGTGGTCTTCTCTGAGGTAGAAGTGTGGATGGACTGTGACACACTTTGCACAAGTCTTGGAAGGTACTGAAGGCAAAAGAAGAGAAAGTTGCCTGCTGAGTGCAAAGGGGAGACAAGGTAACCACGCCACAACTCAAGCTGACAACTTCCCTGCCCCTCATCATCTCAGTCCAAGTGGTGACAACAGATCCTGCCTGGCTGACTGGATTGTTTATCACAACCACTCCAATTTAACTCAATCTCTGCCTTTCTTAAAAACAGCAGATGGGAACCAGGCAACTGTTTGTTTTGCTGACATGTAATTCAAGTGTCAAGTACCAGATAGTCCCTGAAAAGGAAACAGGCAAGGCTCCAAGTTCTGCCAGGCTACATAAGACAAAATAAGTTATACTGGCCAGTCCCAACAATTAGTAGGAATCAGCACAGGCTGAGCCAAAATTAACTGTGTCAGAGTCAAGGCAGCCCACATAGATTTAATGAGGCACATGATGATGCAAAAACCTGACAGAGTTCCCACTCCCAAAGCCAGTAAGATCAGTTTACAGCAATTGTACTTACCATCAGGTCCGAGGAAGAGAGTGGCTCCCCATCCAAGAGGAACTGTAATTAGAGACCCATTTGCAGTCAGATTCCACTTGACTGGCACACACTCAGGACAACATCTGCTGACTTCTATTCCCTTTCAGGCCACCCTCAGGTTGAAATCTCTGGCACAAAACTGCAAAGACTACCAGAAACAACGCTGTTCCTGCCTGTCCATCACTCTTTTAGTCGTAGCTACCTGACCTAGCAGCATACAAGGCCGGAAGGGACCATTGTGGTTTTTCCTGTTTACAGACTTTATGACTCCCAGAAACATATCCAAGACAGTTCACGGAAGCGGTACAACAGGTTATTCTGCAACAACTCATGAATTGTTTTGAGATGTACTCACTTTCACCTCAAAACCTGCAACCTACTTCTAGCCTGAGTCTACCTAGCTTCCAGTAACTTGAGCTCTGTGAAAGCTTGTTCCAAGATGCAGTTTGAAGACAATGAATCCAGCCATTTGCCACTAATGTGAAAGACTGATCAGCTCTGAAAGACCTCTGATCCATAGCAAGCAAATTTACTTTGCTAAATTGCCAGAATGCTGTCTTTGCTGGCTTCTTTACTTAAAATCAGATTACCAAGGACTGACCTAAGCACCAGGGTACAAGGGAAACAGTGACTGACACCTAGCTGAGAGCAGAGTGATAGGGAGAAAGAAAGAGGTGGCCATGGCTGCCAAAGCAGTATGTAATTAAGCACGGTGGGCCGAGACAGTGATCTCCTTCTTTCTAAAGTCTAGCTACACAGTCATTAGCAGGAACAGAGTCAAGTTTTGGGACCATCAGTAGGCAAAACTGATGAAGTAGATAGCGAAGATGTGCTAAGATCTGAGGTCTTGCATACTTGAGATCAGTATTCAAGTCTGTCTGCCCTGGCAAGCACACCATTTAAAAATTTAAGGATAAACCCATACAAAACAATCAACACTCTTACACCACTGGAATAAGTTTTCAGGTTTATGAAATTCTTTGCCCTCATTTGCCCTGAGTGTCAAAACACCCTACACCTTCAACAGCAGGGGCAGAAAGCACGTGGTAATACTCACATTGGAGGAGACTGCCCTGGGAGACAGATGTACAAGGGTTGCAGATCGGTGGTTTTGACAGAACCATAATGGGTTTCCCTCTAAATGCAGCTGGATAGGGGAAATAGAGAAATTGTTACTAGAAGCAATATTCTATACCCTGACATGATCTGCCTGCAGGCTCCAGGCTTTGTCTCTGGCTCAGGAACTATCCTTGCAGTGGAACGGTGATCAAGCCAGGAAAGGACTAAGCTTTTACAGTGCTTCCGGAAATTTGTCCTGCAAATACAGAAGGAAATTAAAGTACTTCCTACTCATGCTGTTAAATCATTAGCTTTTTCAGTAATGACTCTGAGAAGTGCTGAGAGTACAGTCCTTTGCAAGCATATAGTGCCTGCAGTTATCACCCTTCAACCTTCTCTGAACACACAAATCCACAACAGGATTAGAGAAGGATCACTACTGAACTTGACAGTGTTAAAAAGAGAAAAGAGGAGCAAGTACATGGGGATGGATACATGGAAAAAGGTTAGCTTCAGCACAGGCCACTGAAAATGAACGCTGAAACGCAGATGTCTCTCCAAGGCTCCCTCATCAGCTTCCCGCATTAAAATTAAATGCTCAGGAGTTTAACTGATCTTTCAAAACTTTCTTCTCACCACAGAGTCACCACCTTGCACCCCCTGACCATAATATCTCTAATCTACCACCCCATCAGGTGTTGTGCTTACTTTTTTTATATAGTGCAGGGTGGACAACGGTGCCAACTGAGCATGCTCCAGCAGCAGATTATAGGCCACATCTAGGTGCTGCAGATTCACCAGCTGTTCAACCCCTGCAAACAAAGCAAGAAGCCATCAGCATGCTAGAAAATACAATTTAGGACCCTCCCATCTACCACCCTCCCCCTCAAATTGAACCCTAGTTAGAACAGCTGTGCCCAAGATTTCAACTTCTGCTCCTCCTCTAGGAAGAGAGAAATGCCTCAAACCTAGATGTGTTCCTCCCTTGTGGGCTCACCATTAATGCTGTCAAGTTCATTGCTGCGCAGGATCAGGGTCACCAGCTTGGACTGGCTGAAGATGCCAAGGTTTGGCACCTTGGACAGGAAGTTATAAGCCAGATTGAGGTACTCCAGTTCTGTAAGGGTCTGTTCAGAGAGAAGAGTAGCACCAGATGAACTGGGACCTTAGCTCAAAGTCTCACACTGGACTCAAGAGAGGGCACTAGGCCCTACTGTTCTCTCCATCCCACCAACATCACCTAACAAGTGAGTTTCTTGAGACTATTTCTGCAGCAAGACTTACATATTCACTTTTGGAGTGGTTTGTCTAGGGGCACTCAGCGTGATCTAAACTTCACAAAATTTGCTAGGAGCAGCTTTCTCCTTCCTCATCAACTTCAGTGGAGCACAGAAAGGGACTGGAGCCCCTGCCTCAGCAAAAGGACTGAACTACCAAAAGAAGCCCTTCCTTACCTTTCCAAAGATGATGATGAATGACACGCATGCCACTGTGGTGGATTACCACCTTTCTAAAGTAGCTGACAGGAGATTTCTGAGCGCAAGAAGGAAATGCTACCAGCAGTCTGAACAAACTGAACAGCAGGTCTCCACAGACCCACACTTGGCTACAGAATTCCCACCTGCTGCACTTATTAGAGTGAAGTCTTGGCTGCAGTAGAGTGCATACTGCATGTGTGACTGTATGTACAGTACACACTGTATGCATCTCTGTATTTAGCACTCAGCCATGCTGGAGAGCCAAGTGACACACACAGTGACACACACATTGATACACACAGCTAACTCTCCTGTCTTAGAGCAGATGAGGAACACTGCCTTCCCTGTCTCAGAGGCTGCACATACAGGAAAACACTTCCAAGGCTGCAAGCACTAGCTCTAAATCACATGCCTGCTGGGCCACATCTCCAGTTTCTTTTGTTATACTTCACCTAGCAAGTACATGGTCAATGATTACAGCACTCTGACAGTGTCCTTTCCATACAGGGAAACTCCAGTGCTCAGCCCAAGATACTCACCGTTAAATAGTGCTCACAATCCTGGATCTTGTTGTGACTCAAATCCAGGACTCTCAGAGCATTCAGTAATTGCTGAAGGACAAAAAGATACTAGATGAGATCCTACAAATGTCTCCACTGCAGCATGGAAACCCTGTCCTGCTGGGAGAGGCCAGCAAAATTAACACTGCCCACTCCCTCCCACTCAGACCTAGCAGCATCAGTAAAGGAGTGCCCGGTTCTTGGCTGTGGTCACCTCCTCCCCGCTCCTCAGTCACACAAGAAGGAAGCCCCACTCACCAGTGAGTCATCCAAGGCAGTGATCGAGTTATAGCTGAAGTTCACAGTCTGTAATTCCAGCCATGGGAGAGCACAGCTCAGATCTCCACCACACGCTGAAATTATTTCCTAGGAAGGAGAGAGGAGTACTAGCTGTTACAGTAACAGCAGATGAACACAGGGGAACAGCTACTCTAGAACAAGGCTGGCATATTGTGCCTTACAGACCCTGTCTTGCCTAGAGCAGTGATGACTTTCATGTCACTAATTCAAATATTTCGAGATGGTGGGCATTCCACGGCTAGATACTTAGAAAGAAGGGGAGATACTTCTGCTTCCTACACTCAAGTGGGAAGTTAACCTGTTACAACTTGTAGGCTCTGAACACTAAGCACAAAGATTTATGCTAACAAAACCTTTTTCAGACCTCCATCAAAGCACAGGCAGAGAAGATACACACACCTTGGTCAAACGATTTGTGCTCTGGCAGACAAAAGAACCTCTTAAAACATCCCCCACCAGCAGCCCCTGCTCCCCAGCAGGCAGCTGCTCCTGTGCCACAGACAGAAGGCCACAGCCCCACGGCTCACACAGCCCACACTACTCAGTTCTCTGTAGCTGGAGGTTGCCTTCATGTTTCAGAAACCTGCCGGGCACCAGAGCAGATAAGACACTGGAGTACAGTATTCCCTCTGACAATTAGCTCTAATTTAACATTGCTGAGGTACAATGGAATAAACCTCAATCTTCTGCAGGCCTTTTGAATTTGGAAACAGCTAGACATGCAGAACGGTCAAGCAGTTAAAAGCAGACCACAGAGTACATGTGTATTCAACCATGAAATACTTCAACACTGTAGGACCCCAGAATGGGAAAGGGAGAAAAAGGCACATGCAACATGGATTGGTAAAATGGTTAATGTTGTATCCCACATCTCCCCTGGGTGAAGGGCTATAGGATCAAGACAGGTTTTCTCGTGCAATTTTCCCCATGAGCTGCACAGAGACACTCACCTCCAGTGTACTGATACATTTGCAACAGGTTAGAGATTCCAGCTGAGAATAGACAAATCGCAGTCCCCGGAGGCAGTGTGAAGGAACAGACCTCAACTGAAGCAGTGATAAGAAAGTAAGGACAACATACATCAAAATACTACAGTGTAAGAGGAGCTGCCATCCCAGGCCCATCTCTGCAAGGGATCTCCCATTTCCTGCTGGAGCCTCCCTCCCTAATACTCATATCCAAGCTGGAGCCTCCTTCCCTCTGCTCATATCCAAGCTTTACCCCAAGCAAGTGCTGCAGTTTAGACTTGGCCTTCTAGGGAAGCCACAAAAGCCTACCCAGGTTTTAGGAGTAGACACATTCTACAACCACAAAACTAACTCAAGAAAACCCAAATGGCAAGACTCAAAGCCAGTTCTGTCTCCTATACTTACTTCCAGATGCCGGAGGGACTTGAAAGGGAAAATCTTCACGGCAGACTGCAAAACACAGTTTGGAACATGAACAAGCTAGAGAAATCAGAAAAGAAGTCTCATGTCAACCTCAATTTGTGTTGATGCACTGACTGCAGCACCTTGAATAGGCCCTCCCTCCAGCTCAGCTGCTCACTAACAAGCTCTTCCCAGCCCTGATACCGGTGCTGTATCCTGGCCCCATAGTTCAACAGAGGTCAAAGAGAAAAGCACATTAGCAAGCACAAGACCATGGTCTGCCAAACCACAGAGTTCCTTTTCTTCTCCCTTGCCCATGTGGCTTCACTACTTTCAGAAGCACAGTGAGGTCCAACAGCCAGATTCCCGATCAGTCACCACTAAAAAATCTACTAAATAAAGACAAATCTAACTGCTGGAGCTATGTTTATCGAGCAAATGAGCTGAACTAGCACACTGGTGGGAGGTGTGCCTGTGCGTTTCACAAGAACAGGCCAAATAAGGCAAATCACAAGCAGATACGATGGAAAACAGAGCTGGTCTCCAAGACACTGTTAGCATTAAACTGAAGTACCTGCAAACCTCTCCTTTGCATCCTGTAGCACAACCACAGGCTCTTTCACCACAGGGTACTGAGGCTGTGTTCATGTACCACAAAGCAGCATATTAAATCTAGCTTCTTATGCTTTCTATGGACAGTGTATAAACAGTATTTCAAAGCGAGTAATGAAGCAGTTAACGCTTCGACAGCGGACACCAGAGTACAAATGGAGAGACCATCTCTGCCAGCTACATCCACATTCATGCCAAAGTGACTCATCAGGTGCAGAACAGACATCCCAAGGCCTCATCACCATGACCACTTCCACCATTACAGCCCTGGTGGCAATGAATCACTACACACTGCCTGCCAGCATTGATACAGTATGTGGAACAGGACCATTTGCAGGGGGAGCTTGCACTGGGAAGCTCTGATGATCAATTTTAGTAGTTTATTTCAGATGCCATTCTTGCTCTGTGTCCTGACCGTCTCCTCTCCCTCCACTGTCTTAAGAATCTGATGAGGCTGATATAATTTATTAGTTTCTCCAAGCAATTCAGTTACTGCACCACAACGGGTAGCCTCCCCTTCCTTACAGACTTGTTACAGAAAGAGCCCATTTTTTGGTTAACACAAGCCCTCACCACAACATCCTCATGACTGCAGCATCCCTGCACGCCTCCTTCTGCCAGGGGATCTGTGTTTCTCCACAGGCTCTGAGACCCACTCCAGTCTCTACCCTCAGCACACCACTACAAAATCCTCCTAACAACATTTAGATAAGCTCTCCAATCTGTTTCATATGGAAAACACTTTAAAAAGACATTGCAGGCTGCAGTGCTCAGCCACAACACCTCCTGAGCACCACTGTGGGACCTAAGAACTGCTGCTAATTCCCCTTCCCCTTTCGGGCCCATTGCACCTCTCCTATCCTACCAGCAGCAGAATCATGTGCAGCGTTGTAACACATGCCACCTTTCAAAAAGCCCTTGGAAGAATCCTTAGCTCTGTACTTTTATTATTTTTTAAAGCCTTCTTAAAATTAACGAGGACACATTACTAGCAATGTCCCATGCTGTGAAACAGATCAACCAGAACCACTGCCCAGGCAGGAGCACACAGAACTCAGAAATAAGAAGCAGCAGGTCTCAGAGTAGTGGGTGTACCCAATGTCCAACCGCTCTGCTGCCTCGTGCAGATCAGTCACCACTCAGGGAGCACTCAGCAGTGCTCAGTTGCCAGATACTGCCCGAATTGCTCAAGCATTTCAGGAAATAACCATTTTCCCAACAATGTCAACACCCTACCAAGGTCAGAACATAATTAACCCCTGCAGCCCCTGTTTTTAACTCTGCAAAACTTTCTGCTGAGTTACACAGCTGATCCTAGAGGAAGCAGCCACACACTGTCATGCTGGACTACGACTCCACGCAACAGCCCTGTGAGAGCTGCCAGACCCACACAGCACACACGTAAGATGGGGTACATGGGCACCAAAGGAGGCCACTCTGACACTGGCAGCTGTGTCTGCCACCGCCACTGGCCAGCCTTGCAGCATCCCCGGCCCCAGCAGGTATGGACCTTCAGGGAGTGAGTCTTCTGCAGGACGTCGAAGAGGAACTGCGCCTGCAGGATGGCCGCGGTCTCGGCGGGGTGCGAGGGCAGCGCCACGAAGCCCCGGTTCTGGTTGCGGGAGCCCAGGTGCTGCTCGAAGACCTGCGTGAGGTGCTGCAGGGTGGAGGTGAGCAGCGTCAGCGTGCTGGAGCCGTCCAGGACGAGGTCCCCTGCGGGGAAGGGGAAGGCCGGGCCGGGCCGTGAGCGCTGCTGCCCCCACACCGGGGCCTTCACCCCAGGCCGGCCCAGCGGGACCCGCGCCGGCCGCCACTCACCCGCGTCCTGCAGCAGCCGCGCCAAGCCGTGCACCAGCGTCTCCGCCGCCATCTGCAGGGGTAAGGCCGAGCCGGCGGTGACTGCGGCCCTGCCGCTCCCGTCCCACGCCGCCGCCGGCCACTCACACTTCCGCGTTACCACAGAGACGCGCCCTTCCGCCGCAACAACGAGGCGGCCGCCACGGCTAGAGCGCCGCCGCTTACATCCGGTTGCCATGGAGCCCGCCCCAGCGTCCCCCTCCCGCCCGGCGGGGCCCGCGCCCCCTGGCTCCCGCCCCGCCGCCCCGCGCCGCCGCCCCGCAGACCGACCGGTAAGCGGGGGCGGCCCAGGAGGAGCGGCGGGCCTGCGCCGCGCCGTGCGCAGGGCCGGCGGGAGGCCGGGGCCGCAGCGCCGCCCGCCGCCAGCGCGGCACGTGTCGGGCGGAGCGCGGTGGCGGGGCCGGGGCGCGGCGGCGGGCGGCTCTGCTTCTCCGGCGGTGCGAGGTACGGGCCGGGCGGGGGCCGGGGGGAGGCGGGTCCTGGCGTTTGTCCCTCCGCTGCCCCGGCAGCAGCAGCCCACGGGCGCCGCGGACACGCGTGGTGGGCACCGCTGCCCCGCAGAGCCCGGGCAGCCCCGGAGTGCACAGGGCGGTCCGGTGCACGGCACGGTGCGGGTCACGGCATCGTGCATGGTAGGGTGCAGGGCGTTGCATGGTGCATGGCACGGTGCAGGGGCTGCATGGCACGGGGCACGGTGCACGGCACAGCCGGCGTCACAGTCCTGGGCACGGTACGGCGCCCGGTGCGTGGTGTGGTCCTGTGCACCGCACCTGAGGGGTTGCATGGCACAGCATGGCATGGCACAGTATGGCACAGTACAGTATGGCACGGTACATGCTGCAGTGCATCCTCAGTGCCTATGTCCTTTCACTCCCCCAGCTCTATGTGTGTCTGTCAGAGCCACCCGTATGTCCAGCGGAGGGGTGTGTTGTTGTCACTGGTGCTGGTTCTTCGT
The DNA here is from genome assembly GCF_037038585.1 of Patagioenas fasciata. Taxonomy (NCBI): domain Eukaryota; kingdom Metazoa; phylum Chordata; class Aves; order Columbiformes; family Columbidae; genus Patagioenas; species Patagioenas fasciata. The sequence goes on from NC_092526.1 coordinate 17,715,510, forward strand.
TCTGGAGTAGGTTTTGTTCCCTTGTGTTCGTGTATATGTTTGTTGGCTGTGTGAGCTCTGTCCCGTCTAGTGCTGCTGTGAAGGACCTGTGAAGGGAGAGTCAGGGAATGGAGCAGGTGCTTCAGAAGGGAATGGCTATGAGGGTTCATCCAGGCTAGTTCAGTAGGGTATAGAATTAATTAAAATATCTAAGCCTTATGAAATACTTCTGTGTTCTTAGTTTCAGCATAGCCATGTGGCAGAGAGATCCACAGGTTAAACCCTTTATGCCTGAAAACTTTGTGTGTGTCTTATACGTTGCCTTTTCATTCTGGTATGTGTGTCCCTGTTCCTCTGCTTTGGCAGGGGAGAAGTAGGGGCTGTGCAGTGCCCCCCCTTTCATTCAGCTTTGAAGCTGTGACAGTCTCAGTGACATCCCAATGCTTTGGTGTATGCAGCAGCACCCCTCCTGCTCCTCTCCTTCATGGACAGGCTCATCAGTATGTCTTCCCAGGAAAATCTTCCCAGGCCTCTAATCCTTCTTCTTTTTGAGCTCTTCCCATTTGTGTCAATCAGCCAGAGTCTCTTCTCCTCCTCTGTCCCCAAACCAGCTTTGTCCCTGTGTCTTTATCCCTATCTTAACATCCATTCCTTGTCTAGACACTTCACGGCTAAATTATTCTCAGCCGGATGGCCAGGGGATTAGGGAAGAGCTGAGGAGGTGGATGGGGGCCCTGATGACTGTCTCCATGCAGCCCCTTGCTCACAGCTGCTGTTACCCTCCTGGCTCATCTGTAGTACAAACAGGCAGCATGAACTGCTCGCCTCTGCCCCTCAAAGATGTGCCAGGTGCATTTTTCTCAGCAAAACAGACAAGCTCCTGCGCTGGCACTATGAAACAGCTTTTGGGGGCTGGGGGGAGCCCCACTGAAGTCCCTGTTAGCAACATGTGGGAGATACCATAGCTGCTAGCATTGCAGGGGCATGCCTGCTTGCTTTCCTTCAGCATTCGTTTAGCCTAGATGGTCAGTACGCAGTACGTTGATTTACGTGAGCCAGTTCTGTTTACTGATGTGCTTGCAGAGAGAGCAGGGAGGTGTGAGTGCACACGGGTCGGCAGGCTGTGGATTTTTTTTGGCCTCGCTTCGAATCTGGCCTGCTGGCACGATGCTTCTATTACTGAAAATTACTTCTAGCAGGAATGCTGAATCACATACTCCTGACTACCAGGAGATGCAGTAGGATGAAGCTATCATTCATTTAGTTTTCTTTACTGTTTTTTTTTTTTTTTTTTTTAATTATTTCCCCTTTTGTCTTATGTTCTTCTTAGGGCAGCCCAGGCAGTCATGCCAGCAGGCTGGGCACTTCAGCATGATGCTCACTAGCAGAATTCTCCCTAATATTCATGTTAAGCTTCTCTTTTAAATATTAAGCCACATCTAAGTCTGTGCACGGCTGCCTGAAAAAAAAATCTTTAGTTGTGTTTTACACCCTTGAGATTTTTCCAGACTACTGGCTTGTCCCCTCCCCATCTTAGTCATCCTATATTATGCTAGACAAATTTAGCTCCTACTGGCAATTTTTTGTTGCTCTTCTCTGAACTCCTTCTGTTGTGGGTAATAGAAAAGCCAGGTCAGATGTGGGTAGGTGTCCATTCAGTCTTTGTCCCACAGGTTGCACAGAATAAGGGGCAAGTGGCCTCTAGTGGCCAATCATCAATTAATGCACCGACAGGGAGCACCAGTGCTCCCAGGCGGTGGGTTCTCCCTTCTCGAGAAGGCTGGAGACCCGATAGGGTTAGGATCAGAGAACACACATTCTGTCCTTGTTGCTTTCTCTGCCCCGAAGCCGTAGGTCCCTCTGGCAGCTCTGTCACCAGCCTCCCCGCCCCAGCATCGTGTCCTGCTTTCACAGGGTGGTGAGCAGGGGATTGATGGAAGCCCCATGAGCACCTTGTAGTCCTCCTGAGAATTCAAAGTAAGTCCCAAGGGCTCTCTTCCTTTACTGCTAGTACAACTGTTGCTTTTAGCTGTCCAGCAGCATCATTAGAGTGACATATTTTAAGCATATTTCAGAATATGCTGCTTTGGTGGGTAAAGAAAGATTAAATGCTGGATTTCCCCTCTCTTTTAACTTCGTTTAGGCAGTCAGGCTATAGTTTTAAACTCAGTGTAACATCTTGTGAAGCCGGAGCCAGGAACGTTCGTTGCATCCAGCAGTTCTCCCAGCTTTGGGTTTCCTCCCGCCTGGAGCGCGGATACCCCTGCCAACCTCTGCCAGGCTCCAGACAAACCTGAGCTTGACCTGAAACAAAGCACATTGTTTTACAACATTGCTGATAGTTTGCATCTTCCTTTGGAGGCCTTACAATGCACGTTAGTGGCACAGAGGTGGAGCTGTGCATTAGCTTTTTTTTTGTTATACTACTTTCACCGTTTTGCTAGTTTTTAAGGATTCTGCCACTGCAGGAGCTGCCATCCAAAGCCCCGTTGTCATTTCACCCCCCTGAAGTAACAGTGCTTGCAATACGTTTTTGCAGGCAGTCCGTAGCCGTGGATGTTATCACAGAACCACAGAATGGTTAGGTTTGGAAGGGGCCTCTGGAGACCATCTAGTCCAACCCACCTGCTAAATGTGGGTTGTATTCCTGTCTTCCTTTCAAATACCCAATCCTTTCTCTAACAGTTGTGATGCCTTGGCCCCACAGGACTGCAGAACCAGGTTTCCCCGCCAGCTCTTCCTGCTGGAATAAAGCATCCCCTGCCTTCAGTTTCAAATGTGCTGCTGTTTGCTTTCATGGAATGATACCCTGTTCTTCAGCTAAATGCGGAAGGAAATAAAAGCCATGTATTACCCTTTTCTCTATCATGTCTCCTACTAAAAAGCAGCTCATTCTCTACTTACAGATAATTTCCAGACCTTTCTCCTTTTTTCTGCTTTCCCTCTCAGAACCCTTTTGCTCTTTCTTGGAAAACAGGGTGTGAAGTTGAATATTACAGCTTAAGATCTACAGGATAGATTGGGTGTTTTCATTCTTTTCTCGCCTGCTCCTATGGCCTGGACTCTGCATTTGCTTTTTAGATGTCTGTCTTGGCAGCATATTTTTCTCGAGCTGTTCAGGTCTCATGAAGGGATCCAGTTTCTGAAGAGTTCAATGAGATGCGTTTGGGGGGTTTCTTCCATTAAATTTTACCTTGTTCCTGGTGATCAGGAGGGTGGACCAAGAGAGCATGTTTCATCACTGGCCAGGTCAGCTCCTCAAAAACTTGCCTTACAGGTGGCCCTGCAATTTTTGGTTTGAGTAAGCTAAATGTGTGCCTTCAGGTAGGCTGAGTAAGCAGAGGCTGTAGCAGCACTTTCTGGAGATCTTCAAAGATAGAAGGAGGGATGATGAAGTGGCCCTACTGGTGTCACCTTTTGTCCATTTGTTTTAGCGTTTTAGTGGCCTGTCCTGAGCAGTGGCCCATACTAGGTACTTCAGATGAGATAGTAAGAAACCCCTCAGCAGATCACCAGGTTACAGCCTTCCAAAGCTTTCATATCTAGAGAGTAGCTTGTTCCGAAAGATGGGTTTAACTTCTTTGTCATAAATACGACAGCTTGTTACCCAGAGAGATAGCCAAACCATCCTCTGACTTTGCAGTTTTTTCCTCCTTGATGACCTCACTGAAAAAACTGTTTTCTTTTGCCAGTTCTGAATTAATTTATATTCTACCCTTGTAGTTTTAAATAATGTCCCATTTCTTGTGCTGTGAGATGAGAACGTTTTGCTTATCCTTGTGCCCAAAGCACTGTGCATGTGCTTACATCATCTTCTCTGTATGAGTTCAGATGAAGTTTTGGATATCGGTATCTTCCCAGTACCAGTCTCTGTGCCATCTCCAACTCTTCCTGGGGTGCAGCCATGCTGAGCTCAGCCTGTGCTGTTGCTGGAGATGATATGACTAGAGCTGTTTCTGTGTTAGTCTCTATCTCACTCCTTGTGTTCCGTGGCACCTGGTTACCTTCACTTGCAGTTGCATATCGAGCCGAGCACTCCTTCAGGCTGCCCATGGGGTATTTTGCATCCCTCAGCCATGCCAGTGCAGACAGGGCACAGATCTGAAGGTTGGCCTCCTTACCTGTAACATGTTGTTTCGTGTTTGGTGTTTGAATTCTGAACTGTTTGTCCTTGTGCTGTCTCTCTGGCCCGCATAGATCTCTCTGAGGCTCCTCCTGGCCAGTTTGGGATCTGCCCAATTAAAGCTAGGTGGCACAGGACCTCTCTCCTGCCTGCTGCTGGCATGCCCTCCCACCACCTGATGTCTACAACTTTATCCTTTCCCAGCGGTCAGTCACACCCTGGCTTTGCACGGACGTGCAGGTGGAGAGGTGGCTCAGCAGGACGCCTTTCCTTCTCTTGCACCGCCCGTGCAGGAGCCACGTAGAGCCGCTGTCTCATTCAGCCCTTGCACCCTCCGAGCAGCAGGTCATTCATAGGAGGACAGGGTTCCACCTGCCTTTGAACTCTTGAAGACGGTGCCCAAAGCAGCGTGGGCTGGGCCATTCTTGCCTCTTCCCTGCAGCATGCTGGGGGACAGCCCTGTCCTAGTGGTGCTGGGGAGGTTCCCTGAGGGCTGGTGAGGTGACCTCTCTGGATTAGGTGCCAGGAGGGTTGAGGACAGTGACCATCAGTCTCCCACGACATTCCCTTGTCCTGCCCTCTCTCCACAGGTTATGCCACTCTCCAGGTTTGCTGGGTGCCTGCCGGTGAAAGAGAAGGGTTGATATTTTGCCCAGGCCCTTAGGTCCTGAAACAAAATGGCAGCTGGAGAGTCCCCTCCCGTAGGAGGTGTCTTCATCGACCTGCAGCAGGTGAGGTGGGAATCCAGCAGCAGTGGGGCCATCTCTTCCCTGGGGACCACACTCCTGCCAGGCTGAGTGCAGGACTCGTGTCCTGGGCAGCCCACTGCAGTAGAGGACATGGCCTTCATTTGCCAGGGACAGTTCTGCACAAACGGTGCCCCAAGGCTGCCCAGGAGCTCACGTCCACTCTCCGTGCAGACAGCAAACTGTGGTCCAGAAAAACCCAGAGGTTACTCTGTGGGGTCTCTGTGTTTTCATGTGCTGGTGGTGGGGTAGGCAAGTGGCAGGAGGAGCTGGGCAGCTTGCAGTTAGGCTCTCCCCATTTAGGCTGGGCTTGAGACACCCAGGCTGAAGTGAGAAGAGAAGTGTTCTCACCCACAGATACAGAGCCACTCCTGGGGCACAGCTGGGGGATGCGAGGAGAGGCTAAAGCCGCCTTGCTCCCTCTTTCTGCCCAGCACAGACAGATTTGTCACAGTTGGGCCTCCTCCTGTTTCCATGGAAACACGAGAGTCCACAACAGTTTCGCGCTGGCATTTTGGTTATATTGACAGAAAATTTTACTGGCTGGAACTGCTCTGGAGGCAGAAAGGACAGGAGTCACCTGGCAATGCTCTTCCCCACCACCAAAGGGCAGAGAAACACCCACAGCCTGAAACAGGAGGAAAACGGGCAGAAAAGCCTGCAGACAGCATGTCAAGGGGAACAGGGTCCCCTAGGAGTGCGGAGGGAAGGTAGGAAAGCACAGGGTGGTCACTGATCCAAGGGCAGCTCACCAGAGCAGGGATGCCGTTTCCCAGAGGGAAATAGGGGAGATCTAAGAAAGACAAGGAGGGCAGAGTGGGCAAAGGGAAGGCTAGAGGACAGCAGGTACATGTGAGGAGAGAGAAATTCCAGCGAAACAAAAGCTTATGCATCTCCGCTGGTAGGAAAGAGAGGCACTGACACAGCCCTGTGATAACTGCTGCTGAGGTGAGGTGTGGAGGACCACTAAGGTATCTTTGCAGAGTTGGGGGCTTGTTGATCTGTGCTGGCTCTTGGTTTTGGACAGAGCTGTGCCTCTAAGTGAGAAACTACATCCCAGCCTTGTTGTGTGGAGCCTGCTGCTCCTCAACAAGCCCAGCACCGTTTGCAGGGCAGGAGGATCCAGAGGGCTATAGGGATCTGCAGTGTTTGATTCTTGTCTGGCGATTTCTGTGCAGGGCAGAGATCGCGCAGAGAAAGCCTTTCCTGGTGCCGAGGACGATGAGGACTTGGATAAGACTTTGTCAATCGAGAGATTTGGGGACCTGATAAGCAAATCAGCATCAAGCAATCTGGAGAAGCAAAGACGCAGCTACAGTGAGAAAGATTTTGAATGTATGTAGGTCTGAACTGTTGTACCTACTTCTACCCTCACCTCCAACCCTTGCTCAGCCCCATGTGCTCTGCAGTCTTGTGCCAGGACCCTGCAGATGGTGTTAGCCTGCTATTCACTTCCTCCCTTCAGATTGTTCCCAAAGTGCTATATATACCCAGTTGAGCACGAGTGCCCACAGCCTCTTCCCAGCCTGTTCCTTGTGTTTCCCATTCCCCCAGGTGTAGCTGCTGCCCAGCCCATGCAGCAGCACAGCTCAGCCCAGGGTGTTTGCTTACCTCCTCACACAGCATCAGGGACCTCTGCAGCCACCTCCCCCATGTTGAAATTTCCAGTTTGAAAGTGTTTTTTCTTCCATATGGCTGCAAAGAAACATCCAAATATGGCCAGAAGCCAGGCTGTCCTCCCCAGTCTGAAAGCAGATGGCTCTAGTCAGACATGCCTGCGTATTTCTAAATAGCAACCACGAAACCATCAGGCTTATCAGCTCAAAGAAAGGTCTGCAAAATAAAAATGGGGTGTGAATTTAAAATGCTATAGCTATCTTACCTGAACTCCTCTCATCAGCACATTTATTTCTCTAACTGCCCTTCCATGATGAAGGCAACCAGTCTTCCCAAACTCACTTTAGCTGTAAAATGTGAATGCGCCCACAAGAGTGGCCCTAAGCTGTTGCCTGGTGTACGTGGGTTGTGTTACCTTGTAGTAACAGCAGTGAAAGGCAGGAAGAAGAGCCCTCTGGCCGGCAGCCTGCTTGTGTGGCAGGCAAGAAACAACAGTTGGAATAGTTTCTCTACGGTCAGCTACTGCTTATTTTCTAGCTTAACTTTGGTGGGATACAGCCTTGGGAATATTGTGTTCCAAGTACCTCACTGGGCTGTTTTCTGCTTGGACACTCATTTCCAATGGCTGTTGTAAAAATTTGCTGGTAGAAGTCTATTACTGTAGCACACCTTAGCTGCTCCTTTCTGCTTGTGTCATTTACCTACAGAGGCTCCATTCAAATACTACTTTCCACCTGAGCACACAGTCACTCGTGCACATGGCTGCAAGGTGCTTCTAGCTTTGCTATGGGTTGAATACCTGTCATGTGCTGGTAGGACATACCTGCTCAGAAGCTATGCCTCTGTACACAGGTGTGTGGGTTGGCTTGGAGGACATAGACAGTCTGCTTGAGCATGCATGGCGGAAGCTTCTTTAAAAATTTGACTAGAGATTTGTACTGTTTCGTTTTTTTGTTCTTCTTAATAGGAGTGTCCTTCTTGCTTTGTCAGAATCAAGTCTGTTTTCCTCTGAGCTTCTGATGTATCCCCGTTATCTAGGACTATGTCAACCCCAGTTATCAGAAGTTTCCTGCAGTTTGTATTCACAAAAGCTGGAAGATCTGGTTAGGTCATTAGACTTTGAAAGATAACATACCAGCCCACAGAGGTGAATGCTCTCTGGGTTCAGAAATGTTTCCTGCCCTATTCAAAGCCAGGAATTCCTAATATGTAGACTCTTCCTCCTGGGCTCCCTATCCAAATTACTTTTTCATATCTCTTGTATCAAGTTCACTGAGAAGTGTAATCGAACATCTAGGACACTGATTTGGAGCTTCCCATACAGGCAGGCAGTGCAAGGAAGGGAGCAGGGAAGGAGGGCAGGAGCTGGGCACACAGGAGTTGCAGGGAGACAGGGAAGATGAAGAGGGAGGCAAACACATTCCCTTGTGTGTTTGGGAGAGGTATGCTTTTCCCACCCCCAGGCCACCTCTGTGAAGACATGATTGGTTGACACGAGAGGTGCTGTGTGCAGGGGTAAGGAGCGGTGCTCCCCTCTTCTGTGCCAGATCAGCCACTTACCATCACTGCCCTTCCCTGCAGCCCAAGGCTTTGCTTTCCTTCTGATCTAAAATGTAAACATTTCTGTCTTGGGCTGATGTGAACAAGCCAGAAGAGAAAGATGGGCTGTGTTGTCACCAGCAGCTTTGTGCTGTAGAAGGAGCAATGAGTGTGCAGTTGGAGCCTTCCTTGCTTCTTATGTGAGAAATTCACATCTGACCCATCCATGGCGTGCAGAGCAGTGCCACGGGCGTGCAGCAGTGGGGCAAGAGGGCCTCTCTGCCAAAGCCTGCCAGTGAAAAAGGATAAGGTAAGTCACAGAATTAGAGAACACTTTGGGAGGAAAAAGTGTTTATAAAGAGCCCAAACTGTTTCCAATTTGCAGATGTCTGACCATTCCCAGTCTCCTCTAATCTTGCCACAAGCCTCTCCTGCTGAACCATGGGGGCTGTGTGAAATATCCCTGCTGTTCCCAAGGGGGGAAACAAGGGAGAAAAGACTTGAGAAACCAAAGGAAAGGAAATATGACAGCAGAACAATGAACCTGCCCAGCTCTCCCAGGGAGAAGGTTGCAGCTTCCATTGAAAATGTCCTTTGAAGGTAGTTTTCACTATAAACAGATTTTGCTGCCATGTCACAGGAAAGCTGGGAAGGAACCGAATCAAAACAGGCTGGAAACAATTCCTCAGGAAGAGCTGCTGAGCAAAGCCCCCTCGCAAAGTGGCTGGTGCCCCTGTGATTTCAGCTGCTCCAGGTGCAGCCCCAGGGTCTGTGCATTTTGCAGAATGTCTATGGGAGGCTTTGTGCCTGCAGATAGACCTGGCAGAAATGGCTTTCCCTTCTCTCATGGGGAGATGCTGAGCTTACCGTATTCCCTGCATGGTGCATTATCGTTGTTTTTGAGTGAAGGCTCAGAAATGCTATTAATTTCTTCTCACTCTATAATTCCCACAACACCCAGGTCAAGCTTGTCTGAATTTCTCTTTGTAGATTAGTTTAAAGAAAAGTCCTTCTGCCCTGTTTTTTACCCTGTTTTTTAAAAAACAGCCTCCTAATAGAACCTGCATGTCAGAGGCTGGTAGGCACAAGCCCGTGCAGTACCTGGGATGCATCTGCACTAAAAGGCTTGGTCTGTGGTCCTTGTGGGTATACAGGAGGGACTTTCTTTCAAAGCCTGGCTGATAAGTGCATCTATTTAACTCAAAGAACACTATGCAGGAAAGAAATGTTTGTAAAGGGCCCAAATCATGCTTGTTTGAGAACGTGAGAAATGTTTCCCTGTGTTTAGGAAGGTGATGATGCCTCTGGCAGGCCACTGCAGCTCTGCGTAGCCATGCGAATTGCTTTTGGCATCATTGGGAGAGGAGTCCTGCCATCCCCAGGGCAGTGGAGCTGCATTAGGGTGCTTTGGCACTGCATGGGGGCTGCCTCCCCAGACACCCCAGGCTGGACATAGCCTGCGCATCACTGGAAGAGTTTTGCTGTGTCCCTGCGGGCTGGTGGCTCTCCTTGCCCTTCCTGGCCCTTGATCTCCAGACCATGCTGTTTCCTGGAGGGGCGCCTGGCAGGTTCCTCCCAGCCTCTTCCTGCCCCTGACTCTCTTTTTCTCTCTCAGTCCACCGCCAAGCCTCGCACCACATCCATCATCCCCTTTCCACTCACCTCCCTTCTGCCCTCAAGTTCCAAAAGAGGCCCCCCCGTGCCAGCAGGAGGAAAGAAAGAAGGAGGAAAAAGAAGAAAACCTCAGTACCACCCTCTGAGGTGACCCCCACCATCCAGGAAGAAGACGAGGAGGGGGAAGAAGAGGAAGAAGAAGAGGAAGAAGGAGAGTCTGAGGCAGAAGAGACCCAGGAGAAAGAGATCTCTGCAGACTCTGAGGGTGAAGCTTGTGGGAAGGACACATCCCCTAAGCTGGAGCCCCCAAGCAAACCAAAGGCAAGGCTAGGACATCCCTATCTGGACAGGGCTCAGAGACTGGGGAGGAGGTGAAGGGAAGGCTGGTGCTGGAAGGGTGCCAGGGTGTGTGGTCATGGCAGTCTGCTGCTCGGGGGGAAGAGGTGGTAGCTGTACAATATTGTGGGAAGGGTGGTTTTGTTTGTGCCTAGCAGAGATGGGCACTGGAGGACAGTGACAGGTAAGCCATTGCTTGGGGTGGATGCTAGGAAGGGTGTGCATGACTGTTTTGGTGTTGTAAGGCCCATGGGGCTGTTCTCAGGGTATATAGGATATGGGGAAGCTCAATATGGCCAGTCCCAGGGTATAGGGCATGTTGGCAAAATTGATGTGGGGGTGGGGACATGGGAAGGATCTGCACATCAGGGACTGGGGTGAAGGCTGCCTGTCCCGGCTCTTGCTGTCAGGACTGTCATCTCTGCAGTTCACCATCGGCAGCGATGAGGAGGAGTCTGGCAGCACTCTGGCCCCTGCGCAGTTCCACGTGGAAGAGGAGTGTGGCATCCTGTCCCCTGTGCCACGCTTCGCTGACCTGCTGCAGGACAAGGGCCCTGCCTCTCTCCGCAGGTAGGCAAATGTCTGCTGAGCTGCTTCCTGCTGTCGCTGGCTCAGGATTGCTGCATAGACTGTCCCTGGGGACAGCAGTTGTGCACAGTCAGGACTTTCCTGCTGAGCCAGAAGGGACATGGGGTCCAGTGTGAGAGTGGCTGTGAGTCACACGGCTGCTCCCTGGTGGGACAGTCACTCCCTGGGACTCCTGTGACCTCCTTGGGTCTGTGGGATCCCCAGTTGCAGGTTTGGGGGCACTGGGCTGCACATGTGGAGCACCCTACCTCCCAGCTAACTTGCCCCATCATGCTGACCTGCAGGCTGGGAGCCCCAGGGGGCTCAACCAAGTCAGGGGGCCATAAGGCCATTGATTCAGTGGGTTCCCAACACGGAGCACGGGATGATCTCTGCAGTGGGGGAAAGCAGGAGCAGAAGGGGCAACCTTTAGTTGTTGGGACAGGTGAGTCCTGGCTCTCCTCCTTCTCAGAGACTTGTTCGTCAGGGCTGGGCTGAGTGACAGAGCACTGAAACAGGCTGCCCAGGGAGGCTGTTGGAGTCTCCTTCTCTGGAGACATTCAAAACCTGCCTGGAGGCCTTCCTGTGTAACCTTACCTAGGAGTCCCTGCTCCAGCAGGGGGGATTGGACTAGGTGATCTTTCGAGGTCCCTTCCAATCCCTAACATTCTGCAATTCTGTGACCTCAGAAACTGTGAGGGGCTAGTGCCCATCCTTACTCATTGGTCTTTTTGGTTCTTATAGCCCCCCTGGGCCTCGAGAGTGTCTGTCTCGTGGGTGGGAGAAACGCAAGCCCTGGGGCCAGGTGACAAGTGGACAGCGGGTTACCTATGACTTGAAGGAGAGGATGTGCATTGGCAGCATGACCACGCTGGAGAGTGCGGCGTACCAGCGCGTCCCCACGGATGAGGCCGAGGCCCAGATGCTGGCGTCTGCTGACTTGGATGGCATGAAAAGTGAGGTTTTGTGATACTTACCTACACTACTAGTGCATGTGTCCCTTGCTTCTCCCTCCTTTGTCCTCTTCCCTAGCAGCTCCAGGCATGGTCTTCAGCCTGCCCAGAGGACCTGATCCTCACCTCCCTGTCCCCCAGCCCCTGTTTTTGCAGCCCTGGCTCCTCTCAATCAGCTTCGCAGTGTCCACAGTGCTGGTCCCCATGTTTCCAGCACTTCTACTCACCCCCACCTCATGGATGCCTGCTCATCCACCCACGCCACTGCCCTCTTCAGTTCAGGGTCCCCTGCATTTCCCTGAGACCCAGCTCTCTCCTCTCCTGACACACTTTCCCAGCAATCAGCCCTCTGTGTGACACGACAGCTCTGGCATCACAGAAAACCTGAGGTGAGGAGCCTCCCCTCCCCTCCCCTCCCATCCGCTCCTCTGGCGGATCGGCTGCTGCCCCTCTGGAGTGCCTTGGAGGGGACTGTCCCTGCGCGCAGCGCGAGGACAGACAGAAGAGACGTCATGGAAATGCACGCTCCGGGCCCGAGGACATGGAGAATTCAATAGGTTGCTCTGCAGGCTGGAAAGGGAGGGAGACACCAGAGGGGAGCGAGGGAGAGGAGCGGTGCAGCACGCACAGCCTGGCTGTCCCTGGGCCACAGACACCGCGTCCCTGGGCAGCCAGCACAAGACCCCGTGGCAGAGCAAGGACCCTGCTCTTGAGAAGCTGGTGGGGCAGCCCCCCACGGAACCATCCCCGAGTGGAGCTGAACTTCCCGGGACCTTGTCAGTACCCAGGGGCTGCTGCAGCAGCACCTTCATGCCCCGTGAAGAGGGGAGCAAGGCAGCAAGGCTGGGTGCAGGGCTGCGGTGAAGTTCCCCCAGGGGCAGCTTGCTTTCTTTTTGGCACATCAGTCTGGCTACCAGGACCCCTCCTCTGAAGGTGAGTGACTTATGGCACCTGAACCCTGACCTTCGCAAGGACAAAATGACAACCCGTGGAGAGAGAGAGGAGGCAGCGAAGGAATCAGAAGGGGGCAGCAGCCCGGAGGTAGCGGTAAGCACCCGCATTCGCAACTCACTCGGCTATGAAGACTTTGATGAATTTGCCTTCACTTTTGAAGACTATGATTTATGGGAGGCCATCAGAAACCATCTGGGCTACCCAGACGGGGAGCCCACTTGTAAGTACCAGAGCAGTGACCCCACAGTTGCAGCTGTAGATCAGATCCCCCAGTTAAAGTGCATATCCCTGCCCTGTGTTTGTTGTCTGCACCCTCTCCATGTCAGCTTGATCTCCTGGGTTAGAGGGGGTACCATCTGCCTTACCATATGCCTGGGGACACCGGAGGAGCTAACTGGTGTCTGTGTGTCTGTCCAAAGTCCTTGTACAGATCTATGTCGTGGTGCTGAGATGCTTCCCTGTCTGTGTCTCACTCAAACAGCTCTGGAGGCAGCTGCATCTTGCTGTTTGTGCTTATCAGGATGTGGCCCATGCTGTGGCCAGAGAAAAAGTGACTGCTCGGAGGTGTTGATAAGGATAGAGACATTTCCCCTTCCATCTGTGGCACAAGGTGACAATGTGCTGCTGCTCTCTGTTTGCTGGAATTTGATCTGAGCTGTGGGTCCAACAGCAGCAATGGTATCAGATTCTGGGCTCTGCACTGTAGCCTAATGCCCAGAGGAAAAAATAACCTCGTCCCTGTGTCTGCAGGTGTGAGCATGGCTGCAAAATGGGCTAATGGCAGGCTGGCTGGGGTGCTGGAAGGCAGAAAAGAGGAAGGAAGCAAGAGTGGCAAAAGCAGGGAAGGAGCTAATAGGAATCCCAAGAGCAAAGAGTATCTTTCTGTTGTCTGCATTCCTTTCTGTGCCCACATATCCCATGCGGAGATATGGATCTCTGAGCCATCCTGGGGACTGTGTAGAAATGGGAGCCTTGCTCCCACCTTGCACAGGTGGTCCTTCCTTGGCAGGTGTGGTAACCTGCAGTTAAAAGGTAGCTTTGTATATCACTGTTCACATTCATAGCTCTGTGGCGGCTGCCCGAATGTCCTCATGCAGATCATGTGTTAATTTTTCAGGGGATTTTAGAAGCACACATGGGAGGGCGGCCAGGCTCCAGAACTCACCCACTTGGCAGCTTCACATGCAGGATTGGGGAGGCAGAGTGCTCAGGGACATGGGACACCTTGGTTCAGTTTCTAGTCCTGCCACAGCCCCTCTGTGTGATCTCAGACAAAACACTTAACGTCCCTGCCTCTCAGTCCCAGCATCATGTTCTCTTTCTCAGCTGACTCATCTTTACAAGCCATCAGGGAAGAAAATTCTACCTTTGTGATTCTGCAGGGACCAGCAGTGCTTCTGCCTGGGTCTGCTACTTGTTACTGTAAATTGATAAACAGTATAATAGCAGCTAAGTTCAAAATAGAAACCTGGAGCAAATTGGCTCCATCAGCTGTCCCAAGGTAGGCAAATACATTAAAAGTGTGAGAAATAGCCCCAAGCTCACCTGGGAAAGGATGACTGTTCTTGGGAAGGTAGAAGGGGCAGATCGCTTCTGCAAGGTGTGATATGCATCTCTTATAAAGTGGGGAAATTTGGCTCACTAGCGGTTACCACCTTCATTGATTGTTACAGCTAATACTGCAGGTGCTTGAAATAAGATGTGCTATACAGTCAACTCTTAATTCCTTCTGCACAATGAATCCACACTGTGGATTAATCCTGCAGAGAGATACGGCAGAGGCAGAGAAGGCAGAGACACCAGAGTCAGTTCTGTGCAGAGCCAGCTCACGTCCAGCCAGTGCCACTTGCCCAGCTATTTACTCCTTGGTGGTTCCTCTTCTAGGACCAACTCACATCCAGGAGGAATTTAATAGCTTTTGAGCAGAGTCGAGTCCTTGCTGGACCTGAACTGGTTTCCTTGCATTCCTTTTAGTGTTGGGAGCATGGGGAGTGCTGCGCAGGGTCACCTGGATGGCAGCAGGAATGAGCTGGGGTCCAGTTGTCCCTGTCACATTGAACTCAGCATCAGCCAGGAGAGACTTGGGCTCTGTGCAGGACAGGGCAGTAACTTTTCCAGACGCCAGCATAAGGTTGTGACTTAGTGTAGGTTGATTAGTATTTTGTTTAGTCTATTTTTAAATATTCCAGGAGATGGGGTTTCAGTTTCTTTTTTCTTGCTATTACCTAACTATTCATGTACGTGAGAAGTGTGCTCCATCCCTGTGATGCCAGGCTAGCAAGTTGCTCTCTAGTACAGATACAAATATTCTGATGCCTCTTTCTGAGCTTCCTGCTTGGGGACAGAGGGTAGGGAAAGGAGAAAGGCAGGACCTAACACACAAATTGAATGCAATCGCCTGCTGAGTTGGACTGACTAGGACAGGCACTCTGGGGGAAGACTTCAGACAGTGCAAAGTTGTATTTGTCATCTTCAGATTTAAGCTGGTGGAAAAGGAGCTTGATCATCGCAAGAAATCTGACTGGTGGAAGCCAATGTGGCAAGAAGATCTTTTGGAGGAGACTGTAGGAGATGCAGTGTGGGAGGATGACATACCAGTTTACCATAGTGGAGCCACTGTAGAAATCACACTCTGTCCTCAGACATTGTCACTGTCTCATGCTCTGCTCCTGGGGAGTGCTGGAGAGGAGGGACAGAACAAGCTGTTACTGGCTGCTTCATCTCACCCTGAGGAGTGTGGCTTTACCCAAGGAGGGCAGAACTGTGCCCTGGGCACATCACCCTTTGGTCTTAGTCCAAGATGCTGTCTTGAGTAAGGACCTTTGACTTCAGGTGGTCACTTGAGCTTGGCTTTGATTTGAGGAAAGCATCAATCTGATGGGATGCAGGAGAGCAGTCTGGAGCACCTCAGCTGGGCTCTGCATGGGTCTCCCAAAGCCACTGACCTCTTCCAAAATTAAGCCTATGTGTCTACCTTGCTCCTATGGGTTGCCTCCCCCAGCTGGCATCAGTGGCCACAAGTACTGCCAAGGAAGAACAGCAAGTGGATCACTCCTTTCTTCTGTAGGACTCTGGAGGTGTGTGTGCCTTCACCAGCTTGCTCTGACTCTGCAGCACTCCAGCTCTTGTCCCTGTCAGCCAGTGTGGGAGTCACTGGAAATGCTGGCAGGAAACTTGGCTCCTTTTGTTTTATCTGTCCACCAGGCATATGGTGGCTGAGGCTGAATGCCTGTGTGTACTTTCTAGGGCTGTTGCTGAAGAACACTGTGTGGCAAGTTGGCATCACCATGGGGGAGGCTTGCCCTGCTCTGGGCGAGCACTTTCTCTTGCTGGGCAGAGCATCCTCTGGCCCTGTTCTTCTAGAGATGTGGTAAGAATGAGTCCCAGGGTACATGGGTGATTCAGAAGCTGCAGGGTTTGGAGCAAAGGTGCCAGATACCAAGATTATACATGAATTCGCACCAAGTGCGATGAAGTGGCTATTGTGCATGCAGGGATGGAGAAATCCATGCAAAAGTCCAAGGGAGCCCCTCACGTGCCTGGCTCCCAGAAACGTTGGTAGTGGCGGGAAGTTATTGGCTCCTATCGACATTGCAGAGCAGTAAGTGGAGCAGGGAGGAGTCCAGCCACCCGCGGGCCGTACATCAGCAGGGCAGCCAATGGAGGGAAACAACCTGAGGCTCAGTATCGATTCATTTTATATTTAATTTAGTGACCCAGATTTCCAAGGAGCAAGGCCATGGCATGCCCGGCCTGATGCTGGGTGTGTCTTTCCATGCCAAAGATGCACAGATATTTTTCTACAACATCAAACGGACCACTTGGCCTTCAAGCCCAGTGCTTTTCGCTACCTCTCATGTCCTGAGAGCTGCAGGTCTTGAAGCCAAGTGCAGAAAGGTATCTAGAACCTGAACATTCATCCCAGCCGACAGAGAGCTGCCCTTTGTCCCCCAGGGAGAAGACCCTGGCTTTGCTTTACAAGCAGGGCCAGCAAACTGTGCAAAATGCTTGGCTCCATGATCTACCTGGGGAAGCCTGGCCTTCCCAGAGTGGCGCTCTGGGGCTTTACCCATCTCCATGGCAGTCTGTGCTAAAGAAGATACACTTGTAGTGGGTAGTGTCCAGGGAAACTACTCTCCATGGCAGGCTGTTGCCCACATGCTGTTCCTCTGGCATTGCAAAAGGGGCTGGCATGGTTATGGCCAGGTTTAGCTGGGCGCTGGCTAGACAACAGCACTGGTAGCTTGGTGGTGGGTTTGTAATGCAGCCTCAACAGCCTTTCTGGAGGCTTCAGGAGGCTTTCAGAGGGCATTGCAGCAGCACTGCGGAGCATCTAGAAACAGCAATAGCTGGAGGTACCTGACCAACCTCCATGCCAACCCAGCTCTGCACTGTTATGCTACAGTCTCATTGCACAATTAAATAAAACAGCCACTGATATTTCTATGTGTCTCCCAGACCAGCAGCTAAATATCCTTCTTCACTGCCCTTTATGCTTGCTGAGCATCAGACCTTCCTCCAGTGGGAGAAATGAGCCCCAGCCAGGTGCCTGCCTGTGCTGCCTGGGAACAGAGCTGTGCAAACAGGGCTTCAGCTTGCCCTTTGTTGAGAGGGTATGGGAGGGTCCATGCACCACTTTTTTGGGTACCATGAATAAAAGCTTTTGCAATGATGCTCCAGTGTATGCACAGCCTGGGAGGAAGTGTTCTTCTTGAAGGAATCAGCTTGCAGACATCTGGAAGAGCTGGAAGTAGGCAGATGAGGCAGAAAGGGTCTTCAGAAGTCTGGAGGATGCTGGTGAGTGCTCCAGCTGCCAGGGCTCTGTTAGTATAAGCTAATGGAAGAAAGGTGGACTTGGATGTGTTTCCCTGCCAGATGATGTGCTTCCACTAGACAAACTGGTGGTCTTTTTTCCTTTCCTGTGTCTTCAGGCCACCGTTTTGAAGATAACCCTGGTGTGAGGAGGCATCTGATGAAAAAACCATCTCGTAGTCAGATCACCAGGACAAGCAAAAAATTAGCATCAACTCCATCTGTCAAGAAAAAGAAGAAGAAGAAGCAGCTGGATAGAAAGCCCCATGAGGTATCCATATGCTATCCTCCCACACTTCTTCAGAAGCCATAAATCAGGACTAGAAACAGGCACTTTATAAAGTGGTAAATGTGGTTTCAATATAATTAATTCTTTACATGACCTTGGGGGTGACATTTCAAGCCGTATCTATTATCATGAGGGCTGAAAATGCACTTCAGTAAAAGCAGAGATTTCTCTGAAATCACAAAGCTTTGACCTTAAGAAAGATGTTAAAAGGTCTCAGAAATGGTAGTGCTGTTGTGGAAGTTGGCAGCACAGTAACGTGACAATTTCTGGTAAGTGTGGGAAATTTGGGGGGCAACCAGGAAGCAGACAGAGGACAAAATTGTCACAATTTGGTAGAGGGGTGCAGCACTGCATTGTTCCCTCTCCTCTGCCCACACCATCTGACTTGGAGCTTTCTGGTGCTCCATGTGTTGGGGGAAGCTCCTGCCATGCTGCCAGTGATATTTGTACTGGCTCTTTCAGTTCACTAGACTTCTGGTTGACTAAGGCAGGTTTGCTCTGGCAGTGCCTTAGACCAAGTGGTACCTTGAAAACAAACCAGAGGCTTTCCATGTATTGTTGATAGAGCTGTGTGCATCAGGAGAAGTCTCATGTCTTTGATGTAATTTGCACTAGGTGTTTGTGGAGCTGAACGAGCTGGTGGTGGATAAGAACCAGGAGATGCACTGGAGGGAGACAGCTCGCTGGATCAAATTTGAGGAGGATGTGGAGGAGGACACAGCAAGGTGGGGCAAGCCCCATGTGGCTTCACTGTCCTTCCGCAGCCTTTTGGAGCTCAGGAAGACAATTGCCCATGGTGAGTCAGGAACCATGGGCCAGGGTTTGTGTCTTGCTCTGGGACACGTTTAGCTGGACAGCTTCTCTCACTGTTTTGCCCCTCACTGGAGACACTCCAACAGTGCCTATGTCCAGGCTCCACATAGGGTCTGCAGGTACAGACTGTCCTGCATGCCATTTGACAGGGTTTGCATTAGCCCAAGGATGCCTGTGTTTGTTCCTTACTCTGCTTTGCTACTCTCAGGCACATGGCAGCTGCAACACCCAGCTGTGCCTGGGCCAGCAGGTCTTTGACCCATCTTTGGTGTGAAAGGGCAAGTTCAGTCAGGATGGGAAACCAAAATGAGAGGGAGGTACCAGGGCTACTAGTGCATCTTGGAGCTTTTGCATTCTCTTGGGAAAAGGGTTTACACAGAGGACATGGGACACCTGGACTCGGGGCATTTTTCAACTGAGAGAATCTGTACCCCGACCAAAGCCTTGCTCCTGGCTCCTGGTGGGATGGCTGTGTCCCCAGAGGGGGCGTGCGGTAGGGAGTGCTGCACACTAGGAACAGGGCTCTTACCTTCCTGCTGGCAGGTGCTGTCCTCCTTGACCTGGAGCAGACCACGCTGCCTGGCATCGCTCACCTCATGGTGGAGACCATGATCATCTCTGACCAGATCAGGGCAGAAGACCGAGCCAATGTGCTGCGTGCCCTGCTGTTGAAGCACAGGTGGGTGGCACATGGCTGAGGGCTGCCAGGTTTGTGGATTGTCTGCAAGCCCCAGGCAGCAAGGGAAGTGGCTCCCCTCATGGCCACCACTCTCCCCCTCAGCCACCCCAACGATGAGAAAGAGGGCTTCTTCCCGAGGAACCACTCCAGCTCCAGCATGAACTCCATTGTGGGGAACCACCACCACAACCACACCACCGACACCTGCGTGCCCCTCATGGGGGAAGAGCGCATTGAGATGGCTGACCCCAAGGCCAATGAGACCGAGTGCAAGGAGGTGAGGGTGACATGAGGGGTTACTGCTTCTTTTTCCGCATCCTGGGGACAACTATTGGCCAGCAGCAGCACTTGGCACCCATCTCTGGGCCACTTCATGGGGGGGTGTTGTACTTGCAAGGGCTGAGCTCCCCTGGATCACCTGGATTGCTTGAAATCAGGTCACTGCATTATGATTTCAGGACCTAATTTCAGGCTCACATTGTATGCAAGTGTCTGCCTGAGCGTGCCCTGGCAGGAGCAGCCCCAGTGCTTGCAGGGTGGCTCTTTGCTATGCGGGTGCCCTGTGTGTGACACAGGGTGTTGGGCATGCAGCCGAGGCAAGCCTGGCTGCAGATGTGCTGGTGGGGTGCAAGGCTGTGTGGGGAGTCCAAGGCATAGGGACTCTGTCCCTACTTGTTTGTATTCTGCCCCAGCAGAAAAACCTCCATCTCCATAACTCTGAGGGCCACCGTAAATACCTGAAGCTGATGGAGAAGATCCCTGAAGATGCGGAGGCCACAGTCGTCCTTGTGGGTAAGAGGTGACATGTGGAGACTCCCAGGGCCAAAAGAGACCAGTTCAGATGCTGGTCTGACCCAGCCGTCTGTTCCCTCCCTGCTGAGGGGTATTTGGACATCTTATACACATTCCCAGAGTTCAGCTGGGTAGAGAGTCTGGTGCTCTCTCTCCTTTGGTGACAGCACACATTTTGTATGTCTGTAGTAAACATAAGGGGTGCTTGGGTAGTTATGTTCTTAAGTTAAGAAGTACTGAATATGAAGAGGTTGACAGACACTGCTGCTGGGAGCTGGGGCCCAGCTTAGAGAAGGAAGTCCCACCAGGCTCACTGTAACATCCCATTTTGCAGCTCAGAGGTGGGTAGTTGGTGCTGGAGGGACTGATGGCCAGGTACTGACTGCTGTCAGGCCTTGTGCTGTTCTCTGACCATAGCTGTCCTCTCTCTGGCCTTTTCACACCTCGCCAGCAGCTGGGCCCTGCACTGGCTGTGTATGCCAGGGAGCTCTGAGTTTATGGAAGCAGAGCTTGACTGGTGGCAAGGTCTTGGGTATCAGCTGTAGCACTGCCAGAAGATATTTGTCTGTACGAGAGGTCTATGGGCAGGCAGGCTCAAGCATCAGTGGGCTTGGTGCCTTCTGACCACAAGAGTTGTCCTCAGCACTTTGCTGGCATTAACATGTCAGCAAATGTAGCTACAGCGCAAGCAAAGTAAATGTCGTTGCCTATCCAGTAGATGAAAAGCTCAGGCAAAGAGACCTCACAGCTCTACTAAGCTGATGCTTAACCATGAGGAGGCCAAATCAGTGTCACAAACACACTCTGAATACTCAGATAACTAAAAACTGCCATTTCTGAGGTAACGCTGTGTCTTGTGATACACTTGACCACTCAGATAGCCCTGATTTGCTGGTCTAACACAGAACACAGCTCTTTGCTGGATGCAGATGGCAGAAAGATCAGTAATAATGCTAGAGAAATACGAGTATTTAATAACCATTTGTGTTTGGTTATGGGAAGGAAGCGGCTGGTGTGCTGGAGGATGCGGGAGTACTTCCTGATCTGTTAGGAATCGAGGAGCCTGCCAAGCATTGATGAGATGCGGACATTGCAAAACAAACTGTGCAGTTTGCACCTATGAGTCTTTAAAGAACTGGCTCATTTTAATCAGAAAAAAAAAAAAAAAAAAAGAAGTCTAGGAATACAGGGAACATACAAGAAAAGCAGAAGAAAGCTCATGGCATCAGTGCTCATGAAGGAAAGGACAGTGATCCAGTATCAATGGGTTGTTTAACCTGACATCCTTCCAAGCCAAAATAATGGCAGAGCTAATATGGGATTCAATTAATAAAGAGCTAAAGGATAAGAATGTAATTATTGCCAAGCAGTGAGGTTTATGAGAAATAGGTCATGTCAAGCAAACCTGATTTCATTATTTGATGAGATTAGAAGTATTTTTGATAAAAGTAACATGTATGAGACTGCTTTCCGTGAGGCAGTGGCTTAGTGGAAAAACAACCTTCTGATTTAAAATTAGCCCCTTATATTGTAAGTAGAGGCTGTCTTAAGAGATGAAGAATGACCTAACTGGGAGAGCTAAAGAAAGTAGCACTGCTTGGGAGTGATCAGTAAGCAGAGGACCTGGAGTAGTGCTCAGCACAGTGCTCGATGCTGTGTCAGGGGTCTGGAGGGAAGTACAGAACAGAAGGACTCATGGGAACCCCCAAAATCTGTTTCCACTGTTAAAGGCAGCCCAGTACAGCTCACCTCAATGATTAACTCTTCTCCAAATATTGCCTCCTGGCAGGTTGTGTGCAGTTCCTGGAGCAGCCAACTATGGCCTTTGTTCGACTAAATGAGGCTGTCTTCCTGGAATCTGTCCTGGAGGTCCCAATTCCTGTCAGATTCATCTTTGTGCTGCTTGGACCGAGCCAGGCCAACATGGACTACCATGAAATTGGCCGCTCAATCTCCACCCTCATGTCTGACAAGGTGAGGAACTGATGGGCAGTGATGCTGGCACAGGTGAGGGAGCTTCAGTAGCTCCTCAGAAGTCAGTCCTGGGATGAGAGGGCTGAGATATGCTGTGCTAAGGCCTAGGTGGGGCAGGCAGGCGTGAGCACCCGGGATTTTTAAGTGCAGCCTAGCTCAACCAAGGTTGGGTGCTCCAGTACAGAGGGAAGAGTGGGACAGACACTTGGCTGAGACAGAGAGTGCTGGGCTGGGTGAAGGAGAGGGCTGTACATAAAAGCAGGAGCAAAAGACTGCCCAAGGTTAGAGGAGTTGTGTTCAGTTCATGTTTCGCAAACAGAGAGGAGGGCAGGCTGAGTGATGCCTGTGACTGTGACGTCTGGCCCAGGCCACACTGATGAGAAGACCCAGCAATGCCTGGGGACCATTCCTCAGGAGTTTGGATGAAGCTTTCTAGCTGAGTCATGTGACTGGGGCATCCATGCAGGACGAGCCATGAGGAGGCAGAAAGGTTTTACTGCCAAGCTTGTGCACTGCTAGAAGTCCCCCATCTGGCTAGGTGGCAGGAAAGTGAAATTCATTATCCTGGTAAGGAATGAAAGGCAAAGAAAAAACAGTCTGAGCATCTACTACATACATCCAGGATAGGAGAATCAGAGGTTCACAGGGTCCTCCTGGCTGGTGCCATGTAATTATAACGGAGTAACAAACCTACCTGTCCTGCCACCAGTGCACAACTCTCCCTCAGCTGGGGGCTGAAAGGTCCACTCAGAGCAGGTGGGTTGTGCACAGCAAGGGTTCCCAGCTGAAAGATCCCTCCCCTGGAGTTGCATGGGGCTCAGCTGACACTGTGTCTTGAGCCACCAGAAGTGAAGTGCCGTATTCCAGCTTCAGTGCTGCCTTTGTGGGCTGATCTCACTCATCGGAGCCTCTACTCCTCTGTTGCTGGAAGAAGGGACTCAGCTGCCGGAGCGGGGCTGGCCATAGCAAGGTTACATGGTGGCTGGCGCCATAGAGAGAGTACGATACCCTTTACAGTTTGAAGCTGTGGTGCCAGGGAGTCTGTGTGCTGCAGGAGCCTTAGCTCTCTCTTACCTGCTTTACAAGCTCTTCACTTGTTCATTTTCCCCAGCCCTCTCTCTGCGGGGGTATTTCAGAAGCAATGCAGCACTTCTGCTCGTTTGCTAGCACCTTCCCTCCTATCTGCAGTAGTACTGTCCCCTCATGGTCTCCTTGGAGTTCTTCCATGTCATCTTCACCTTTTGTCAGACATATCTCCCCTTTTCTGCCTAGTTTACCTTGCCTGACTTCCCTTATGCTGTAGATTCTTATTTTCCTGCCCTCTCCCATGTTTTACATTTTTATGTTCAAGTCTCTCAAGAGTCTTATGCTCCCTACTCGTGTCTCACACCCTGGTTGTTGTGCTTTATCTGCGGTGCTTTAGGGCTCCATCAGCTTCTCTATAAAACCCAACCTAAGATCAGAACAGGAGGACATCAGTCTGTTGAGGAGTCCTAATTTTGAGCTGCAGGGACAGGGAAAGTCTTTAATCTCTGTGGTGCCTGGCTTCTGGTACATCTCTTGAGCTGAGCTCCAAAGAAGAGCGCTGCAGGACCAAGAGATGGCATGCAGAGCTTGTAAGGACAAGGACGCAGCCACAGTGATCTGGTGTAAACAGTGGCACAGGCTGGCCAAGTGTAGCAACTCGCATGGGCAAAGAGGCACTAGGCTAGTTGGGAAGCACGGATCTGATATAGTTTGGTGGAGATGTCCCACAAGAGGCTCCTTGTGGTCTGGTGGAGTGTGCAGCTGGCAGAGATGCTGCAGGAGCATGGTCTTGACCAAGAGCAGTGTGGTCTGGGGGAGAAAAACAGAAGCAAGGTCACTGGAAAAGATGGAAAGGGTAGGGAGGACAGACATGGGATTAGGTGGGATGTTGGATTGTTGAACAGGAGGG
Organism: Patagioenas fasciata; assembly: GCF_037038585.1. Taxonomy (NCBI): domain Eukaryota; kingdom Metazoa; phylum Chordata; class Aves; order Columbiformes; family Columbidae; genus Patagioenas; species Patagioenas fasciata. The sequence goes on from NC_092526.1 coordinate 17,739,233, forward strand.
ATTCAGAAGTGTGGGTCACAGAGTGGCAGTAGTGAGTCAAGCAGTGGGTTGAGAGAGCAGGCTGTTACTGTATGGTCACAGCAAGTGTTTCTGGGCTGTAGATACCTGGGTGCAGTCTGGGTCTGAGCCTGCTTCTCTTTTCCCATTCCCTCTTAGCACTTCCATGAGGCTGCGTACATGGCAGATGACCGTCAGGACCTCCTCAATGCAATCAATGAGTTCTTGGACTGCAGCATTGTCATCCCCCCATCAGAGGTGGAGGGGAAAGACTTGCTCAAATCCATTGCCACCTTCCAGAAGTTGCTACTGAGGAAGAGGAAGGAGAGGGAGCAGAAGTCCATGAAGGAGGGGGCTGTCCAGGAAGCCAAAGGTCTCTCCACTCACATTTGGGCAAAAGAGTTTGTGCCTTAACACCCTGTGTGCCCTAGTGGGCCCTTCCCTCGCAGAGCCTGGCAGAGGGGTGAGCAGGGCCTGGCTCCTGCAGCAAGAGGGGGGCATGGGGAAGCAGGACGGGGCTGTGGGCAGCTTGGGCAGCTGCAGGCAGGGGGATGTGCAGTTGCAGGGGGCCCTCCAGGTTAGCGCTGCTGGAGGAAGGTCTCCACAGTGTATAGGGGAAAGGGACAGCCCAAGGGTGGACTTGCATTCCCCTGCTCAAGCCCTGCCCTCCATGCACCTCCAGAGCTGTGTGAAGTGAAAGCTGAGGAAGAAGAAGAGGAAGCTGAGGACGATCCTTTGAAGAGGACCGGGATATTTTTTGGAGGTCTGGTTCGGGACATAAAGCGCAGGTACCCCAAATACCTCAGTGACATCAGAGACGCCTTGCACAGCCAGTGTCTCGCGGCCGTTCTCTTCATCTACTTTGCTGCTCTTTCTCCTGCCATCACCTTCGGGGGACTCCTAGGTAATGGGCCTGCTTTCTGGTCTGCTCTTTGCACGCTGGGACACTGGCTGTGTCTGTGGTGCTGTGCTGGGGTGGGCTCTGGTGCTGCTCGCTCAGGGACAGTGGCAGCACTGTGGCTGCTGCCTTGTCCCCTCCCTGCCGCTTGGCCTCTCCAGCCTCGGCTCCCCAGGCTCCCTCTGTGCTCCCTGCCCGATGCAGGAGACCTCTGGTGGGATAGGCACCTGCCTTCCTCCGTCCAGAGCCGTGTCTGCAGCCTGCCTGCCTGTGGTAACGGTGCCTGTGTCTGGGCTATAACTTACACGTTGTTCTCTTTCCCAGGAGAGAAAACTGAGGGTCTCATGGGAGTCTCCGAGCTGATAATCTCCACCTCAGTTTTAGGGATCCTCTTCTCCCTGCTTGGAGCCCAGCCGCTCCTGGTCATTGGCTTCTCAGGGCCTCTGCTGGTGTTCGAAGAAGCTTTTTACAAGGTACATGTGAGGCAGTGTCCATGCTTGGCACCTGCTTGCTCTGCCCTTGTGCTGGAGAAGGCAGCCAGCATTTCTCAGCTCTCCAAAGAGTCTTTGGTTGTGTGGAGTCCTTGGGTCCTGCCTGGCTGCCCTCAGCTTGGCCAGGGCTGGCCCTTGCTCTACTGATCCTTTGCAGGTCTCACCACAGGGACTTCTGCCTCCTGTATCTGTATCCCCTTGAGATGTGGCAGTGGTAACAGCACTGCCCTACCTGCTGACTGTGAGGGAGCATCGTCCCCCAGCCCTGTGCTGCAGCCCATCCAGCCACAATGAGTAGTTGTGGCTGCATCCTATTAATAAAATACTGGTCCGTAATACTTTCTTGTTCTTGGCATTTCCTTTGAAGACCATTTCACAATGTTACCCGTGTCCATGTTTCCTCAGACGGAAACCCAACAACATGCAGTGTGCCACCCATTTGGGATGTCCCATCTATGTTACTCTCAGGATGAACCCAGGGGTGTGTGCAGAGATAACCTGGCCAGCCAGGATGGACATGTTTCTTTCTCATGTAGCGTGATGTCTTCACTGTTAAGAGCATCCCTGTGTCACCATACTGTCAAGAAGTGGTTCTAATCCTTCTTCTTTTTTTCTGACTCCTAGTGTGTCCGGGCTTTTAAAGCATCTAGGGTGTCTGGGCTTTTAGAGCATGGTTTTTCCTACAGCTAGATTTTCACCTTGATGTGTCAAGAGTTTGGAGCTGGTGATGCCATTGCACAGTGGAGGTTTCTCTGCTCTCCTGTGAATGCACTTCTCACTGACTGCTTTGGCTTTGCCCAAGCGTGGTGCACAAAGCTGTACCTCTGCCCTGTGTGAGGGCACTATCTGTACTGGTACAGCTAGTAAGGCTGCAAAGGGAGGGATCTGTGGGAGTGACGTACATCCAGGATTTGTGGCTGGAAGTAGTTGGTGTTGCTGTGATGGGGCAGGCTTGGGATGTGTGTGTGGATGAGCAGAAGTGGTGGAGATGGTCTGTTGGTCTGTTCTGTGGTGAGAGCCTCAGGGCTTTTCTGCACACACATACAACTGTGTGTGTATTTGTCTGAGATTGTGCCCCAGTTAATGTAGCCTTTGTGTGGTGGGACATAAGGAGGCTGCTCCAGCTCTCCTTTGAGGGGAACAGACTTGTGCTCCATGGAGGAGTGGAGATCTGTGTTTGAGTCATGGCACCTCCATATGGGTGAGGTGGGGAGTGTCATACATGGGGTGGCTTCAGCAGAGAGCAGAGGAGGTAACAGGAGCAGTAAAGACCTGCTTGGTGTGACCTGGCTGGTGTTAGTGCAAAGTCTGCAATGTTACCTGTGACTCCAGCCTTGAATTTGCTGTCCCCATGCTGCATGCTCAAGCAGATGTGGATGCTTTTTTTCTGGAACAGTCTGTGATCTTAATGGGGAGGAGATGCAGGAGGGCAGCCTGAGGAGCCATGATTAATGTCTTCTGCTTTCCATTTCAGTTTTGCCAGACACAAGGCATTGAGTATCTGACAGGCAGAGTGTGGATTGGTTTGTGGCTCATCGTCTTCATCTTCATTATCGTGGCAGCCGAGGGAAGCTTCTTGGTGCGCTACATCTCACCCTTCACCCAGGAGATCTTTGCTTTCCTCATCTCCCTCATCTTTATCTACGAGACCTTCTACAAACTGTACAAGGTGAACCTTCCCCAGGGAAATGGACTGCCACATCTCTTGGTCCCCCAGGAACCTGCAGCTTTAGTGTAGAGGTGGCAGGGGAACAGGGCCAGCACAGCCACAGCTTTCCTAGGCATTCTGCAGAGAAGTTCTTTGCTGGCCACTCATGCCCCAGCCCAGCTGGCTCCTGTGCCACCTCAGAGGCTGGCAGGATGAGCCCTAATGTCTGTCTCCCCTTCTCTTCCTGCAGGAGGCATTAAAGAGGGGCCACTTTTCTCCTCCCAGCCCTCTCCAGCTGGGTAGGTTATGAGGCAAGGTGATGGATGCTGGGATTGTCTGTGCCCACCATCTACTGCCCTCACCTCTCCACAGAGCAGGACACCTCCGCACCCCCTGCCCCCAGTAGTGACAGTTCCCCCTCCACTGCCTCTCCTTGCAGTGACAATACCCATTGTTTCTCTCACCTGCCCAGGTGTTTGCAGAACATCCTCTGCTGAAGTTCTACCCACCAAACGTGCAGAGCGGCCTGAATACCAGCATGCTCTCTGCAGATGCAATGTCACTGGGGATCAGGATGCAGCCCAACACTGCTCTCCTTTCCCTCATCCTCATGCTGGGCACCTTCTTCATTGCCTTCTTTATGCGCAAATTCAAGAACAGCCGTTTCTTAGGAGGAAAGGTGAGTAGTTTGTGGCACCCAAATGTTAAGGATAAGGGACATGCCCAACTTCTTGCTACAGCCTTCTGTTCTTCAGAGCATTTGGACCATCCCCCAAAGAAACACCAGCATTCCCTTAAATACCATGCAGAAGGGATGGTAGCCTGAGCTACGTTGCGGACCACAACTGGCTGTTCATGGTATCTGCGCTGTCCTGCTCTAGGGAGCTTTGCCAGAAAGGCCCCTGGGCCTTGGGAAACCTCCTTTGGCTGGATACAAATCTGTTATACTAGAATATAGGAGGAAGAGCCTACAACTTGTTCCGTTTGGACATCTCTGTACCTGCAGGGCATATGTGTAATACCTGGAGCACCATCTGAATAGGCCAGTTGGAGCAATTAGCCAGTCACTTAGGAGTGGCTGGAGGACTGTGTATTATGTGGACAGTGGGATGTGCAGCCCCGTGGGCCAAGGCTGGGTGGGCAGTGCTCAGGTTTGCAGCGAGACCTGGCCCCATCTGGGGCTTCGTTTTGCCACAGGGTGGGTACAGGGAGCCACCCTGTTCCCTCTGCCAGCAAGGGTGTCTGTTCTGCAGGCTCGGCGGATCATTGGAGACTTCGGGATCCCCATCTCCATCCTGGTCATGGTGCTCGTGGATTACACCATCACTGACACGTACACGCAGGTATGTGCCAGCACTGCCCTCAGAGCCCCTCCTGCAGCCCAGCAGCAAACCCTGCAGCACTGTGGCTCTTGTGCAATGGAGCATTTGCCTTTCCTGCCTCTTTAGTCATAACAGCACAAAACAAATGGAGGTGTTCCCTTTGTCCTCACTCTCACGTGGAAGGGAAGCACCAAGCATCTCGCTGAGACTGAGACCAGAGCTACAGGGACTGGTATATCCCTGGTATCCCCCTGATACTCCAGCTGTTAGCAAAGGAGGCTTTAGGGGACCAGAGGAATTTAGTGCAGTTAATTCCTTGTTTGTAACTCTAAAACTTGCAGTCAATCAGTAGGACATAAATTGGTTATGCACACTGAAGAGCGTGGCATATGGAGTGGTTTCAGTGGGATACTTGTCATGGGTTTAGTACTTAACATATTTATACTCTCCTTGACTATAGGCTACTAAATATTTTCATCACTTCATCTCAAACACAATGATCTCTTTCCTAGTTTATGCACAAACCTAAATATTATGAAACAAACCCATCTCGCATGTTTCTTTTCCCCCCCTTTTTAGTAGATGTGTAGTTATATCTTTTGTTCTGGTATTTATTTCAACTAATAACAGGGAGAGGGTGAGAGGTATTTCCTGCTCAGTATGTAAGCTTTTATCAACACAGCCCAAGGCTTAATGGAATCCAAATGCATTTTTATTCATTTAAATTTCAATGAAAAATCTGGTTCTATCACACATTAGTAAAATCATGCACTTTGTTACATCTTTTTCATACCCTTCTACACTTCCACAATTAATATCAAAAGCATTATCATTTCACTGTTAACTCAGCATATGTGCAAAGTCTTCTGAGAAAATCGTGCTTAGTTACACAACTTCGCTCAAGTACAAGCATTCCAGGAATATTATTCATACTTATGCTGATTAACATAAATGCAAATCATAAACTCTCCCTGCAGTGCTCACGCAGGCAGATAACATGAACTGCTGGAGCACAGCGCAGAGCCGAGAGTTCAAATGCGGGCGAACGCAGGGTCAGGTCAATGTACAGCAAGGAGTCTGTGTGGTCTCTGACTGTAGCACAAACATGATATTCCCTCTGAACATGGTCAGAGTGAGGTCATTTCCAGAGAATGTGGTCAATTCTGGGGTCCACACTGCAAAAACGGTGTTGGAAAATTGTCTCAGAAAAGACTTGGCAAGTCTGGAAGGCCAACTAGAGAGTGGTAGACAGTTCAGGATGCTTTGTTTGTCCATGCAGAGGTCAAGGTGCGTTTTAACCATGGTCTGCAAGCACTGTTGTGGGGGTGAGGTTCCTGAGAGAAGATCTTTCCTTAGTCTTCTGCACAAAAACCAAGGGAATTCCAGTGACTGAAAGGAAATCGGGCAGGCCCATGCTAGAGGACATGGGATTTTTTGCACTGAAGGGGATTATCCTTGAGAAAGTCCCACATGGGTCAGGGTGCCTGTCCCATCATCTGAGGCATTCATACCAGGGAGACCACGAGGATCAAGTTTGGTCCTGTGTGAGGCTATGGGCATGTGTGTATTGATAAGTAACTGCTGGGTTTTGTGGCTACACCACCAGAAGCTGAATGTCCCCTCTGGCCTGTCGGTCACATCTCCTCACAAGCGTGGCTGGTTCATTCACCCCATGGGCAGCAGTGGGACCTTTCCAATGTGGATGATGTTTGCTTCTGCCATCCCTGCCCTCCTGGTCTTCATTCTTATCTTCATGGAGACACAGATCACTACGTGAGTACCTCTCCCACCAATGCCAACCATCCCTAACCCTGGCCAGGCAAGGCTGGGATGGGTGCTGGTGCCATCAGCATGGAGATGTGCTTGGCCCAGTGGACAGCAAGGGCAGGATCCTGGCCATTTAGGACTGTACCTTGGGTTCTCCCATCCTCTCTTGGCTTCCCTCCTAGCATACAATGTGGTGGAGACCTGCCCCAGCCAAGCCCAGGAGGAAACCTCTAACCTGAGGTTGACAGCTGCCATCCCTCTCCCTGGCCATCTCCTCCTTGTCCCCATGTGTGCCCCCTCCAGGGAGTGAACATTGTCCCTAGCCACGGTGCTGTCCCTGGTCACTGGAGTGGGCCTGGCACTGATCTGAGGTCTTTTTCCTCCCAGGCTGATTGTGAGCAAGAAGGAGAGGAAGCTGCTGAAAGGCTCCGGCTTCCACCTGGACCTGCTGCTCATTGGCACTATGGGGGGGCTTTGCGCACTCTTTGGGCTGCCCTGGCTGACTGCAGCAACAGTGCGTTCCGTCACCCACGTCAATGCCCTGACGGTCATGAGCAAGGCCATTGCACCAGGAGAGAAGCCCAAGATCGAGGAGGTGAAGGAGCAGCGTGTGACCGGAGTGCTAATTGCTGCCCTCGTCGGTGAGCCTCTGCTTGGGTGAAGGAGTCAGGGGGAATGTCAGGACTGACCACATGAATCTCCTTCCCAGTGGCATCCCTGCCCCATGGACCAGCCTGCATTCTGCCAGCTTGCTGCACGGCTGCCCCCACCTCTACTCACATCAGCTCTCCTCTGGCAGCTTTTGGTAGCCCATCCTGGTCAATTTTCCACTGCAACCCCTCCAGCTACTTAGACCCCTCTTGAGCTTCCCACCCCTTGCACCCTGGGACAGACAGAAAAGAGGCAGGAGAGGGACAGAGGCCAGAGTGCCTTGTGGAGGGGCTGGCATGGGACACTCCATGCCCTGAGCTCTGTCTGTGCAGGTCTGTCCATTGTGATGGGGAACATGCTGCGGCAGATCCCGCTGGCTGTGCTCTTCGGCATCTTCCTCTACATGGGGGTTACATCGCTCACTGGCATCCAGCTCTACGAGCGGCTGCTCCTGATCTTCATGCCATCCAAGCACCACCCTGACCACATCTATGTTGTTAAGGTGAGTGAGGCAGGTTGCAGGGAACCAGGTAATGAGGAGCAGAGGCAGAAGAGGCAGGTGAGGGGAGGATAGTGACGGCCTTGCTAGAGTGATGCTTGGCTTGGTGACCCCCCCACCTTGTCTGCAAGTCTGTGCCCAGAAGTCAGTGCAGGCCATGCACAGAGATGATACAACACCAGGATAACATGTTGACAGGCTGCACAGAGAAGTGTCTTGCCAAGATATTGCATGGATGGACTGTTTATAGGGTGATGCATTGCTTTAGTGTATGTAGGGACACTGCATTGCCAGGTAGCTAAGCTGCTAGGTGGTACCAAACCTAGTGTGGTATAGAGTTCTGCCTTGCTGGAGAGTGCAGGCAGCAGTGTTGTATTACTGTACTAGGCTATGCAAAAGGGTTGTGTTTTGCCAGTTGGGTCTTCATTAATCTGTCTGGAAGGATAATGTGTTCTTAGACTGGATTTACCTCTCTAGGTGAAGACCTGGAGAATGAATCTCTTCACCTGTATTCAACTGGCCTGCATTGTGCTGCTCTGGGTGGTGAAATCTACAGTGGCGTCCCTGGCCTTCCCCTTTGTCCTGATCATGACAGTGCCATTGCGACGCTTTGTGCTGCCTCACTTCTTCCATGATAGGGAGCTTAAAGCGGTAAGCAGATCTGGCTTGCAACACTGGAGTGAGGTTGAGGAGATGTGGCAGACTGAAGGGCTGGGAGACCCTCCCTTGGCAAAGCCTTGGCTTTCCCTGCTGTTGTTTGGGGCTCTTTGTTTGACAGCAGTAGGTGGATGGTTAGCTTCCCCAGAGCTTGTAGCCCTGGGAGTGCAGTGCAGGAAGGTTGGGCAGCCTAGGGCAAGGTGGCAGAGGATCCTGCCATGCAGAGACCTGGAATAAGGGTTTCCTCTTTCATCTTCCTCCCTGTTTTTGACTCATTCATCAAAAGACACGCCATTTCCCCATTGAGAGAGCAGCAAGGACAGCCCAGCATCACACGAGGACCTGTGGCTGCTTGGCACAGAAGCACGTAACTGCAGTGCCAGGGTGCTGGCAGCTCCTCTGCTGCTGCCAACATCCTGAGCTGCTGTTGGAGAGCAGCCTGAAGCAGCACCCAGAAGTGGGTGCTGCCAGCAGGGGAGCAGGGAGGATGTGCTGTGCTGGACCCAAGCCCCAGCGATGGGGCACTCTCAAGCAAAGACGCTTACTGGAAAGGGCATCGGGCTGGGGAAGCATGGGCAGGCATGAGAGGCAAAAGAAGGGGCCTGTTGGGAAGGGAATGAGGAAGAACTTTGCTCTTCCTGGTGCAGCCCAGCTGCCTGGCTTGCCATGTGCTGATTTCTCAGAGCAAGGCTCTACCTGGCTCTGGGGGTGGCTGTCACCTTCAGACCCTGTTCTCTGCCTCTCCCCAGTTGGACTCAGAAGATGCGGAGCCCAACTTCGACGAGGATGGCCGGGACGAGTACAATGAGCTGCACATGCCTGTGTGAGCTGGGAGCTGCCCTCCCCCATCCTGGGACAGGCTGCTCGTGCCTGCTCATCCTCCCAAGGACTAAATGGAGACTTGCTGTGAGTCACGTGATCTCTTGCCCAGACCAACGAATGGCTGTCCCATCGCCTCACAGGAGGCAGCCCTGGCTCCTGCTGCCCCATCACTCACTCAGCAGAGGCTGTGAGTCTCTCTCCTCTTGGACCTGGTGGGCTGAGAGATGCCTCTCACATCCTGAAACTGCATGGGTCCTGAGTGCCTGTGGTTCAGGGGTCTGCCCCCTCCTGTGTCCAGTCTACAGATGGGGAAGGGGAGCCATGCCAGCTGGTGCCACTGTGTCCCCCTCCGCTACCATGAAGCTGGGGTGTCTCAGCAACACGTGCCACTGAGCAGTCACAGGGATGGCCTGGATGTTGCTTACAGACGGGCAGTGGGCTTCTCCCAGGCCAGCAGCTTCCTTGCTTGGCTGGCAGATGCTGTGTTACTGCTCTCTCTGCCCGCTTTCAGGGGTGCCCATGGGCCTGTGCCACAGCCCTGGCCCATGAGGCTGCTGCTGCCTGGCAGATGCGCAAGGAGGGACCAATGCTCTGGCCCTGTCATCCAGACCATCATCTGCACGACCACCCTCCCATAGGACTGTTTTCTGCTCTTGCTTAGCATGGGGGAGGCTGTTTGCTTCTTCTCAGATTTCACAACGCTCTTCCCAAAGGAAAACCACGCAGGGAGGAGAGGCTGCATGCAAGCAGGTGTCCTGAAGCCTCAGGTGCCTGCCCCCTTGCAGAGACTAAGAGGAGCCCTGTGACTTTATGCACCTCCACAAAGGTTGCAGCGGTAAAAACTAATCACAGGGCTGCATCCCAGTTTCTGATTCCTCCATTCTTGTTCCTGAGAACAAACCATATTTAAGAAGCTATACAAGAGAGGTAGTGCTTGAGCACAACAGTCCTTTGGGTGGTCCCCTCCCTCTCGGGGTGATCCACTGGGTCTGGTCCCCTGCAGCCCCACAAGGAAGTCACTGAAACCCCCAGCCCCAGTTCTGCTGCCGTACCAGGGTGACTTTTCACGTCCAGAGATGCCCTCTGACTGGGAAGGAGCAGCATTCAGCATTCCCAGCACTCAGCCCCCATCACCTCTGGGCAGGTCTGAACACCTTTCCTGGCAGGGCTGTCACCTGGGGTCTCCCTGAGCTGGCAGACTGTGTTCAGAGCTGCCTTGGAAACCACTGAGGGTGCCCTTGCTGCCCACAGCAGCTCTGGGGCTGGTGCCAGAGGAGACGAGCACCCCAGCCTCTCCCTGATGGTCAGACCCACAGTGGCTTTGAGGAGGAGGCTGCAACGCTCACTCTACCATTGGATTTGGGGCAAGCTGCTGCCCTGGTTCCCACTTATCAGCCTGGCTCCTGCAAGAGACAGTGGGTGCTTCATTACCGGGAAGGTCCAACACCTTCCCCAGGAGGCTGCAGAAATATCTTACCAGAGAGAGAAACCTCCCCCCGCGGCAGGTTCCTGCCCCACAACCTGGCCCCCCTGGAGGGCCTGGGGTGGAGAGACGAATGTCTCTGTGTGTCTGTGGCCGTGTGTGTCCTGTCCTCCCCGTGTAGTGTAGGAGGCCTGTTGTCGCTGTGCATCGTGACTCCTCTGACCGTAGTGGAAACAGCTACACCAATAAACTCTTCACAGGAACCATGTCTGGCTCTGCGCTTTTGTTTCTTAATTGAGAATAAATTTAATTGATTGAAATTCCCCAACACAACAAACTGTTTGTTGCCCACAAGAGCAGCCAGTGAGGTAGCAAACCCCAGCTGGAGTGGGGACTGTCACCTTGTCACCCACCAGCAGCCTGAAGGTAGGCTCTCCACCACCTTCCCCAAGCAAGCTGGTTACTGTGAGCCCAGCTGGAGCTCTCATGCTGACTGCTGGAAGCGGGAGGCTGAGGCCCATATTTAACCAGAAGCACGTGCTCATGCCTGCGTGCATCCATATACACGTGTCAGTGCCTGCATACTCAACAGCACTTGGTGTCTATCTCCTTACCCAGCCTGTAGCCACATGTCCAACAGCAGGGCCATGGGCTGAACACGGAGGAAACATCTCCTTAAACATGCATTGTCTCCACACTTTCTTCCCAGGCAGGAGCTGAACCAGGTCCCCATGAGCTGCTGGCTGCCCGCAGCCCACACGGTGCTGGGTTGGGCATCCTCCAGTTGTGGCTGCTGCTGCTGGGAGTAGGTGGTCCCACCTGTGGTCAGGGTCACTGGTTGCTCCTGGGGCTGGCCACTGCCATGGGGCACATGGCAGAGGGCTGAGCCCACCTGGACACAGTGTTGGTAGCCATCCGGTTCCTGAGCCAGCCTTGCTGTGGGGTGGGCAGTGCCTGGCCTCTCAGCATCCTCTCCAGGTGCTGGCAGTGCTGCTGAACCTGTGGGACAGGAGGCAATGCAGGTGCCTGGCTCTTGAGCATCCAGGTGAGCTGGAGCACCCACAAGTGTTTCCCACAAGCTGCTCCGCCACATTAGGAAACACTCCCTCTCCCATTCCACACTCCACAGCTTTCCCTCCTTGCACCTGAATGCCCAGAGCTGCCCAACAGGCCATCAGTTTGGACTGGAGAGGTTATGGCTCTACGTGGTCCCACAAGATCCATATCCCCATCCGGATGTTCAGCCCTTTCCATGCAGCTCCCCTGACCACAGCAGTGCCTCCACTCTCGCCCTGGGATGCAGGGCAGGGAGCGCAAGCAGAGCTAGCGTGCACTCCTTACCACATCAGTCCTCCGGATGAGCATGGGTCTGACCTCCAGCTCCAGCAGCCAGTCGGCCTCCAGGATGCTGTGGTGGTATTCCTCCAGCTCCAGGTTCTTCTGCAGCTCCTCAGCCAGGACAGCCTGGTGCCAACAACTCCCTGGCCCCATCCCTGGCCCCTGCCGAGCCTGGGACAGCTCTGTCCCCTTGCCCCGCTGCTGCAGGCGCAGGATGCGGATGCGCTGGGCAACATGATGGACCTGGGCATGCAGGGTAGCTGCCCGCTGCCCATGGTGCAGCAGGGCCAGCAGCTCCTCCCGGCTTTTCCGCAGCTGAGCTTGGAGCAGCCTTGTGCTGCCTGTGCCTGAGGGCCGTGGTCGGACCAAGAGGCTGGGAAAACCCAGGGGAGAGCTGGGCTGCTGGGGGGCCCTGCCATGCAGTGGGGGCTGCACAGTGCTGGGAGCCAGCCTTGCTCTGCCCTGTGCTGAAGGCTGCTGTGGCAGTGAGGGTGATAGCAATGGCAATAGTGATGGCGATAGTGATGCGGATGGTGATGGTGATGGTGGCAGGGAGAGGCTGTATCTGCTGCGGTGGAGATGCACCCACTGCTGGGCAAGGTCCGCCATGGCCAGGCTCTGGTGAAAGACATCGGGGACCAGCCGTAAGACCTTCACAAAGGGCTCCATGCCAGCAAAGCCACATAGGTCAAGCAGGCTCCGGGGGCTGAAGACCCGCTCACTGAGGGCTCCCCCCTGCAGCAGCAGCCCCCAGTTACGCCGGCAGGTGAAGAGCTGTGTGGCCAGGTGTGGAATGGACAGCGGGGGGGACTGCTGGGTGCTGTGGGTGGCTGGTGTCTCGTGCACATACAGGTTCTCACAGAGTGGAACCACCACCCTGGTGTCAAACCTCTCTTTTAGAGTGCTCAGGTGCTGCAGGTAGGAGGCCAGCCAGCTCACATAGCTGGCCACATCAGGGCTGGCCGAGCTGGGTTGGTGCTGGACGAGCCTCTGCAGGTGCTGCCAGCTCTCCACCTGCCCCGAGGGGCTCCACGGCAGCACCAGCAGCAGCACGTGGTACAGGCGGCGCAGGTCAAAACCCTGCTGGCACCGCTTCACGTGCCCCACAAAGGCACTGATCTCCCCTTCGAGGGCAGAGTAGAGGACTTCCATGGGCAGCCACGGAGATGAAGAGGAGGCAGCCAGGATCGCAGCTCATCCACACAATCCTGGGCCCCAGATATGCTGGAAAACACAGCACACCAGGATGCAGTGCATGGGCTGGTGCAGGCAGGATTCCTGCAGGGGCTCTGGTTTGGGTCACATGTGTGGGCTCAGCCTGCAGACGGTGCTACCACAGGCTGGCTTGCCACTTTGAAGAATGGGACATCTGGCCAGCACAGATGAATCAGTTCCAGCTGCTCTGCTGGAGAGGAGTCAGCAAGTGAGTGGGGAGGAGGGCAACAGGTTTGGGCTGGAGCAGGAGGAGTGAGGGAGCTTCAAGGAGTGAGCTCAGATGGGTACCCACACTTCTGCGAAACCAGAGAAGGGAGTGGTTGCTGGGTGCTGCCACACCAGGGAGCATATTGGACCATAAAAGCTGCAGTGCAGGAAGAGGAGCCAAGAGGCTGCCTGCAGCCCCCAGAAGATGCTGCTGTTTGCAGAGGGAGAATACCTTGGGTGCCCACCACCTCGCAGCTGCCCAGGGGATGCTCTGGGATGGGCTAAATGTCCTGCTTCTCCAGAAGGAGACTTGGTCATGCTAGACCAGGACTGTGCTCTGAAGAGCAGCTTTTCCAACCTCTTTGCTGTTTGAGAAGAGGTTTATCTTTACAAAAGTAAGCAGCCACTCTTGCCTGTCTGGTGAACTAAAAATAGGAGATATGTTCCCAAAACTATCGACCCTATTATTTTAAACCATCGTATGTTTAGGCAAACTATTTGGATTTCTGCCACACGGGTTCAAGTACACTTGAGACACCTTCTCCAGCTATTTTTATTCTCTGCAGCCAAGAGGGGCTGGCACATCTCTATTGGGAGCTACCACTGGCATCCGCTCACGTGGCTGGGCTGCTGGGATGTTAAGGAAATTGCTGGCTAAGACCAGTCCCATGACAAAACTGGGAACTTGTGTATCTGGAAATCCTTGCTTGGGCTTTGCTCTCTGCTATCCAGGAACTCAAACTTCATAAAAGTAAATTAAAAAATCGTTTTTCCTCTTTCCAGAGAGGAGAGAGTTGTGAGCCCGGCACCTGAGAGGGCAGGTAAAAATGGCAGGAGGAGACAGCACAGTGTGTTCCTTGCACTGCAGGCTGGAGGGGAGAGAGCAGCTTCAGTTGCACTTGTGTTCCGCAACCAGCATCTGCAAGCGGGTTTGTTTAAATGTGAGTTACAGAAGTCTGGGGAGAGCAGAGCTGATGCTGAGAGGAAAGATTCCTTTGTATGAAGCCCCAAAGATCAGCTAAAGAACAGCTCCATCTCACAGGTGCCAGGGTTCAGCTTGCTGTTGCTGATGCTCAGGACCATGAGCAAGTACTGCCGAGCACCAGTAACCCTGCACATCCCTGCCATGGCTCCAGCCCCACACTCTCTGCCCCCTTCTGCCCTCCATCCACCTCCCGTCTGCATTGAAATGAACTCACCAGCCTTAGGAGAGGAGAAGGGGCTGAGCTGGGCCCTGCTGCCAGCCAGGGGAGGAATCTGCCCTACTCAGGCTTGGACACAAACTTTCCTCTCCATGGGAACAGCAGGTTCGGACGTGTCCCTCACACTGGAGCCAGCCTTTCCCGGAGCCAGCCTTTCCCAGAGCCAGCCCCACAGGCATTGCCATGGAGCTGCAAGGCAGAGATGCAGGTCCTCCCAGTCCCTCTCCCTCACACAGGTCTTTGCAAAGGACACTTCTCTCAGGGGGACACCTGAATCCTGGGCACAGGCTCGGTTAGCACGTTTCCTCGATACAAGTGAGTATCTTTGTGCCATTCCTGAATTTGTCCCAAAGACTTGTCTGGCCTTGGCTAGAGGGAGGCTCCTTAGCCTTGGACGGTTTGCTGCCTGCCTGCTGCCTTGTGTCCCTGTCCTGCCCCTCCCAGTGTGTCGTCCTTGCAAGGCTCTTCAGAATCCCACTCTCTGAGGTGCCTGTGCTGGGACTACTCCCCAAAGGGGCTCTTAGGAGAAGCAAATGTTCTCTTGAGGGAGTGGGAAGGGGAAATGGGAGCAAATTCACTGTTAGAAACCTCTGACAGGGACAGCATCCCTGGAACAGGGGTCTGGCCCCAACAGTTCTCCTTCCACTTTCACCTGGCTGCCCATGGGAGTGGGAGCCTTGACCACCACGTTTCAGCCTGCTCAGCAAGCAAGTCCTGCCTGCTCAGAGAGCTGGCCAGGCTGTGCCCAGCCCTCCTGCCTGGCACCAGGACCCCATGGGGAGGGAGCCAGGGGGCCCTGCTTGGGAGCTATGCAATGAGAACAGTGCTGGGTCACTGTGTGCAAGGTTCCACTCTCCAGCTGCATGCTTTTGGCTGGGGTATACCTACCCACAAGCCACCATGTCTCGCTGTGCAGAGATGACTCACCTGAGTGTCCCTGCAGAGATGGACAAAGCTTCTGTAAGGTCAGGACAGGGAAGTCTCAGCCTGAACTTTGAAATGTGGCTGCCAAAGCTGCTTCCCTGCAGGGAGCAGCAGGAAGGTGGGCTGGTACCTATGGATGTCCTGCCTCGCTCAGAGAGGACCACGCAGGAGCCAGAGCAAGGAGAAGTGCTGAGCACCAGCACTGCACTGTATCCCCTATTGCATCCCCTATTGGTCCTGCCGCATCGCTCTGCAATCTCCTGAGACACAGGCTGCCAGATGTGACCTTGCCAGCGAGCAGGACAGAAGGATAATCCTCCTCTTGTGACTTCTGCAGAGAGGGGAGACCTTGTGGTCTCTGCTGCAGGAGCCCAGCTGGGTGATTGCCTTCATCTATCAGCCCAGTGTCCCTGCAGGATACTCTGGCTCCAGCATGCAGGGTACAGCAACATCACGGTGGGTGGGAGAGGCTGGGGAGCAGCCAGCTCCTGCTGTGACAGGCTCTTTTCCTCAGCAAGGACAGCCAGCCAGATGCTGGAGCTAGTTCCCGGGGCTCTGAACCGGGGCTGCACTTGCTTTTCAGCCCTGAAATGGACCTCAAAACCAGGTTCTCCGGTACACAGGAGGTGCTAGCACAGCCTCACCTGCTCCCTGGGTTTGCTAACCCAGTAGCCCAGCATTGCAGGTCACCTCCTGGGGACTTACAAGGGGCATGTACACCAAAATAGGGCAAAGATTGGCATCAGTTTGGCTGCAGGTGCATAGTAAGGAGAAGAGCTCTCTCCTTTAGCATAGAAATGGTTTTGCAGGCTGAAGCTGCACAGACGAGATCAGGAAGAGGAAATGTACTGAGCTCTGGCTACCAGCAGCCATCAGCAGACCTTGGCCACAGCCACGGCCAGTGATATGACACCATTTAACCTCCTCGCTTGCTTGCCTGGGCTTATCGTGCAGCCATAGACAGAGAGCTACTTGTGTCTGGCAAAACAGCTCAGACTGGGAAATGCCTGCACCACAGCTGGCTGACACACTTTCTATAGCATGAATCCCGCAGTGATGGTATCTGTGAGCGAAGCCCTGCTTATACACTCAGCTAAGCAGAATCCGCAAGGCTGTTTGTAACAGAGCCATCTGTGACCTCCACAGCATCACACCATTAATAACGAGGCTTGGTCTGGGTCAAACAAAAGCAGGGCAGGCTCAATAGGAGAGGAAATTAGGTGGATGTGCTTGGCTGGCCTCATCCCTGCATGTTCCAACTGTAATTATAGCCTTGTGCAGCTCAGCTCTCTTATTCAGCGATCTTGCCTCCAGGACTGCGTTTCTCATGACCGAGGTGTAAAAGCCACACGGTGATATGTTTTGGCCCCAAGCAAATCTGCGGCAGCACAAAGGGAGCAGTGGCAGGGAACCTCGGTTTGCTGCTGGACATGTGGTCTGGGATGTGGCAGGAAAGGAAGGGAAAGGTTGGGCGAGCGAAACAAGATCAGGACCCCTATCTGCAGAGAAAGCTGGAGATACCTGATTAGTGGTTTGGTCCATCCAGCATGGCCAACTGGAGATGGGGCTGGTAGAAAGTCACAGCTAGTGCTCACTCCAGTGAGGCAGCTTGGGAGGATGCTTCAGAGGCCAAAGGGGTGGCACACGCTGACAACGGGGTGGATATCCCAGCATCCACCCCCTGGGCTCTTCTGCTCCAGCTCTTGTGCTCAGGCTGAAAATTAAGAAGACATCCTGTTTTCCTGACCCACGGAGAAAGGGCAACCCTGGAGGGCATTCCTGTGCCTGGGCAGGATAAAAAGCTTTTTCCGCTGTGGTCAGACTGAGCAGGGATGCAGGCACCCTTGGCCCAGGCTCAGTAGTGTGCAAAGGCAGCACTCTGCGTTGCAGTGAGATAGGCTCACTGCTGACAGTGGCTGAAATGAGACAGGAACCAGGGTGTTGCTCAGGACACTGAGCACATTGTCTCCTCGTGCAAGGAGGACTCCCCCTCACACTCCTGCTCTCCAGGGGAGCAGGTGCTACAGTGCTTTGTGTGGCCCTGTGGAAGCCTCTCTAGGCGACTTTAATCACATTCCTCTGGAGCAGGGACACATCTGGTACAAACATGATACTGTCCCCAAGGAGCCTGGGCTAATTCCTGCTGCAGAGCCCCAGAGCAGCCCTAGGCAGGGAGAGATTCAGCATGTCTTCACTCACTGCCATCTTCACCTTGCAGGGGCAGGGCTGGCTTGTGAGCAGCAGGGCAGGAGGGGAGGTCCGCAGGTTTGTGCTGAGCTGAGGCCATCTGAGCCTGAGCTGGCCTGGCCGCACCTTGCCCTGGTCTGAGCTGTGGTTGGGCTCCTCTCAGGCTGGGAATGGGAGAAGGGAGAACCTGTCCTTTTTTTAAAGCTGATTTCAAGCAGTTGTGAAATTGGAGTAGGGAGGGGGACAGGGCTCTCAGGACAGCATGTGTCCCCTTCCCCTCGCACATGTGGGATCTGTGCCAGGAGAGCACCTCGGTGTGTGGTGCTCTACCAGGGTCAGGCCACTCCTGCAAATGGACATGCTTGAATTTTGGCCACTGCTTCTCAGTAGTTCTCCTCCTTTTTGCGAACCCTCTCCTGGCTGATCTGTGCTTTGGACCAGAGGGATTTAGTGGTACTGCCAAAGCAGCAGGGCCTGCCAGCAGGGACTGCATTGGTGGCAGAGCCCGGGCACCTTCCTATTGCATCTGTGTCTCTCTGTGCCCCTGGCTGGGTCCGAGGTATCCTGCCTCTGCTGCCTGTTCTCCCGAGTCAGATCATCCCAGGGATGATGGTGGAGGAGATCAGTTCCCCACCCTATGAGTACGGCTCTGACAAGCCGCTGGGGAGGCAGCACCCACAGCTGAGGTGTCACAGCTCGTTTCCTCGCAGGTGATGGGAGAGCAAGCCTGGCAGATGCTCACTGCCCGCAGCAGGGGCACGCTGGCCTGCCTGCCTCCCAGTTGTGTGCCAGACCTGTGGCAGAGGAGGAAATTAGGATATTGTCTGGTGTCCAGGAGGAATTCCTGCCTCGGCTTGTTCCTGCCAGTCCTCCACCGACCTTCCTTCGGTGTGGAAAGCCCAGCAGGAAGCTGACTCACTGTCTGCTGCCGCCAGGGCTGGGTGCGGGGCTCTGCTGCCTGCAGCACCAGAGGGCTGTTCCTTTCATGGATGAAGGAATAGCTCATCACCCAGAACCCCCAGCACCCACCTGCCCTGGCTTGGCTCTGCTGCAGCCCAGCTCTCTACCGACAAGCAGAGAACAGTCATGTCACCCTGGTTTCTGTGCCATTTGCCTCTGGGCTGGCGGGAAGGCTGGGAGCTCACTGCATTGCCACTGTCACTGCCAAACATGCAGGCAGCACCACTGCTCCAGGCTTGGGGCAGGAGGCAGCCTTGAGGCGGGGAGGGGTCCTGGGTTTGTCCTGTGTGGTGGGACCCATGCCAATCTTCATTGACTGTTTCAGGTTCAACACATCGCTGATGTGGCAGCCAGCCCCCGAGATGCTGGGGTGGCAGAAGTGAGGTGCCAGACATGGTGGTGGCAGCATTCAGGTGGCAAGTAAAGGCAAGTCAGCACTCACCTGCTTATCAAAGCTCTGCAAAGAAGCAGAAGGTGGTAGCCACCCTTTCCCAGTGAGCAGCACCTAAAGAGATTTAGGAGACAGTTCAGACATCACCATTTTGAGCTGGGCTGTATGAATATAGGACTAATAATTTAATCCATTAACAGGAGCAAATATCAGGCAGAAGTTTCTTATCAAGATTCGTGCCACCTTTCCCACCAGGCTGATGGAGCACAGGGCTGACAGCATCAGTCACTGTTACTGTGTTTGGGAAATCCAGCACTTACTGCCCGGACTGTTTGGAAAGTTACTTTGTTCTGAGCATGAGGTCGAGTCACTTTCTCTTATAAGGTGTCACTCGACAGTAGTTTAACACTAAAAATCTTGTCTTTTGAAGGTTGGTTCCTTACCTCACCCTGGGCTTTCCAGAGCCTGCTAGCCCCCTGCCTCAGAGCTGCAGGGAGATCTGTCAGGCTGGAACAGCAACTGCTCCCTTACAGCCCAGCAGTACATGGGCTGCACTGCTGTCACCAGGCTGGAAACTGCAGCAGTTATGGGCCTAGACATTTTTTCCACATTGTATGTGTATAAACGCAGCCTTCCAGCATCCTCTGGGAACCAATGAACAGGAAAGTTGCTCACAAGGACCCTGGCCTGGGAAACAAGAGTAAGTCCCCAGGTTTATGATGAGTGCATTTGGGTTGATTGGTGTGTTTACTGGGAACAGGTTTGTTGCCAGCTTGCCACTTCTTTGTCAGATCTCCCTGAATGTGCAGCTGTGAGGGTCATGGCTTGACCGGCAACCCACCTCTGGATGACAGAATCCATGGCCAAAGTTTCTCCACTGGAGAAGTCTGGGAGGGAATATCTGGAGATGGAAATGCCTGTTGGTGGACAGCCTTTGTGGGAAGGTGGGCAGAAGCGGTAAAGGAGAGGTGTGCTCTTCAACTTTCCCATGGCTGTCAGGAGCTCCACAGCACTCCGATGATCACCCAGAAGCGAAAAGCTGGACAGCCAAAATGGTCTGCAGAAGCAGCAGTAGTGGAGGAGAAATGTTCCTTCTGCAGGGAAAAGGCTGACTGTGGCAGAAACAGCCCGATGACAAATGTGTGGCTGTGGAGGGGACTGTCAAAGACACATCGCTGTTGAGTTGATCTAACCTCCTTCACTTACAGGGTAATTGGCCTTGCGGATAAAAGTATTAGATGTGAGATGAGGACTGTAGCCAGGCTTCTGGTGCCGTCTTGCATGATGTTTTCATAAGACAGGGAAAGTGGTGCAGATTTAGCTAATCCAGCACAAGTACAAAAGAGCTTAGATAGTCACGACCAGGTTAGCTCTCAGTGACCTGGTGTCAAAACAGAAGGATACATGACAGTGACACATATTAGGAAACTTTTCCAAAAGGTCCAGATAGCGAAGGTGGAATAGGCTGGTGGGGGCAGTAATCACAGGTTAGACAGGCATCTGTTGCAGTGGCCTAGGTGTGACTCTGTCTTTTGGCAGAGGCCAGAAAAAATACTGCCACCTCCCTCAGAACCCCATGTCTTTTAAGTAGTTCAAAAAGCGCATTATTCACCACAAAAACCCTCACAGTCCAAAAAACTTCCCCTGCTCCTTCGTTTGTTCTCCTTCATTCTTTCAGAATAAATGAATGATTTCTTACTATGGCAAAAATCACCTCCCCACAGTGTAGGTACTCGTGCACTATGAGCTGGTCATACTTTTTTGACAAACTTTACCCAGCGTCTTACTGTATGCCACCTGTTCCAGATCTGAGAGATGCAATTTTAAAGTTCTGTCAGGATTCCTGTTAATGATCTCTCTCACTGCATGACACTACGCTGACCTGCTGAAGGGACACCAAACCCGAAACATTTCTTATTCCACATAACACCAACTGTCCTCCCAAACCCCGTGCTTGGCTACTGTGTACCGAGAGGGTCTCTCTTCCCCGCTGTGTGTCCGCTGGTGGCCACGACCGCTCAAGCTCAACTGGACCTCTCGAACCCCAGACCCTTTCCAGCATCCCCCTTTCGAGATGCTGGCTCCTCCCCAGCCAGCGTGGCTAGCTCCCCGGCTCCTTGAGGCTCAAGCACACGCACGCCGGCCAGCCCCGCCGCAGCCGCAGCCGCCGCGCTCTCCGCGCCCCGGGGCGGAGCGGGGCGGAGCGGGGCGGCCCGGCCGCTCCTCGCTGCCCGCGGCCAGTGAGGCGGAGCCAGGGCGGCGTGGGGCCGGCGAGTCGTGCCTGCCCGGCCGCGGCGATGCGTCGCTGAGAGCCGGCCGGCAGCTCCCGGTGCGGGGCCGGACAGATGGACGCCTCTCTCTGCCAGGTGGGCAGCAGCGGGGACCGAGGCGCGGTAGCGGCGGCGGGGTGGCCCCTGCCCGGGGGCTAGGGGAGGCGGGGGCAGCCGGGCGGAGGCCGGGCGGCAGGGGTGGGACGAGCATCACGGTGCCGTACCCAGGCTCGGGGCTGCCGGGCGCTGCCCTGGGCCGAGTGCGCCCTCGGAGCGGCGGGATGCTGCGCTCCCCGCAGGGCTCGCCGCCCCCCGCTGCCCCTTCGCCATGGTAGTCTCGGTTACACTTTTTCTTGAGCACTGAGACACGGCGGGTTTTGTCCCCGGCTGCTCCCCAGGGTCAACGCGGCTCCGGGCAGCCCTTGTGAGGAGCTGAACGGGTTACGGGAGACAGAACCCGAGAGATGTGCGGTTCCAGCAATTCAGGCTGAGGGCTGCTTGCAGGGGAGGATTTGTCGCATGATAGTCATGGCTGCCCAGAGACGGCTCGCATGATGCTTTAATCCCCTGGAGCGACTTAAGGGTCCGGAGCCTGCTCCTGCCTGTGTGTGCATGTCACAGCCCGGCTCGCCACACGTGGCACCGGGCCAGAGCCCGGTGAGGATCTGGGGAGCATGAAACGGGAGGGAGTGTCTGCCGGGGTCCTCTGCCCAGTCACCTTCATGCTGGTGGGCAGAACGAATTTCTCTGGAGCCAGGCTCATACCTGTTAAATGTGGGCTCTGGTCCCATGTGTGCCTGCAGTGCCCTTTCCTTGGGGGTCTGCAATAGCCGTGTGGGGCATTGTGCTGTCTGGGACAGGGAAAGTGACGTGCAGCGTTGATGAAAGTGGTCCCGGTGCCATGCACACCCCAAACTCCCCAGAATTCTCTCTGCCACTTCTCTTGCCTGAGCATACCCAGATCTCCAGCCCTGCCTGACACCACCTTTGGCTGTGAGGGGTAGATGAGTGCAAGGCTGGGGCAGCCCTTGCTGGCCCCATGGGTGACAGCTCATGCTCATGGCACTGGCAGTGGGCACGGCAGGCACTGTGGGGTGATGATGCCATCCTGAGGTCTGTGGCTGAACTCCAAAAACCTCCTGTTTGGGGCCAGGCACATCAGATAACCCCTGCCTCCAACCTCCATTTAATTTCCAGATCATTAAACCCAGTGTTTGGATCTTGCCATGTCCTGGTTGTGGTGAAGGAGCTGGCAGCCCCCCCGGAGCAGCCTGTTGTCAGTGGGCTTGAGCAGCTGATGGGCTCAGGCCTGCCTCTTCCCCCGGTGAGGCGCTTTCTTTATCAGAACAGATGTTTTCCCAGATCTGGCTCCATCGAGGAAGGAGGGGCTGCCCTGGGGGCTGTGTGGCTGGGGCTGCCCTGCAGCAGGCACAGCACATCACCCAGGATCCTTTCAGCCATTAACTGATTAACCTGCTGCTCCTGGAAGCCTGAGCTGCCTGTATCTAATCAGATGGAGGCCAGGGTTTCCCAAAGGGCCATTTCACCAGAGCTTTTATGCCTGTCGATGTGTCAGGAGGAACCTCTTGGTCTCTTGCAACAGGAGTAGCCACTGAGGAGCCTCAAGTGCCTGATAGGAATCGGAGGCTGGAGAGGGGATGCCCAGAGGTGCGTGTCTTGTCAAGCAGCACCCAGCAGAGAACTGCCTGCTTGATCCAGCTCCACTTGTCCAGGCGTGATTCTGCTGTTATTTGGAGAAACAAGGATTTCCAGGGAAGGACTGAGGCGCAGCCCTGAAACCAGGGACTCTCCAGGAGCATTACATCTCTTGTTACTCATGGGCTTAAACCCTGGTGAGGCAAGGTGGCCAAGGCTGGAGAACCCAGGCGAGTGTACATGGGAAAGCATCAAACTTTGCTTTGCAGGAAAGGCAGTGGGGGTGGGAGTGGGGACGTGGCTTCCCTGGAGTGGGAATGTTTGGCATTTTCTGCACCCCAGCCACTCTTCCTCCTTCTCCATGGGGGGTTCTTGGTGGGAGGGCAATGCCTGAGCAGAAGAGAGTTGCTCCACCTCTTTCTGCTGCAGCAGAAGCCAAGCTTGTCCCAGGGGATGCATGTCAAGCCTTACAATGAATAGCTTAAACCCCAGCACGTTGTTGGTCTTGCCTTAGCAGGCTCCCATGCTGTGCTTGCAACATTTAGATACCATGCTCAGCAATGTGGTTAATGTCTGGGGTTAGGTGGGATGCCGTGTGTCTTCCCAGCTTTCCTAGGTCCTCCCTCGGCGTGCTGGAGACCAAAGGAGTTCCTATTCTTTGAAGTTTATCTATTCTAAGTGGCTCAGTGATGGATTCCACCTACTTATTGTCGTGGCTCTACCAAGGAGGGAAAAGTTTTGGCTGGTTGTGTCTACTTGACACTGCTGAAGGGCTTCTTCCCATGTGCCATGCCCTTCTCTGACTGGTGATCCTGGGGACAGCAAGCTGGTGGGTTGCATGCTGCCACTGCCTTTCCCCTGTGGCATTCCAGGTGGGCCAGATCAGAAAGTCTTCATCCTCAGCAAGCAGTACAGCACCAAGATGTGTGCCTCTGCCATCTGGGCTCTGGTGTGCAGCATGGCTCAGGGATGTGATGGATGATGCCTTTGCTCCAGCTGGGTATGAGCATAGGAGCCGAGATGGTGTGTGCACTCTGCTGTCTCCTTTCTTGGCTGCTGCAGTGAGTCCTGTGCCCAGACAGGGAGGAGGGGCCCCAGGGGCCATGGCTGTGGCACAGTGACAGATGATAGTTTTTCTACGTGTCTGGAGTGTGGGCAGGATGTGGGGTGACACAGAGGATGTGACTCGCTCTCCAATTCCCCAGCAGGAGCAGGAATGTCATGGCCAGGGTTAAAGGAGACACTTCTCCCATCCCATCCCATCCCATCCCACCCCATCCCTCTGCTCTCCAGCTGGACTGAGCAGCTGGCATGGACCCACGGTCAGCCTGCACTGATGAGCAGCAGCATCCATTGAAGTCACAGATGCTGTTCTTTTCCTCATGTGCCACTGGCCTAGAAATGCTGGCATTTTAAGTGTTAAACAGTTTTTCTCATTGTTCTGTTGGTGAAATGCAATGCTTTTCAGCTGTATTGTAAAATAAATACCTCAAAGTCCTTAAGGGGAAAGAAAAACGCAGGGGAAATCCTGTTCATATGCCCTGCATGGCTGTGGTGGTCTGAGCTGTCCTTCCTACAGCTTGGCCTGGTCTTCGCTTACTGCCCCACATCATCCCCCAGCTACAGCTTGACTCTTCTTTGTGGCCTAGGACATCTGCCATGGGGGTGGGTAGAGGAAATACTTCCCTCAGGGACACATACAGACCAGTTTGGAGCCTCAGGGTCAAGTCCATGGAGGAGTACAAGGGCTAACTGAGTTGTCACAATACATGCATCTGAGCTGCTTTCTTGGCTCCAGACTGAGCTGGGGAGCAAGCAGCTCTGCCAGGTCTCTTTTGCTCAGGCAGCTTTGTCCCGGCTGCTGTACGGGTGTGCTGACTGCTTGATGCAACTGGGAAGTGTCTGACTACTGCACAAAGCCATCAGTTAGTTTGCAGAGTGTGGCCCTTCGCCGACCATGTGATACTCAGCTGTACATGCTGTCCTCCAGGTATCTGATAGTTCCTTAGACCTGTTGTAAACTTGTGTGTGAGCATTTGCAGACAGAGTACATGAGTAAGGAGAAGAACTGAAGGGACTTTGCAAATGCATCTTTGCAGTGTGGAGCCTGCCTCCTGCTGCAGGTACAGGACCGGCCTGTTTTTGGTTGCATGTGCAATTCTCACAAGCTTTGAGCTCTCTGTTGAAGATGCTTCGCTCCATCATTCGGAAATCAGTGTCCCCAGGGAGCCCAGCTTGTGCTGGGTGGGGAGGGCATCCTGGATTGGATTTCTCAACAGCTTGGTTTGCCCTCCCCATGCTCCCTGCAGTTGGGAGAAGGTGGAGTTCCTGTGATAGAGGAGCATGGCCGGATGTCCCGGGGAATCCTTCCAGAGGCTCCTGTGTGAGATGAGGGAAATGGTTCAGCTGACTTAGATGATGCTGACCATGAGTGACGTGCTGTCTTTCCAGATAACAATGAGCTGAGTGCTTGTGTGTTAACAAACCTTGGCTTAGGAAAATGCCATCTTGGAAAGAAATGGTAAATAGAGCGTCTTCAGCAGTGGAGCTGCTCTGTGAAGAAGTATTCCCACCAAACCTCTCTCCTCCCCTGAGGACCATGTGCTTTGCTGATTACCCCTGACAACCTCATCTTAGTTTACCAAGAATATTGTGACCTCTTAGAAAAGAGGATCTGGAAAGATTGGGAAGAGACAGAGAAATGCTGACTGTTAAATCCGTGCTGTGAACGTAATGCTCGCTGAGTCAATACCAAACAGAGCAACCCCTCTTTGTTTAAGTAGTCCATGTAGTTTGGCTAAAGAAGAGTACCACTGTCTTTGAAGGTATCCATGGGGCTGGCGTAGCATGGATGTTGCTACATGCATAATCCTCCGTCCCAGCTGCATCTCCACAAATGCAGATGTAGGATGAAAGGGGCCAGCTGCTCTGTTCTGGGGCAGCAATTGCAGAGAAGAAAGCTCTTGTGTCAAAGGTGACATGAAGAAGTGGCGGAAGAAGGAGTTGTATTAGCTCTCTCCTTAGGTCATTCGTCTGTGTGAGCTGCAACCTTGTCAGATCCCATCAGTGGTGCGAGGGTGGGCAGGGGCCAGTGCTGGGTGGGAGCCGCAACTGCAGGGACACTGGGTGTCCCCGGCCAGCCTGCAGATGCCCCAGCGCTGCCTCCAAACCCTCCTTGTACCACTTTGGTTTCACTTCTTGCTTCACTTTTTATTTTTAAGATAATAATCAGCAATGTTTCACAATTTCTTATTTCCCATTTTGCTTTAGGGAGAATGTGCGAGCTATTTAAATGTGATCATTAAGACTGAAACTTCTACAAGTCTGGGTTTCCTGGTTATCCTCCAGTTACCCTGAGCTCTGCAGTTCTGTGTCCTCCTCTCCATCTGAGATTGCACACAGTTCTGCGGTGCTGAAGAGCAAGTCCCAGGAAAAGCACCTACAGAGGGCCTGTCTGCAATGCACCAGTTGGCACAGCGTCTGGGGACGCTTGGGCCCTGTCATTATAAACGCAATAATTATCATTCACAACTGAAACAGTGGTGGGGGTTCTCATAGATACAGTGATCACTGCATTTGATGAGAAGGTTGAAATTCAGGTTAGGGTCAGGGCTATGTATTAGTCCTGATTATTCCTGCTACCCGCGTTTTGAGCCAATGACGAAGAGTTGGCTGAATCACATTTTCTGGAAAGGCTTCTTATTTCTGGAGGATGCCCCGCTTTTTGCAGTTTCTTCAAGTGGTTACACAACTTCATTTTAAAATAAACCCTGCTTCGTTTCTAAAGCGTCTGGCAGCTCCATCCATTTTTTGGTCCTACTTTTCTTCTGCTTCGTGAGAGTTGTTTCGTCCCAAATAACTTCTCTGTCTGCAAGAAATTATTTTCCGGCACCGTGTCGCTGACAAAAGTGAGGCGGCAGGTAGTGGAGCAGTGGTCTCGGTGTGGGCAGCAGTGTCCTCTCAGCAGGGTTCAGTCTGCTGAGTGCACAGGGACCGAGGTGGGGTTTGCAGCCCATGCTGGACCACATGCTGCTGTGATCCCCCTGCTATCAGTATCTGGGCTAGATACAGCAGCCCTCGCTCTGGCATATCTACATAATGACATTAACATTTTCACAAGTACATTTGCATTACAAGGGGTCTTTCTGAATAGCAAAAATGACTGTGTCTTTTAGATTTTTCTCTGGAAGGTTTCTTTCTCACACCTCAAAGCATAAGTAAGCAGTAAACTTCCTTGCTCCTGTTTATACATCCCAGACATGCATCAGCTCGTGTTGCAACCAAATGTCCTGGGAGTTCCTCTTCAGCAGTTTGCAATCCTCTTTGGGTCTGTGACTTTCCAGAAAACATTCCTCTGTTTGAAGTGCTCCTTGTATTCCTCCTCCCCTGAAGCTGACCTTTCAGTTTAGCTGTATTTTAATCCCATTTTGTTCAAACAAGCGGACTGTGGAATCCACAGTGCTCTGATCGTCTCATCTTTGCGGGTACTTACTGATCGACCAGATGTTGGCATCTGCTAGTACCGTCAGCACTGCTTTTGATTTCAGGTCCTTGACGAGAAAAGGAAATAGTACTGACTGTCTCTGCAGAGGTTTCTTAAGAACTCCCTCAATTAGTTGTGATATTTGCCATTCATAACAACTGTTTTGAGATCCCTTTGATGCTGTTTGCTCCTCAAGGGCTGACTTTTATCAGAATACTGCATTCTACAAGAGCAATGCCATGAGAGTCTACTACTGTCCTGTTTATCTCCTGTTCTTGGTTGCTAATCAAAGAACGAAGAAATCTTTCTGACTAGACTTCTTTCCACATGGCAGCTGGCACTGGATGATAGTTAAAGCTAGAGTGTCTTTAAGTTGGAAAAGCTGAGGGCAAAACCTCAGTATTTTCACTGGGGCTGTGGAATTATCGTTTAGGTTCTGACCCTTCCAGTCTCTTGGAATTTCCTCAGCATTAGCAGGGTTGTAAAAAATGAGTATCAGCTGGTGAGAAACTTCGTTGGACAGATCTCTGGGGACTCTTGGACCTGTTGATTTTTAAAATGTTTTGTGCCCTTTCTGTTTACTAATATATGGGAAAACACTTCAGCATCTCAGTGTGATGAAAGGGGGTACTTTCCAGGGGTGTTTATTAAAAACATACATGTTTCCACCATTATTCACAATGCTGTCATCCCCGTCTAGTAGTTGGGTGCTGCTACCAGCACAGGGCTTTGTCCCCAAAGATTTTAGAAAAGAAAATAGTGAAACATGGACGCTGCTGTCTTTATTGTCTCACAATTTCCTACTTACATGGGCTATTTCCCCCTTTTTTCCCCACTTTGACTCTTATTTCAGATTGGCTGACAGCACATCCCAGCTCAGAGGCACCCCACTTGCTTTCCATGTGGTGTTTGAGGGAAAGTCACCAAGGACAATCAAACACTAGGAAAACACCTGACATGAACAGTTTGGAAAACCTGAGAATACTTTATTAGTGAAATGACAGATAGAGGGAGACATGGCAAAAGAGCAGAAAATAATGGATGAGACAGAGAAGGTGGATTGGATTCCTCTCTTCCTTCACCTCTGACTGTAAGAAAAAGGGATTTTCTGCTTCACATGGATGAGACTGATTGATTAAAAAGTGTACTTTTCCATGTAATGAGTGAGTAGATGGTAGAACTCTACATGGTAGGGAATTATTGGAGTCAAGGGTATGGCAAGATGCAAAAAAGTACTGGAACTAATCCCAAATTATGCATAACAAACATTGCAGAAGAAATACCGTTTCAGGGCTCTCATCTGAGATTTTTACAAAATGCATGGCATGGTGGCTGCTCAGAGGCAGGGAGCTGGAGCTGGGTTCTCTGTGACAGACTGCTGTATCCTCATGGCTTCCTGAGGTCCTGAGCTCTCCTCTGTGGACCCTGGATGCCACTCAGCTGCTCATCAGCCCAGCTTCAGCCTTGAAGCCATTGGCTGAATTTGAGGGGGAGGGAGCTACAGGGAAGCTGCCTCACTATATATTTGGTGGCAGGAGGGTAGGGAGACCCAAAGCAATGCTCATGTTACGGGAAGGGCATGGATAACTCTTCACTTGCACTGTTTGCAGCTGATAGGAAAAGCTTTGCTGGGGCCAGAGCAGGCTGGGCTGTTGTGTGCACAATGTTGTCTCCTCCTCAGGGCTTCTACAGAGAAGATGTGGGAAAGCTGAATTGTGTTGGGGATGTTCAGAGGCAGGGAATAAACATCTGTAGCTATCCAGGTTCTGTGAGTAATGTATCCTATGGAATGACTTGTTTTAATTGAAGTTTTAGGTGGGGAAGAGCTATCAGAGAAGGCATGGAAGTGGTGTTGGGCAGTTCCACTGACTTTGATGGACTGAACTTTAGCTTGCCTTTTTGAGGTTGATGAGAAGTTCCCTCATGGCTGCGAACTCTGTAGCACTATTTGCTCAAGGAGGGTGCTGACTCCACTACCCATGATGGAGTTGCCGGGTCAGCTCATCTCATACTGAGCCTGGAGAAAGTGGGGAGGCCCACCTGCTTCCTCCTCTCTGTGCACCTTGTGCTCATGACAAAGGGCAGCAGTGAAGCATGGGAGAACAGGATGTGCTGGCTGTAGCAGGTAGCTGCTCATTTGAGAGGAGCAAGGACCAGGCATTTCCTAGGAGATACTCTGAAGCTGGGAGATGTGCAGGAGAGTGAAGCTGTGCAGCAGCCAAACTGGGGGAGGAGAGAGGCACAGAACAGATGGGAGGGGGAGGCAAAAGAGGGGTGGGAAGCAGTGCACATACATAAGTGACCAGAAGTGACAAGCTGCTCTTAGATTATCTAAAGCACACAAACCTTTTCCTGATACTGCTATTCCGCAGAGCTGCTGGCAGACTGAGGGCTTTGCTCTTTAATTAGTAAAGAATGGGTCTGCTAATTGGCAGAACTAGTCTGAGTCATGGGCTCAGCCTAGGCTGCAGCTTTGTGCTCAGCTCCATGAGCTGTGCTGGCTTGCAGAGGCTGCCTAGGCTCAGTGGACTACTGAGTAGGGAGCACAGGACCTTCCTGGGCAAAATCCAATCCCTTTTTGCTCTCCAGCATGTCATCCTTGTGCCTTACAAGAAGCAGACTTTTGTTTCTGTTATCCCTGCTGCTGTTGCAGGTATAGTCCCTCTTCCCAGCTGCTCTGTGCTGGCTGCTGCCAACTCAGCTGTTCCTGCTTCTTTCTCTCTCTCTTACCTGTGGCCTCCTGGGTTCCCCCTCCCGTCCAGCAGCTGGTCCAGGTTTTGCTGATGAGATATAACCCAGGGACTGGCTGTATGATTTCATTTCAGCCTGACATCAGAAAAATGGCAAGGTTGCATTCCTTCCCATATGGGTCTAGGATGTCAGGGACTCCCCCTCCCCCAAGTCTTGTATCCATTAGCTAAGTCCCTTTATATCACTTATTCATGATCATCTAGATCAATCTGTTGAAAAGTGCATTTACTGAAACCGGATCCTGGCTTTGTCTGGTTTGTAAGGGCCTTTCTAGACCAATCTCTGCTGCATGGTTTGCAACCACAAAGCCTATTGAGGCTGGGAGGAGAGCTGGCTTAGCACAATGCAGCTTCCAAACCTAGGAGCATATGGATCCACTGCCAGGAGAAACATGAGGCTTGGATGCCTAATACCCATTGAACAGCCTCAGTGTGCCAGGAGGATAAAGGTATGCGTATATGTAGTACTTATAGCTGAAAAACTTATAGCACCCACAGAGATTTTTGTCTCAGACTTAGAGTGCAGAGGGGTCCTTTTCTGAGACATCCTTGCCCCTTGCAGAATGACTACAGCAGTGACTGGGAATAGTTACCCAAACCAAGGCACCACAAGAGTCTCTTGTAGTATTGTGTTAGCAGGTTGGTCAGGAACCTGAGAACCATGTTCACTCACAAAGAAAACATCACAAAATCCTCTCATAATGGGAAAAGAGTGGACAATTGTGTGCATGTTTTGTACACAGACAGGTGTCTTCCAACCAAAAGCACTTTCCCTCTCTGAATGACTCCCAGAAAATCAACGCGCTCATTATGGCTGTAGCCCCTGCCAAGCATGTTACCTTTGGGAGTTGTTCAGGTTTGTGCAGAAAGAGGAATGGGGCATTTGAGTGCTGTCAGAGGGAGGCAGCACTGCTAATTGTGTCCTCAAATCCTGCATAGCTGGATTCTCACTTCTCACTTGTACCTGGGAGGAAGCCATTTCCAGAAAAGAGGAGGTTCTGGGGAGACATGAAGATTCAAGGGTAGTCCAGACTACACATATAAGAGGAGAGCAGGATGTGAGGACTTGTTTCTGAAGCATGGCACAGTTGCAGAGCAATGGCTTGCTCATGTCAGCCCTTGAACGTGTCTCATGTTGGGCTGGGAGGCTGTGGAGATGCAAAAGCACCTGCAGCTACAGAGTTCTGTGTCTTCTCTGGAGCTTATGTTGTCCTCAGTAGCTGGATAGCTGATGAGGATGGTGCATCCGCTGATAGGTACACACTCTGCTTTAGTACATCAGTGCCTTGTGTCTGCAGTCAGGACTGTGCTCTGTCTGCCTCTGCACCCTTTCCCTGGGGTACAGTCCCTTATCCTTTTCCTGCCGACACAGCCTGCTGCATCTGCTGAGATGCAGATAGAGCTGCGTGAATGCAAGAGATAACTGCTGGTATTAGTCACCCTAAAAAAACAAAAACAAAACCACAGAAGGCCAAAGAAATCAGTGGATCAGTGGCTTCAACTGACTTCTTGATATCTTGGATAGCAGGTAATGTTATTTATTTCCAAGTCAAGGACTCCAAAGTGCCTTGTCTTATGTGAACAGAGAAAAATGACATCTTAGAGTTTACCACACAGTGGAAGACAGCACGGTATGAGAGTGAGGCAGCAATGATGAAACAATAATCTTGGTATGCATGCAACTTTATTTCCTAAATTATAACCCAATGTTATGGGATCAGTTTTCAGGATTGTGCTTTGCTATGTGTTTTGTGGCAAGGCCAGTTCATGGACAGATGTCACTGAGGCCATAGGAATGAGGATCCTGGTCTCTGGGAGTTTGTTTAACATCCAAGTGACCTACTCTTGGAACGGGAACTCTGTACATTTATTCTTTCCTTTGATACCTGCTATTGTTGCTAAACAACCCCCTAATAAACTAGTTGAAAGAAGAATTGTGAAGGCATGAGCTATTCTCATCACAGAAGGTGTTCAAGTTAACTGTATCATCAGCATTCATCCAGATTTATTTGATAGAAAGTGGCTACACAAAATCATCACTCTGCTGTTCCTTAACTGTCTTTTAAGGTGTTCTCTTCAAATCAGTGATTGCTTGTTGCTTCATTTTGTTAAACTGTTTTATCTCTGGATGTGGGTGAGACCTTCTGTATCCCAGTTTGAAAACTCAAGGGTTTTTGGTCTTGTGCTTGGAGAGTGGGAGTTTTCCCACTGCCTGTGGGAGCTGGGACCCAGTGGAGCTGGCAGGTCACTGCTCTGCAGCACCGTGCCGTGCGCTGCTCTGCTGCCCTTGCCTCTCCCATGGAAGTTCAGCCTTGCTGCCTCACAGTTCTTGAAAATTTTCTGCTCAATTTAATCCTTTCAAGTGATCAATGAAATGTGTGGTATTGCGGGAGAGGGGAGCGATGTGAGGGCAGTCTCTTTGGTGTCACCATCTGTTGCTGCACTTAGTCAGGGCTCCTTGGGGAATTTAATGTTTAGAGAAAAAGGGCTGATGGAAGGAGATGCACTAAAAAAAACCTCAGCCTTTCAGGAAATAGGGGCTACATGGGCAGAAGTTACAATAATTATTTGCTCTGTGGTTCCTATTCTGCCTGTCTTAGCACGATGTTCCTTTTGAAAACAACATAAATGGGTGCATTTATTCTACTCGGCAGAGGCAATTGCTGTTGTAAAAACAACTACAACATCAAAGTAAACTGAGGTAAGTATTTCTGGGCAGCTGAAATACCACGGTGCCTGGGAGTTTCACCGTGTTCCCTTTTACTCCTTAGCAGCACACAAAAGGATCTGTAGGAAATGGTGCAATGTTGTACAAAAGAACCAGGTCTCCTCTTGGGAGTATTTGTTGTGACTTTTCCACATGGAATTCTGCTGGGAAAGGGGTCTGGGTCAGTCTGGACTTTCTGATAATTTCTAGCTGTTGAAGACACAGGAGGGCTCTCGTTGTCCATCTCCCCTCTTTTTCCCTTTAGTAGTACATGATAAATAACAGTGTTCGTGCCCATGGAGTGTCTTTTGTGTGTCACACTATCAATCACCTCCATCTCCAAACTGATTTCTGAGCTCAGGGAGTGGAAAGTGTGTGTAACCTGGAGCCCCCACTCTGCAGGGACAGACCATGCATGTTCTGTGAGCACAGCACACTCCCAATGCTTGGGGGTCTGTGTATGTGTGCCATGGCATCTGGGTCTGAAGACACTGAAATGGGAATGAGTTTTAACAAGAAGTGTATTAGGAAAGGTTTTCTTTCATCCCACTGTTGGGAACTCCAGACACAACTTTGCTGGTTTGTGTCTCTTTGCTCTTGTTACCACCATGGCAGTAGGAGGCTTTGGTGAAAACAGCATAAAGTTCTTATGCTACCACTCATTGCTGTTTGTATGTTTGTGCGGGATTGTCAAAATGTGGTTTGGGAAATGGATGATTTCTCAACAGCAATGTCTTGCCCAAATGCCTTGGGTCACTTTGTCTCAAGTATCAAGAGTTAAAATGGAAGAGGATGTCATGAAGAGCTCTAATATACTTCCTTAAAATCTGCGTTCAGTGCATTGCTCACCACCTATCTGGGATCTTGAGACTTGAATCTGCAACATAAAACATTTTGTTCTATTGTGGTTGTTCGCTGGCCATGAGGGTCATTTTTGCATGCCATCCTGGGGTTTAGGTACTGACCAGATGCACTGGTGCTTTTCATTCTCTTGATGAGGGGAAATGAATCTGCCTGCTGTGGAAACTCTAGAGCAGAACACAGCAGCAAAAGCAGAATTATATAGGCTTTAAAAAATGTCGTTAAAACCTATTCCTTTATTGGGAGGGACCAGAGGTTGCCCAATAGACGGTACTAAAGTGTTTAAAGTGACTAAAGTAGTTTAGGAAAAACCCCACCTAAACTAAAATAAATCATTAAAAATAGAATTAGTGTTTCACATTCTGGATAACGTAATATAGAAATACTATTGCATCTCTTCAAACATAATAAGCCTATAAGCAAAGAGCTAATGGGGCTGATGGGTTTAAGAGGATAGGAAGGGCTTTTATAATCAATAACTTAGGGGCAGAAGACAATTCAGGAAGAAAGTAGGTCTATCAATCAATGAAAAGCAGGATGGCCTTAATGTTACTCAACAGTCCAGCAGTTTTGCTTTTTCTCAATACTTACTAAGCAGAGTTTATGTGATTTCTGTGGAAAGACATGGGACAGATTAGTGTGCAATAACTGAAATGCAGTGCAACGTTATACCTAACTCTGCGCAACTGCAGGTCACGTTCTCCCTGACTTGCCTTCATGCTCCTGCTCTGTCCTTTGTCCCAGGTCCCGTGGTCTGGCAAGGCAGAAGAAGTCAATCCAGCAAACTGAATTCCCCTGCACTCTTTTGGTAGGCGAGCTGCAAGATCTGCTTGCCCTGCACATCCCTGTGTTTGTGTAACCAGAAGCCTGCCTTTGTGTGCTCAGGGTTGTCTTGAGAGACACTGAGCAATTTAAGATCTTGTAGTGTGTGTGAAACTGTATATACAACAGGGCCATCATATATACATCAGTGTATATATACATCAGAGAAACACTCAAGTAACGCCATTTACCCAAGGAAACTCTTACAAGAGAGGCAAACAAAGCTCTGTAAAGTCTACTTGGCTGATGCTGATTTCTAGAGGTATTTTGACTTACAATTATGTGTGGGTATATGAAACTGTAAACATTTGTATTTACATTTTCTGTTATTATTATAACATGACTTTTGATGACTGGCTATTCTAAGTTTGAAAATATTTAGACAGTCAAAGCCACTACTCTGCATGTTTGTATTTTTCCATGACTCTATAAAAAATGATGTTTGCTTATGTTGTTTTCTGCACGATCGTTTAAAACTGATTTTTCTTCTTCTCCTGTTGCAATAAAAAAATCAAAACCAGTTTCTTTGAAAATGTAAGAAAGACTTGCTTAAAAATTTTAATCAGCTATAGATTGGAAGTAGCCTCTGAATACTGCAGCTTCTCCCAGCTTTCCTTGGGTGTTCGCACCCCCTGTGCAGATCTAACAGGCTCCAGTTCTTTCTAATGGGAGGTCTTCTGGTTTTTGCAGGGTGCCAGGGTATGGCTGCGGGAGCAGGACCAGCTGCAGCCATGCACCGTTGGCTCATGTGCCGATGGAAATGTGGTCTTCACCTCAGATTATGGCACGGTAAGTGAAGCTTGCATGAGGCTGTAGCCAGTGCCAAGTTGCAAGATGGACTTCTCGGTCTTGTGTGACCTTCATGCTAAAAGGAAATGTATCAGCTGAAATTCTGTCTGAAAAGTGACCCAGCTCTGTTACAAACCATGTCCAAGGTCTAACAAAGGTTAAAAAGAGAATATTGTTCCCTTTCTTCTATTAATTTGTCTGTCCACCTCACTTTGCTTGGTTTTTCTTGTGCCACCTTTGAAGGAGTTGCACTAACAGTCTAATGAAGCTGTTATATTGGCAAAGTGCTCACAGGAAGGAGGCAGCTCCACCAACCAAGCAGCCCTTTCTGCCAGGATGTGCTTCTCACAAGCCATGCTGCTGTAGGGGCTGTTGTGCTCGCCACAGTCTTCTTCAGCAGCTTTTGCCATCAGCTCTTTGGGTCAGGGGCGTGTGGAAGTGAACTCCCCATGTCAGCGAGCGGTGTGAGAGCAGCAGCTCTGCACAGGACAGTGCAACAAGGCAGCCGAGCTCCCCTGGGAGCAGAGCTCTGCCAGCGATGGGGAGCAAGCCTCTCTCCTGCCCGCTGGGGATCATCCAGGTCCTCAGTGAGTCAGTTCAGCTCCTTAACCCTGGGAGAAATATTCACCACCTTCAGTGAGGTTCTTAGTGAGTCGAACTGGTGCCTGGGCTGGGAGGAGGATGGGGAGATGGGCAGGACTCTGCCCTCCAGCAGTGAGCAATTAGATCTGCTCAGCTGTTCAGGTGAACCATGCTCTGCAGGCAGATGCTTTCTTACAGCAAATTGGATAGGTTTTTTCTTTTTTTTTTTTTTTCAGCCTCTTACCTGGCAAACAAAGGAGGGGGCAGGGGAAAAGGGGATTTAGGACTCCAGCTTGCAGACAGTCAGTGGTAGGACTGTCAATTTTTCAGTCTAGTTTTGAAAAGGCTAGATTTCCAATCATTATTGCTTTTTAAAGAGTCTGATTCGTTTCTCAGAGACAGAAACTCACGTAGCAGACACACAGGTTTTCTATCTGGTCACTCTAGTCTCTCAAATCCTCTATTGAGGAATTGCTTCATTTTGGTAGTGTCGGATAGTCGCTAAGTCATTTTAAGAGATCATGGAGGCATTCATCACAGGTAATGCAGCAACCTGCAGAAGATTCAACAAATGGTGACTACTTCTGTGACTCTCCCAGACTTGCTCCCGTCTCTCCTGATACACTGCTGTGGCATTGGAAAATCCTCCAAACCCACCTGGAACCTCTGAAAGGACACCAGAAATCCCGCCACAGAACCAGCTGGGTGGCTGAACCCACTACCAGTCTGTGTCCATGCTAGAAAATATGCACAGGATAATGCTGGGTGGAGTCACAGGTGTAAAAAAGCTGGATTTAGGGTTTTTCCTCCATGAAAGAAGAAACTACTAGGCTGAAGGAGCATGTGCTTTATGGCATATGCAGAAAAAGCTCATGGTGATCATTAAAGGGCTTGCTTTTTTCAGTGCCTTATACAATAGCTGCCCTATGTGCTTCCCTCACAGGCTGCCTTCATTGCTTGGTAACTGTATAGCAGGGACTGGCTGTCTGACCCCAGGTGAAAACTCAAATGAAAATATTTTCATTTTACTTTGAGTTGAATGGAACTGGTTTTATGATCCCTAAATCCAGTATCGTCATGTTTTCTGCAGCCCAGCATCCTTGCAGCTCTGAGGTTCAGTCATGCTTCAGGGCTTTTTCCATTTGTTTTCACTTCCTTAAAAACACCTCAAGCAACAAATCCATCAGAAATGTGAGTTCCTGGGAGGAACTAAGGGACTGACACTTATGAAACCCAAGATTGGAAACCACAGTCCAGACAGACCATCTGAATCTTTTATGGATAAACAAAACTTAGATGCTGGGTGGGAGCTTTGTTTGCGTGCTCAGTGTTGTACTAATGGATGTATTTGAGGTCAAGGAGGAATCATTTCTCCACTGCTCAGTCGGGCCGGGTTGGCAATGCTCATCTTGGCTTGTCTGCCAGCCAGGCTTTGCCTTAATCCTGACCATTGCAGGAGCTTGGAGAGAGTCCTGGTTGTTATGACCGTGATCTAAATCCTGAAAATAAAAAAATGTGATTACTGGGTAGAAAGTAGAATAATAGAATGTCCTCAGTTGGAAGGGACCCACAAATATAGACTCCAAATTCTGTCCCTACATATGACAACCCCACAGTTCACACCATGTGTCTGAGGGCATTGTCCAGTCTGTTCTTGAACACTGTTAGGCTTGGGGCTGTGACACCTCCCTGAGGAGCCTGTTCCAGTGCTCTGCCACCCTCTGGGTGAAGAACCTTTTCCTCATGTCCAACCTAAACCTCCTCTGGCACATCTTCCTGCCATTCCCTTGGGTTCTGTCATTGGTCACTAGAGAGAAGAGTTCGGTGCTTATCCTTCCTCCTCCCCTTGTGAAGAAACTGTAGACCACAATGAGGACTCCCCTTAGTCTCTGCTTCTCCAGGCTGAACAAACCGAGTGACTTTAGCCACTCCTCATATGGCTTCCCCTCCAAACCCTTCACCAACTTCATAATCTTCTTTTGGATACTCTATAGCACCTTAGTATCTTTTCTATACTGTGGTGCCCAGAGCTGCACACAGTGCTCCAGGTGAGGCCGCACCACCGCAGAGCAGAGTGGGACAATTGCCTCCCTGCTTGGCTGGCAATGCTGTTCCTGATGCAACCCAGGACATGGTTGAACTTCTTGGCTGCCAGGGCACACTGTTGGCTCACGTTCAACTTGCCGTCAACCAGAACCCCCAGATCCTTCTCCATGGAGCTGCCTTCCAGCATCTCATCCCACAGTCACCCAGGTTACTGTGTCCCAGGTGCAAAATCTGGCACTTGCTCTTATCGAACTTCATGTGGTTGGTGGTTACCCAGTTCTCCAATTTGTTCAGATCCCTCTGCAGGGCCTCTCTGCCCTTGAGAGTATCAACAGCTCCCCTCAGTTTTGTGTCATCGGCAAACTTGCTAAGCAATCCCTCAAGTCCTGAGTCTAAGTCATTTATGAAGACATTGAAGAGTTCTGGCCCTAAAGATGGATCCCTGTGGAACCCTGCTAGTGACTGGTTGCCAGCCTGACATTACCCCATTTACTAGAACCCTTTGAGCCTGTAGAAATCTTTGACTGTGTTGTGAGGTACTTGTGCAGTATTTGATGACTTGTTTGCAGTTAGACTGAAAGCTGATGTGTTGGTGTGTTTGGTAGTGTGTGTTGTTGTTGTTGTTTGTTTGTTTTCCCAAATAATAAAGATCTGCTTATTAATTCCTATAACTTTCTGATTAAGTATCAGCTTCTTGGAAAAGGGATATTCCAGAGGCAGCTCTGCTGAGAGATCAGTTTGTCTGTGTTCTCACTTGCTTCAGGCAGAATCAGCCATCATATGCAGCTCAGCAGCACAAGCTGCTGAATCCAGCCTGGTTTACCTTACCTGGAAAAAGATGATGGGGTGGATGCTCCTCCAGACTGCTCTTCTGGCAGGTTGCTGTGGTCCAGAAGTGAGCAATGAGGTAACAAGAGCCTCTTTATTGGGGTGGCTGTAGGTGCGAAAGAGCCTGGGTCAGTACAGCACTTTGCAGGCTCTAAGGGTGGAGGCTCATCATGTTTGGTTCATGGTTGTGTCCTATACCTCACAGCTCCTCAGGGAAAACTCTTTGACACAGTGTTGGGAACAGAAAAACCACCATGTGTTTATCTCCAGGACCCTGGATGATCACCTGCTTAACTCTGAGCATCTTGGACCAGGTTTGGTTTTTTTTAGGGAGGGATGACTGAGTAACCCCAATCAGGAGGCTCAAGACAGGTTTAATGGGTGATGATCTAATCCCTACGAATCATTTACTCTTGTATTTAGGGCCCCTGTTGTTCTTCCGGGTCCCATTTTCTCCTGTGTTGTCTGCAAGAGCAGGTAAACAAGCTTGGACCTATCACATAGTCATCCTTCATGCACAGCAGCCCCTTGGCACAGGTGTTGCCAGCTGCCTGGTATCTTTTGAGACACTTGTCTGCTCAGCTTTTTCCCTAAGCATTTTCTTGATGTTTCTCTTCTGGCCCAAATGGCCACAAGTGCTGACAATGCAGTGGTAAAGGATTAAGTGCCAGGCAGATGTAAGGAGAGATCACATCATACCATTTTGGACTTGTCCCCATCCAAAATTTGTGCAAGTCAGCAGAGGAAGAGCCAGGGTGGTTTGCTGCCTCATGGTTTGACAGTGCTGAAGTGGTTTTGCTCCTGACAGAGCCCAGTTCATGTTGTGCATTTGCAGCCTGTACTCTCCCCTGAAATAAATTGTCCCATTCTCCCTTCCTACTCCCCTGGTTCTTTTGTGGAAGTGTCTGAGGCCTCTGCTCTGAAAAAAAAAACAAATATTGATGAATTTTCTGGGCCATGCTTGCAGAGTGGGGTCCTGCTGCTGGCAGAGTCAAACATCTCTGATACCCAGGTGCAGAAGTGGTGTGGAAAAGACCAGGGAGGCCTGAAGAGAGCCTGTGTGCTGGAGCGGGCTTCGTTCTACACTGTTCATCAGCATGAACTAAGTATTTTTAGAAGCCTGCTGGCTGGCAAGAAGATCGGGCTGTGGGGCAGTGGAAGAGACCAAGTCCTCGTCCCCATTCCATGTGACTGTGCAGACCTGGCATGAACACACCTGGGAAAATGAGCCTGCTTCTCACCAGCTCCTTCCAGGAACAGAGCTGTTGCTTCAATTATGCAGGCTTTTGCAGGCATCGTGGGGTCTCATAGAGGGATCCTGTGCCAGGTTATTCCTTCCCCGCACAGGCAAGGGTGCGGGCTCAGAGCTGAGAAGGGTGCTCGCTGGGCACCTGCAACACACTGCAGCAGCGAGCTCCCTGCAGGGGACTGGCAAAGGTGGCTTGCTGGGGGGCAGGGTGACCCCATTCTGTCTTCAGCCTGCAGCTGCGTGGCTGGCCTCTCCATTTCAGTTACAGCAGCCTGAGGACTCTGAGAAAGCAGGCAGGAGAAAACAGATCAGTGCTATAGGTGGTGGTTCATTCTCTATGGGGTAGATCAGTTTCTTGGTGACACCTGGGAGGAAGGGATGGAAATGAGGTAGAGGCCAGAGCCCCAGGAGGGAGGGAAAAGCCCAAGTTTTCTTTGCAAGGGTTACTGTGGGCCAGTTTGCTTCTCCAGGCTGCCTATATGAAGTTTCCCATCTGTCTGTCTTGGGTCTTACCATCTAGTGCAGCTTGGAATGCTGATGGGAGATGGTACATGGTTGAATCCAAGAGTGGGAAGGAACCAAAATAACTCTTGTGAAATGCCAGCATCGTGCTTGAGGAGGAGGAAAGGAGGGCTGGGATGTGGCTATGGTGGAGGGGAACAGTAACATAATCTCAGCTGTGTTGAACGGGGGTGAAGAAGATGACCCAGTAGCTGAAGTGTGGGTTATTGAGGAGGAGGAAACTTTAGAAGGAATAAGGTTGCAGCAATTGAGGCAAAAAGAGTGCAGCTGCATAGACAGAGGAGAGGGCACTTCCCAAAGTAGTGATGGAAGTTAATAGCTGTCACTGTACAAACACTTTCAAAGCTGTTTCACATACATAAATGCCGGCATGCACACAGGGTGTCCCTACTTTATTTGGCTTGTCATCTGCTTTGCCTTCATTTGCCTTTGACGTGACATTTCCCAGACACTCTCTGGCTGCTCCTATGGAGAGTGTAGGATAAACCTGGAATGGGAATGAGCTTTTCCTTGACCTCACCACAGTCAGAGATGTGATCCCACCTGTGTTTTTGTGAAGGGGACTGTTCCTGGGAGCAGCTGCCACTGTTACTCACAGCCATGAGAGCAGTGTGCAATACCTGTCTGGCCTGGTGCACCTGGAGGCTGGTGCCCTGCTCCTACTAAGGTGACTTCAGTAAAAATCAAGTGCCCCTGCACTGATCTGTCCCTGTCAGTAGCGAAACTGAGAGAGCAAAAGAAGGGAGTGTGCTGTATGGTTTCTGGCCAGCGAGCTCAAATAGGGAGGAAGAGGACTGGAGGAACAACTACAAAAACAGGGAGCACATCTGTGCCTTATTCATTTCCTTTTCCAGTGCTGAAGTATAAAGCTGGGGAAAGGGCCTTGTTTCTGATAGGAAATAAAACCATTTGCGCAGGTGTTATGAGCTTATTTGTCCTCCCTTCCAGGTATTCAAGTACCCCAAGGCCTCCCTTTCCAGAGAAAAGGTATTGCCAATGCACCAGACCAGTGTTGATGGGGTGGAAGACATGTCCCTGCTGGGAGATCTGCATGAAGCTGCCATCCTGCTTAACCTGCACCAGCGCTACCAACAGGGTAACATCTATGTACGTGCTCAAGCTGGGCCACATCCCTTCTGGCTAATGCCATTCTGCATGTGAAATACTGATTTTAGCATTGTTTTATGTGGCAAAAAAGAAGCTTTTTTTCTGCCTTGCCAGCTGTATCAGCCCTGTGAGATCCCACCCCTACCAGAGGGGCCTCTTTGCATATATGAAAGAACTTCCAAAATGTGAATGTTCACCTCTAGGCTTTGTGGTAATTGTGTAGCTCTGTATCCTCCATGACCATCTGTATTTTACAAGTTGGCATCCACACTCCCCAGATTTCCCATATTGCTTATATAGCCAAGTAGACTGGAAAGTGCAACGTGCACAGGTTGTTGTGAAACATCCCTCCTGATACGGACAGATAAAGCTACTGCTCGACAAAACTAGAAAAGAAAACCTGTTGCCTAATAATTCTGCTTTTATGTGCAGTTGTGCCTTTTTTTGAGTTGCTCTGCTCTCCTTGCACAGATGAATACTCAAAGCATCTCCTCATTTTACCCTTGGGCCCTCAAGAAGAAGGCAAGTGGCAGGAAAGGGACTTGTGCGGGGAAGCACACCTGGGACAGGAAATCCCTGGAGTGCTGGGGTGGCAGTGTGCTCTCCTGAGACTTGGAGAGGACAAGAAGGAGATATTACAAGGACTGTCTCACCTTGCTTTACTCTTACCTTGCTTGTCCATGCTATGTGCATTCAGAGTTTTTCAGATTATGGCAGAAAAAATGTAAATCTGTATCTGTGTTGCATAGCAACTGTTACCAAGGCAACCAAACCATATGAACCTGTATTCCAGGAAATTATCAATAAAGTGACCCTGTTTCTGAACCACCTCCTGTGCCAGGATGCAGAGACTGAAAATTCTCATTTTTGTTGATGTAGAGCCCCTTGCCTGTTGTCTGTCAACACAGCCATGTGGCAGTTCCCATGTGTACGCAGTCTTGATGGCCTTTGTCCTTTCTGCTCTTACTGACCTGGGTTTGACACAGGTTATGTGCCGGTGCAGCTTTTTGCCCATTTAGATGTATTTCTCCCATTTCCTCTTCCTCACACTTGGAAATGTAAGGCCAGATTCTCTCCCTTTCCAGTCTGTGCCTTGCACCAGAAATGCCACAACACCAGCACTGTGGCAGTGTCACAGCAGCTGTATGTCCTGAAGCCTTTCCTCTAGTTCTGATATGTCACTCCTTCTCCTATTCAGCATTAGTTCTGTGCCTTCCCCATCTGTGTGTAAAGGTGTTAAAATTTAAATATGTCATTTTTTTGCTTGTGCATAGTGCATGAATGTCAGCCATGCCCCTCAGGTGTGAAATTTTTTGAGATTTATGAAGGGACCTGACTTTTGTAGCATGCTCAGTGCAGGGAAGAACCCCTCAGTGAAGGCTTGTAAGCCCCTCCTTGAGTGGGACTGTCACTGGGTATATGTTTGTGCAATGTCTGACCTGGAGGACACCAAACCGCACAAGTTCTGTTTTTCATTTTTGCAGTGCAGACATTAATATTGCAGTTACCTTATCATTAACTATTAGGTTTTGCCATAGCCCAGTGGCACATAGTTTTCAGTTACGCAAAAATCGAGAATGTCAGCTGTAGTGCCACCTAATGACTTGCAGTGATCTGTGAATATTATACCATTAGTGTTACAGGACCTGAGTTCATTTAGTATCATCCTCAACAGTCTCCGCAGATGGAACGTAGTAGGCTAAGGTTGCAGATGAAGCTGTGCTGAGAGGAGTTATTCCTATCAGCCAGGGCCAAAAATATTTGGAAGGAAATCAGAGAGATCAGAAACAGGTGAGAAACTTTGTCATTTTCTGGAAGATAAACTTACTTGAAAGAATGGGCAACCTGGAATAATGGTAATTAGTATTAGAAATAATAATAAATAAATAGTAATA
This sequence comes from Patagioenas fasciata, assembly GCF_037038585.1. Taxonomy (NCBI): domain Eukaryota; kingdom Metazoa; phylum Chordata; class Aves; order Columbiformes; family Columbidae; genus Patagioenas; species Patagioenas fasciata. Next base: position 17,782,399 of record NC_092526.1, read on the forward strand.
AAAATAAATAATGAGAGGATGGAAAACTGAGCCCTTCACGTGGACAACTGCTGTGAAAAAGCATACTGTAGTTCTGAGCTGTATGCCTGGAGGCACCCTACCATGAGGTCTGAAAGGGGAATCCTTTCTGGTCATGGAGTGTAGGTACCAGTATATCTAGACTAGTTTGGTATCCGTAATTAATGTGCTACAGGAATACTGGCAATCTCAACAATAACTTTTGTTTTCCAAAGAAATATTATTCAAGCTCTACCAAACTGTTTAAGGAAATCACGTGAGCACAGCAACAGCCTGCAGCCTTTAAGAGTGTATATTTCCCCTTCATTCCTGCAATTCCTGTATCCTTTCATTAAAGTAAACCAAACATAATGTGAGTGATGTATAAATGAACCACAGGCTGTACTGCCGCATTCTATGCTCTCCCTAGCTCTGCCATGCCTGACCACTCCAGTAAGATCTATTGTCTTGAGAAGCAGACATGCCATGTGTGGCTTGTCCTGCTCTACAGAATTATCTGGGGACAATCACTCCTTGCTGATAGAGCGGTTGGTATGTACCCAGTTGATGCACAAATGCTACCGCTGTTAAAAATTGTGGATAGAAATTGTCTATAAGGGACTGCAGGTGATGAGGAAACTGCAACTGGGAAATGGAAAAGCTTCCTAGAAACACCTTTGAAAGAGATGGCTGTACTGGATGAAATTCTAGAGAGGACTGTGGCAGGAGCTCTGTTCCTTGGGATAGCTGAAACTGGAGTGGGAAACGCAAAATGAAACATCTGAGAGGAAAAAATGCTGTGAAGGGGGAAAGCGTTAGGAGGGATATCTCTGTCTTGCAGTCTCTGGACAATGTCTGTAGTTCAACTAATTGTACAGTGCTTTTTCCTGATTCATATTTTCTCTCTCAGTGCTTTCCCATTTACTCCCACCCTTCTTGCCTAAGATCATCTGCTTGCTTATTGCTTTCTTCACCAATATTTCTGCCAACAAAGGTCCATGTCAGAGGGTATTCAGGACTTGTTCCATGTTAGTCTGTTCATATTGATAATGCAACTAGACCTAGGTGATGGTTTATTTTTTTCCCACAATGATCTGTGACTGTTGCTTTAATAAATGAGTCTTAAATATTTTGGTGACTACAGCATATTAGTCTGGCTTCTGGCTTCAGAGCTTGGCATTGCAGTATGGCCCCAGATTTCATTTGGCAAGGAGAAAGCATGTGTCTGTCTTGTCACCAAGTGTTTAATTTACAGCTTCTCCAATGTATGTATGTATGTCGTGACTCGTAGTTCATGGTTTGGAAATAATACTAAATGTTGTCCCTGGCCACAAAGCTTGGCACCTACTGCTGCAGTCTAAGTATTTCCTCTGTCACCCCTGCTGAGAGTGGGTATTCTTGGAGTAGAGCAGCCCAAGATGCCCATGTGAAGGAAAACACCACACCAGCATTAGGGTTTAAGCTGGATGTTGACCATATTACAAAGCCATTGTTAGGAGCGAGGTGGCACCATTGTTGTGAACTGCAGCTCTGAGAATAACTGGATTTGAGCTGCTTGGCTGAACTGAAAAAGTCATGCCCCAAAAAACAAAACTGATTTCCTTCTGACTTCACAAAACAATATGTTTGAAATTCAATATTAGGCTTCAGGTATTTTATTTTAAATCTTACTAACTCTTTTATTGAACTGTGAGATTTTCAAAATAAATATTTTCAAAATAAAATGTTAAGAAAATGTAGAAATTATTTGACTAGAAATTCTGAGCTTCATCTTCAGCTGTCAATTTTGATTTGGCTTACCAAATTATTTAAGCTGCTCCAAACAGCATTTTTCAGCAGAAGAGAAATGATACGCTTTAGTGGCTCTTCGCACTTGTATGTGTCTGTGTCCCACGTCTTTGTTCAGGAGGTGCTTGAACCCTGCCAAGCCCCATCCAATTAAGACCATGGATAGGGGCATTGAAGGTATCTCCTGACACTCCTTCAGTCCTGGCCCTGCTTTTCAGCTTCAAGCACAGTGTGAGGTAGCTGGGTATGAAGATGTCTTCATTTTTTCATATTGTGTAAGCTTAATTTAGCAGACAACAGACTAAGACTACATTATTGTAAAGCAGAGAAATACAAACTGCCCCATCCGTACTCAATCATGCAGCCCCTGCCCTGGGGTTTGACATTCTTTGCCAAGTTGGGGATCTCTCTGCTGAAGCCCAGTTTCCTTATTTAGGCTTCCTCCCTTCACCAGGAGTTATTTCAGGGTCTGGGTTTGTCACAGTTGTTTTTTTTCAGGAGCTTCATTTCCTTGCTGTGTTTTGTTTTCTCCCCCTAGACAAACATTGGTTCCATCTTGGCATCAGTAAATCCCTACAGACCCATCCCTGGTCTGTACAGTGTGGATGCCATAGACCTGTACAGACAGCACCGCCTGGGTGAGCTGCCTCCCCATATCTTCGCCACCGCTAACGAGTGCTACTGCTGCTTGTGGAAGCGTCATGACAGCCAGTGTGTTCTGATAAGGTTAGAAATGGGAGAAGTGGCTACTCCCTGACTGCATTACATGCCTTGCTCCTGCTGTTCTGTTTGCAATGACATCTGCCTAAATATCCACACCATCATGCCCTACCCTTTGCCTGACCCTTGCTTGCTGCAGTGGAAATGCCACGTGTTTATTCCTGGAGATCACTCCTCTGCTGCGGGTGGGATGGTCATTAGCTCGTCTGTCCTGGATTTGTGAATGGAATGTGTTTCTTTAACAGCGGAGAAAGTGGGGCTGGAAAGACTGAGAGCACCAAGTTGCTGCTGAAATTTCTGTCAGCCATGAGCCAGACTTCCCTTGGGGCCCCTGTGTCGGAGAAGAGCACTCACGTGGAAGAAGCCATCCTGGAAAGCAGGTACAATCACCCCCATGGGTGCCACATGTCTGTCCCACAAAGGTCTGGCAGGTCCCTTTGGCAGGGCATCTGGGCTGCTTGAGCTGTGCCGTGGATGGAACTGAGCCGAGGCAGTGAGGATCATGCAGCTGAACAGTGTCATGTCAGGAAAACGTGGAGGTCACAGTCTCACCAGGACACCTCATGCTGGCTGCTAGCCCAGCTGCTCATGGATCGATTCGGCTTCTTTCCAATAGCAACAAAGGGTGCGTGTGGCAGCCAGAGAATTAATGCTCTAGCTATGGTTGGGATTTCTTCTTCCTTCAATAATTCATCCTCCATGCACTCGTGGCTGCACCCTTGAGCTCCCCTGCCCTTGAGCTCCCCTGCACATCACTGCCTTGTCCATTTTTCTAGCTCTCAGGACCACGTCTCTCATGGCAGTGACTGGAGGGGACATGGGTAATGTCCCTCTCTGCTGCAGGGATGGCTGTCCCAGGTTGTCCCTATCTCCCACAGCTCCCAGTTGTGGCTGTGCTTACAATGAGTCCGTGTCATGCTCTGACTCCTGGTCTCCTCCTTCAGCCCCTACTCTCCTCTGACCTCCATTTGTTTTGGGCCACCAGTACATCTTGCCTTCAGAGGTCCTGTGGTCCACTTTGCAGCTCTATTGCTGTCCAGGGAGGTGGCTTTAAGGAGAAACGTCTGTGGGAGCTGTAAGGGACACAAGTGAGGAAGTTTGCTGGGAGAGCTAATCTCTGATGGAGCTGGCACCAGGGAGTGACCACCACCCACCAAAACCTTGCAAAGGTGTCAGGCAGGCAGGGAAGTGCATGTCACCTGGGTTAGATGTGTTTGGGAAGGAAACCAGCAACCATGAGATACGGGAGATGTGATCTGTGGGAGATCATTCATGCCAAAGGAGGTCCTGACACCCCCAAGGGACTATGACCCATGCCAGAGCAGGGATGCTCAAAGGCACCATGGACCACCCCAGGACAAGAACACCCCAGGACCATGGCTCACAGGTGACCCACACTGAAACAGGGACACCAAGGAAAAGTGTCAGGAAAACCTGCAGAAGCAAAATGCAGCTGAGGAACACCAATAAGAGGCCAAGAGCAACAGAGAAAATGAGGAAGCAAAGAGTGACAGAAAGAAACCATCATATGTAGGACCCAGCCTCCTGCGCTGCTTGCTGCCTTGTGGAGGGAGTTGCGAGGAACTGGTTGTAACTGAGATATAAATGAAGCTGAGGTTAAGAAAGGGGATTAATAGGTGTTTAGTGTCAGGTAAGCCTTGGAAAAGAGAGGAAAGATGTTTACTTGAGTGTCTGTTTTCTTAACACCTGAATCCATGATCAGAAGTTTCTCTTAATTAGCAATAATTTAAATTAAACAAAAATTTCCCAATGCAAGACTGCCTGGAGGTCCTCGCCGTTCGGAATTGTCAAGGGTGAGGTTGCAGGTTGGTCCCTGTTTGAGCCTGTGACAGTTGAAGAAACCTCCAGAGGAGTAAATCACGTCTGCAACATGATCTAGTTGTGTAATAACCTGGAATCCTTTGAACCATCTGTGTAAAAGTGACTCTCATGCAGGTGGCATATTTCGGGGCACAGAGGGTAAAGAGCAGGAATGTTTCCCGGAAGACAGTGACGCAAAAAAGTGCTAGTAACTGTGCTGAAAACAGCCTAAGCAGAACACAGTGTTTCGTGGCAGCTGCAAGAGTGTTGCAGTTTTTAGGATCTTTGTAGGCAGAGCAGCACTGTGTGGTAGGGTTGCTGCCTTTAGACCTGGTGCTCAAGAGATGCTTGTGGCATGGTTTATCCTTTGCAGGTGTGTGCAGATTTTACCAGGGATATTGGCAAATTGGAAAAAGCTCTTCAGTGCAATACAGTCATGACTCAAGCTCTGCAAAATCTGCTTTAAGGCAAGCAGCTTAGAAGGCTCAAGCCTGCCTAGTGGTTAAGCGGTAACTTGACTGTGATTCAGAAACCTTACGATGGTAGGCAGGTGATTCCTGAGTCTGCAGGATGCCACGGCTGTGAGGTGGAGTGGAGTAAGAGCTCATCATCCGTTTTGTGTACATCTGTAGTGCTACATGAGTAAATGTAGTGTTTGCAAGTGCAAACAAATTTGATTTGTCACCTTTTTGATGAAGAAGAGAAGCTGAAGGTCTGGTCCAGAGCCAGAAGCTGCTGCCACTCCTAATGAGTCTACCTCATATGTTTGCAGTTCAGCTTCACTTGCTCCGCCAGTGGCCATCCTTGGGTTAGCTTATGGCAGATTTTCATCCTTGCACCCCAGCACATACCCAGGAACAATGCTGGATTTTTTCTCCATTTCAGACAGCATTATGAACAAAGCATTACATCAGCTTTCTATCATTTGCTTGTGCATTGTAACTTTTGTGCTTGGTGTATTTCTCAGAAAATCAGGCTCTGAAAACTCGTTTGGCACTGTTGATTTGGTCTGTTTTCCTTCTTGAAAATGCTCATCAGTCCATTAAAAATTCTGCTAACTTTCAGCATTTTTCCTTGCTTGCTTCACTCTGAAGCTCCCTTCTCCATGTTGGGTGATGCTGCTGACAGCATAGCCACCTCTCCTGTTATTCATCCCTCTAATCTTCAAATCTTCTTTTTTTATCTTCAGCTCTGTGTCTGAATCCTGGAGCTGCATATGTTGCAATATTTCTAAAATCCAGGATTCACCTTCTGCTGCCCTGCTGAAACTGGTTCCTGTCATTTTGAGTCCTGCAGCACACCCTGCCCACATCCAGCCCTGCACCACCTTCCTGGTGCTGTGCCTCGCACAGGTCACCGCTGCAGCAGTGCCCACGCTGTGCAGTGCCTGCGGGCGCTGGCAGTTCGCTTGGCCCCGGCTCCTGACCTCGCTCCGGCTCCATCCGCTCACCCAGCCCCTGTCCTGAGCTGCCGCCAGCCCCAGACACCCACGTGCATATTTCCTCCCCATCGCTGAAAGGCTTCTGCACTCACATGCGTGAGCCCATTGCCAAACTAAACTATAAAGATACTTCCTGGTGCTTTGCTTATCTAATTTAACATGATTTAGAGCCGTAAATATTGGCTGGCTGGTTATTGCACTCTCACTGCAACTGTGGTGTCATATAACATAACCCTGTCCTCCGTTTTTGTGGTTGCACCCACTAATTTTTGTTGATTGGTGGTGTTGGTGTGCTCAGTGGGATATTCCTGTGCAATGTCCTTATTACTTGTTTGAGAAGAGTGGGTCTTGGAGTTCACATTTTCCAGGACGAGAAACCTCCTGATATGTGCACACAGATTTCTGTCACTGCCTTTTCTATGGTTGTAATATATTATAACAGTGCAATGTCATTTCTATGTTCTGTTTGTTTAAAGTGATGTTTTCAAGAGATAAATTAGGAATATACTGCCTGAAGTTTCCTGAATGTTGTTGAACCTTTTCCGCAACCATAGCTCTCACTTATCTAGCGCTTGCGAGGCCTGAAGCTTTCAGCAAACTCCAGCAGTATCTGTAGTTGTCATTATTTGTCATGTTATAGTTATTAACTTGTGAGTAATCCTGTATCTGCCCCTGTCTCAAGTGCACAGCAGATTGATGCAGATGCTTAAAAAGCCAGTATTTATCAGGGTAAAAACTGCAATAACTTCTGTTTAAAACTGTTTATATTTTAAAATTAAACATGATTGTCTACAGGCTGTTCTTGTAGCCTTTCCATGACTCCTTGCTTGTCAGGCCTTCAGATTGTTTTAGAATTGGCTAAATTGCAAAAATGAATATTTTGATCTTGGAGTCAGTGTGTCAGTTTGAATGGTTTAGGCTTTTCCCTTCTACTGCTCTGTGGAGCAAGAGCCAAGCTGCCTTTTAACTCACTATTTTCCATGTTGTATGAACCTCCTGAAGACTGAAAGGTGACCACGAGACAAAATTCTTCAATTCATCACCTGTCTGAAGTTTGGTCATAGATTGTTTTTTCAACTGTTTTTTTTTTTTTTCATGAAGTGCATGATGTGGCTCCCTTAGAATGAAGTTTTCAGATCTATAATGTATGTATATTCCCTCTGCTTGGAAACCACGTGGCTTGTATTAGCCTAAGCAAGATTTAAGTAAAAAGGGTTTACCGGTATCAAATTTCAGTACCAAACAAAGCAGTTTCCTACTATGCTTGTCTGTTTGGAAATATTTTAAGAGATGGCTCATACTGTCTTCTCTTTCAAAGGCAGAAACAGAAACAAAGAAGTATGGGGTTTAAAGCTACAGAGAGTTTGCCCTGTATGTCTGATGCTTCTGAAAAGCCTGAAAAAAATACAAGACCGTATCATGGGATGCTGCTGTGTTCAGCACGCAACCTGGCTGGGTCTTACCACCTTTCATTTCCTGAAGCCACAGTGGTGGGGGATGCCCTTAACAGCATGAATGCCAGCTGCCCATACTGACTGGGGAATGATTTAATTAAATCCAGTCCCAAAAGTTTAAAATTTATCTAGCAGTGTGTTGAATTGCTCTTGCCATCCCTCCTCACCTTTGAGCTCTTTGTGCTTGTCCAGTCTAGTGCTGTAACAAATTAATCTCACATGGCAGTGCATGCTGTGCAAACTGCAAAAGGCTGGGCACATGCTTTGTTTGAATAGTATCCCATCACTAATCATATCTTCATTGCCTTGTTTCTGCAGCCCCATTCTGGAGGCCTTTGGAAATGCCAAGACAGTTTATAACAACAACTCCAGCCGCTTTGGCAAGTTCATCCAGCTGCACTTCTCTCAACATGGACACATCCAGGGAGGCCGAGTGACTGATTGTATCCTTTGCTTCAGTGGACCAGAGAGGGGCGGAGTGAGGGAAGATGAGGAGGACCTCAGAATGGGTCAGGAAATCCCTCATCACAGTTTCTCAAAGCCAGTTTATAACTCTGGGCAAATTGCAGCCTCAAGAGGGAAAAGTGTTTGTTTTGTGGTTCTGCAGCACCTAACTCTGGAAACCTTTGTCTAGTACTCTACTAGATAGGGACACGGTTTGACTTTCAACTTTGACAATCACAAGACTTGATACTTAAAATCCCTAGAATTTGATTCTTAGGAAGATCCTTCATGTTGATTGCATCCTGGTTTTTCTAGGAGATTGTTCCCTAATGTTAGCTCTGCTAATGAATTAATGATTTAGAAAAGTGAGACCAAGCTAGAATAGATATATTCTACACAATTTTTAGATGCAGAGAACAGTAATTTAGAGGGTCAGTTATGACTCTGTTTTGGGTTGCCCATCTCCGGTGGACCTTCTAACCTTAATCATAGAATTATAGAATATCTCAAGTTGGAAGGGAGCTGTAAGGATCATTTAACCCAAGTCCCTGCTCCTTGCAGGACTACCTAAAACTAAACGATATTACTAAGAGCATTGTCCAGATGCTCCTTGAACACTAGTAGGCTTGGTGTCATGACCACTTCCCTGGGGAGGCTGTTCCAGTGACATCAAGGTTGAGGAAAATTGGATATAGTCGAATTATGTTGTGCCATGGCCACTTTCTTCCCTGTATACCCATGTACCGCTCTCCCAAAGGCTTTGACATATCTTTTGTCTGTATGAGACAGCTAAAGCTGCCCTGGCTACTGTTCTTGATGCTGATGTTCAAAGCTACTGATGACTGCAAACCACACAATTTCCACTGGAGTAGCAGCCAGATGAATTTACTACTGTTGTAAATGACAGGCTTGGATTGTTTAGTCACTGCTCTTTGAGCTGTTGGTAGATTCAAGATAGCAGTCTCTGCAGAAGCAATGAGAACTGATGCAAGACTTGCTGCATGCAATACAGACTTTCAGATTAGAGTGGCCTGTCTAATCTTTCTAGGTGTCCTGCATGTGGCTTATCCTTTGTTAGGCTGCCTCACCATTGTGCAGGTCATATGCTCTATCTGACTCTGCTCTTTTAAGTATCTCTTTTAAGTATCTCTTTGGCTCGTAATACTTCTTTGGACAAGGACTAGAGAGGAGGATCTGAGATTACGTTTGAGACCACTCTTTGTCCACTTTACAAAGCGTCGGTTATTTAAAGATTTGTTGCTTGTGACAGTGTTCATCCCAATGTGTTTGGAAGATTCTTTGCCAGTCATCAGGAGATCTGTGCATATGCTATTTAAATGTTTTCTCCTTAACATGCTGCTCAGATTTACTGGAAAAGGTAGGTATCACCTCTAGTGACAGCTGGATGAGGCCTTTCCTCACAGTATAGTGGGGCAGTGCCGGTTCTGCTGGATGATGCTGCTTCCATCACAGCACACAGACATTAGCTCTCTAGGTGTTGCTACTGCAATTGTCCCAACTGAGGAAGAGGATGATGGAGGAACAATGTTCTATATCTATCAGAACCCATTCTCCTGTCTTGGATAAATGCTGTACATCAGAGAGAGACTCCAAGAAAAAGCTGTTTACCAAAGAGAAATGGAGAGAGAACAAGCACCTTAAAGCTGAATTCCATAGAGAGGAATACAGGGGTACAACTCCAAATGCAGTCATCTCTGCTCTCCTGTAGTTTACTTCAGTTTCAGATTCAGGAACTCACAGAGGAGCAGGGCCAAAACTGACAAGGTTCAGTTTGTCTGTGCACACACTCTCTTGAGTTCAGAGAAGTCTGTATGTGCTCAGTTGCATAGCCACACATCACAAGATCTTGATGTAGAGCTTAGACAACATTGTCACTAAATGGAAGACACCCCTCTTGTGCATTGGCCCTGGAGACTGACCTGTATCCTGGTCTTCTCTTTGGCTTTGCAACCAAAAGTATGATCTCTTTCTACTGGCTACCCCTGTATTCTTTGTTTCAGAACAGAGTGGTACACCAGAACCCCGGAGAGAGGAATTACCACATCTTTTATGCTCTGCTAGCTGGTGTGAGCGGGGAGCAGAAAGGTAATTTCATTTTCTGGGAAATGTCTCTGTCCTCTTTCCAGTCCAGCATGTGAAGCAAGTGTAAGTCAACTAGACCATGGACATTTCTGGTACTTGACATATAACTTCTTCTTGAAGGCCATATGGTGATTGAATGGGAAACGGAAAGAGGAGTTGAGAGAAAGAGGCTGAGGATGACAGAAATGCTATATGAGAAAAGACATTTCAGGCATTCTGAGCTGGAAGGAAAAGTCTGTGCAAAGTGAAGAGGGGGTATAGAGAGATGAGGTAATGAAACTGGATAGAGGCAAAGGAAGTGTAAAGAGTCTTGATGCAGATGCTGATAGAAGCTGTTCAAGGGGTTCAAAGGTTGGACTGACAGACATACTTTTACAAAAGACTTTCAGTAGAGCTAATAGGAGAAAGAAGATCAGAAAAGCCAGGGCTGTAGTGCTAGGACTGGAGTCAAAACATGTCTAGTATCTGAACAAAGATTTTATAGCTCTGCACATGGGGAAATGAGAGGTGGGTCTGGAAGAGGCCATACAGAGAAAGCAGCAGCTACAGGCTGTGGAAGAATCCTCTGTGTAGTGCAGCACCACCTGAACAGCATCATTGCGCACCTGCCCTGGCACCGCTGAGCACTGGTGGTCTTGATGAAGAGGTCGGATGGGCAAGAAGGAACACGTTACAGCTGCACTTTGGTTTTGAGGGACTGGGGAATTTCTTTATGCCTTTGCTGTGTGTGCGTGTGTGTGTCTGTGTGTGTGTGTGTGTGTGTGTGTGTGTGTGTCTGTGTGTGTGTGTGTGTGTTCAAATAATCAGATGGAAGAATTGAGTCTGACACAGAGTGGAAGGAAGGAGGGCTTCAGCTCTAGGGAAGTCAGGCAGGGCTGGCCATGTGAGTCAATTCAAGATCCATCTAAGCCAAAGGGAAATAGCGGGGACTGTGGTTATCAGCAAGCACTTAGGGAAAGTGCACAAAACAGACTATTTTCTTCAGCACATATCTGCTATTCTTCCCCATCTCACTTTTCAAGCTGGTGTCCCAGGCTGCTTCACTTCCCCCATCTGTAATGTGTTTCTGTCTCTTGATCATCCACATCTCTTTTTTCCATAGATGTTTTAGTTCTTCTCTATCCTTTTTGAAATGGAGGATCAAACCTGCAGATACTATTTAAGAGGTGGTTGTGCTACAGATATATACAGAGACCTAATTCTGGTTTTATGTTTAGTTCTGTGTTCCTTCTAAAACTGAAGGAACTGAACCATGTTCAGTTTTTGACTGCTGCTCAGCCCTCAGATGATGTCTTCAGAAATCTTACTGTGACTCTCTGAACTCTGTGTCAAGTGGTGGTACCTAATTTAGAGGTCATTACTGTATGTGTATAGTTAAGACTATTTTTCTGTACGCTTTATAAGATTGAATTTAATATTTCTTCTCCTTTTCTCTTTTTTTTCTGAGTCAATTCAGTATTGAAATATTCTTCTGTGACTCTGCAGTTTGGGGTTTGAGTGTTCTAAATCATTTTGCATACCATCTGCAAGCTTTGTTACTACACACTCTTCTCTTCCCCTTTGCCAGAGCATTCACTGTCTAGGTGTGGCTTTTGAGGGATATGGAATCTGTTCAGATGAACTCTCCCTATAGTAAACATACACACTGTTTTGGAGGACTGAGAATGAAAAGGCTGATTACTAAATAAATTGTTGTCTTTCTCCTCCCTGCCTCTTTTTCCTCTGTTGCAGAGAGCCTCTCCCTCTCTGAGCCAGAGACTTACCGCTACTTGAACCAGTCTGGTTGTGTGACTGATGAGAACCTGAATGACGTAGAGATGTTCAGCAAGGTCATGGTGAGTCCTGTCCTAACTCCTGAACTTCTAGGTACAATCTCATGGGCTAAACATGCTGCAGGATCTAGATCTCACAGGCAGAATTTATTTGCTCTAAACCAAAATTAGGTGTTCGGTGAGTTTGAAACTCAGCTCTATCTGTTTGTGGTAAAAATAAGGCTTGAAGAGTGTTTTTAGTGTACGGAAATGGGGGAATCTGGGAAACAGTCACGGATTAATAATAACTTAGAATGAAGGAGACTCTGGGGAGCAGGAGCCCCACCGCCTCCCCCATGATGATTCCTGGGAGCCCTCTAGATGGCTTGATGCAGGAAACCTCACACTGACCATTAGAAAGGGAACAGTTCGCTCTGAAGGTCATGTTCTCCAGCAATGTTCTGATAAAGTTGTATCACCTGTGCAAATGGCATATTCTGAAATACCACACAGATTTAAATGGACATTTGTAACTTTACCAGAGGTTATGGGTTTAGCAGGATGAATATGCAATTCATGTTTTGTTTGATAAATGCTTATCAGCCCGAGGACTTTAATATTATAGGTAAAACCAGATAAGCAAGGTGAGAGGAATCAGCTTAGAATTTCAGTAGCTCCTGCTTAGGTATGATTTCAGGGAAGGAAATGTCTCCTGTACAGCAGAAGTTTGGGTGGTGACATGGCATTTATACTTCAGCTGAGGAAGTGGCCTGGAGGAAAGAAGGGAACTATGAAGTGTCCCACTGACAGGGCAAATGCATGAAAAGCCGGCCTCTCAAAATCAATTTATGCCCTAAGAAGCCTGGCTCACATGCACGCACTAAGGCAATGTCCCATACTTCCTCATTATCTGGTAACCTGTTTCTAACCTCCTGGCAGTTAATGCTGAAAGCTTGGATTTAAACATTGCTGCATAAATCTTTATTTCTCTAAGCTAGACTAAATTAAGGGGGTTATATGCATCAGAATAAATAAAGTAAATTATATGGATCTGCCCTTCAGGGAAGACAATAAGGCAGAATGTGCAAGAAGTCCAGTGACATCTGTAAACCGTACTGGCAGTGTTCAGGGAAGGGTTTCCTCACACAGGCACAAACACTTTCTTCCTGTGACAGACAGGCAACAGCAGCAGCAACTCAAGGGCAGAGCAAATGCCTACCTGCCTAGGTTGGGACAGGGTAAATAAAAGACAGAAAGGGAGACAGTGAAGATCATTGAAAGATACAAAGCTGAGACAGGGGCTGGGCCACTCCCAGTTTCACTGTGATCCATGATGACTATAGTTCTGAGTTTTACATCTTATATGGGCTGGGCATGAGTGTGGTGGTTGCATTGTACTGTGGCTGTATGTACAACCAACATTAGCTGTATGGTTTTGCACAGACTGCAATGAAGGTGGTGGACTTCAGCACTGAAGAAATCAGAGACATCTTCAAACTTCTTTCTGGTACACTTCATCTGGGAAACGTTGAATTCATGACAGCTGGCGGGGCCCAGGTTACAACAAAAGCGGGTAAGTGGGAGCCTAGCAACTTGGTAGACCATGCAAAGCCCCATAGGGTCCCCAACAAAGCTCACTCCATCGTCCTTTCTCCCTCTGCTATGCTGGTTTGCACTGCCTTTGCAGTCCAACTCTACAAAAGCATTGTCACAGGCCTTGTGTCTCCACAGCACTAGTATGATTTAGCTGGGCTGTGGCCCTGTGATCCAGTTTTCTCCTGGATACTCTCAGACTGAGTACACAGTCCCACAGTTTCTTGTTTGTGTTGAGGGAGCAGGAAGAGATAGGAACAGGGAAGAGTTTGAGATCTGTCATAGACTTTCCCACATCTTCCTTTGGAACATCTGCTAGTGTGGACTCTGTTACAGTTACCCAATCTCAGCTGATCTGGTAAAGTGAATCCCTAAGCAGACAAGCAATAAATATATATTACAAGTGCTTCAAGTCTTAAGTTAATTGCCTTTCTTCTTGACATCCAAGTTTAGCAATCCCACACTCAGACTGCACTATTGTGCCTTTAGGAAAACATGTCTTCTCATCCAATAAATACTTTGCTGGTGCTGAGCTTTACACAGTGCTTTGCTCTTCCTGTTGTCAGCAGAAAGGCTGACATACATGAGTGTCTGACTGTGGCCCATAGCAGCTGCTGACCCTGTATATGTGAGATCACAGCTTTTGCATATGCCAAAGAGGGTTTAGTCACTTGCCTTGTAGGAGTCTCTGGGATTTCCTCACAGAGCTGCAGAAGATGGATTCCCCCATAAGTGATGGGGATCCATGCAGGAAAATAAAGCGTGTCCTCCTTTGTTATTAGTGCTGAACATTGCCAGTGACCTCCTCGGCTTAGATGCCTTCCAGCTTTCCGAAGTACTGACACAGAGGTCCATGATTCTGCGTGGGGAAGAGATCAGCTCCCCTCTCACTGTGGAGCAGGTAAGTGTCCTAGTGTATGCTACTGTACTGCTTCTGCCACTTTTGTGTTTCCAGGTTCTCTGTATCCCTCTTGTATAATCCATTCAAGTTTGGGGCTTTCTCTTACGCTCCCCAGGTGCTCAGCTGTATCCTCAAATATTTTGGCCTTATTGGTAGTTCAGATCCTAATGTTGACTCTGCTTTTTAGGCTTGACAGAGGATTTCACTTGCAAATGGCAATGCACAATACTGCACCATCACTCACCAGGAATTGGTCATGCTTGTGTCATGCAGAAGGCATAACAAATGCTTCATGGTAATTGCATGTATGCATGCTTTTACCTTGCAAAATTCCCAGGTTGCGCTACATTTACTGGAAGATAAAAGCTTGCACACAGTTACCATAAAACATCTGGCAGATGCTTGGTGGTTACCCCACAGTAGCTTCTTTGTGTATCCATGCAACAGCAAAGGAGGACCAAATAAACTGATATGTAGTTTTCATCTTCTGAACCTGCTTATCCATTACATTTCTCTGTAGTTCATTACGGTTTTGTGCCTACTAACTTCAACTTGTGATGTTGCTGATCACTTGAGGGCACTCTTGATGTTTTAGGTCCACGCACAGATAACTGTAGAAAATCTTCTGTCATTAATAAAATGCAAGACACTGGGAAGCAAGGAATAAGATTACTAGGATGGAATAAGCATCATGTTATAGCAAAATGAACATCTGTAATGGAAATCTTGTGGCTGGCACAGACTGCAGAGGGTTATCAATCTAACTCCTACATTGGCAGAGAAACCAGAGTGACTAGGCTCTCTATGATGGATGTCTGTCTAACTTTCTTTCAGATTTCCCATGGAAGGAATTTTACAGCCTCCTTAAGTATCCTGCACTAGCTGCAGTGGAGTCTGGAACTGAAAAGATTTTCCTCATATTTAGATTACCATTCACATCCCAGCTGTCCACTTTATAAGCTTCCACTTCTGTGAAGTTTTTCACGTGGTGTTCTCTTTTCTAAGCTAAACAGTTTAGTTCCTTCAATGCTCCCTTAGAAGTAATTTTCTAAACTTATTTTTCTGTATCTGTTTTCCCATATCTTTCAAGAAGTGGAGTGCCTATAACTGGACGCTATTCAAGCTGAAGGCTCAGCCAGTGCTCATTTCAACAGAGTAGCTGCTGCTTTTCTTCCTGTGAACACACCTGCTAATATGTCACAAACTAAGCTTTGCCTTTAAGGAACAGCATCTTTTTTCACAGTCTGTGACCTTTCTTTGCAATAGAATTGTGTGACAATTATTTTTCGGCCTACAGTCTGTAGCAGATACCCTCGGTACACAGTACCACAGTTCTTCTTCTCAGTTATCTGCCCTAAATAAGCCACGTCTTTCTATATCAGTGCACAACGATGGGTAATGCCAGGGACGCTACATGCAGTCCAGAACAACGGTGCGCAGTTGTAGGATTTACAAGAGCCTCCCTGAACAGAGTTTTCTCTGATATTATAGTATAGCTATTTCTAACATTTGTGCGTGTTGGACCCTACACTTACCGCTTGCAGCCCAGTGAAGTAATAAACCTGCAAAAACATTGTTATAGCAAGTAGATGCTACTACTTTGTTGTCTTTAGTAGATGAACCTGTTGCCCACAACACTGGGCCTGTAAAGACTGTTCCTGCTTAAGCCCCCATGTACGGTGCCCACCTATTCCCACTTGTTGTAGGAACGCATCGATAGAGCTGCCAGGGATTTCTCATTGTGTAATGGGATCGTTCCCCGCCTGAGCTTTGACATTTCAGTGGGCTGAATGGATGAACTGGCCTGAAGGCGGGCAAAGCTGGGAGGATGAAAGGAGCCTTTGAGAATCTCATTTGAGCCATATTGTGGGGAAAGTGGCTTTGCTTACAGCTGGATGGGGAGATCCTGTTCCTGGAAAATGAGTCCACCTTACTGTGCAGCGAGAGACACAGGGGCATGGATCTGAGGGCATTCTCTGTCCCAACTAGTAAGACAGACCATTTGATGAAGAGAAGAAATACCCAGAAAAGTTGTGTGTGCCCATCCTTTGAATATTCTTTTCCATGGAGAAGGGAGCTTACTGTGTGTCTTAGGCTTTGAGCTCCTGGAGAGGAGATACTACCCAAGAAAAGAAAGGAGGAGAAAAACAGTGACAATGTGTGAAAAGGAGTATCTTGCAGGCTGAGCGTCAGGAATTTGCTGAGAGGGGCTGGAAGGATTCAGAGGCAGTTGGCCTATGCCATTAGAAAAGCAGAACAGGAGAGGTCACATTATTCAGGTTTGCAAAACTGAAGAAGATGAGGGTGCATTAGAAGACCCCTGTTATTGTTGGTCAGGCTGACTGAAGGAATTGCCCTGTTGTCACAGTTGAGACAGAGTAAACAACCTGTAACTGATCTGTTTATGAAATGACAAGATTATAGTTTTTACCCTGCTTGATTATTTTGCATACTTGCTCACTCACCCCTCAGCCATATGTTCATTAGATGTCAATTTCTTCTCCTGGTAGGGAGATTGTTGCTTGTCCAGGAGGGTCAGGCAGAAAGTTTTGTTGGTTAATGTTGTGTAGCTCCTTGCAGTTACCAGTTTTGAAAACAAACAGCTGAGTTCCTTGGGCATATTCTGACGTTTGTCTCCACATGTCTCTCATCTCCAGGATCTTTCCTCACTTCCAGTATCTTTCTTCCAGTTAAGGTCTTTACCGCCTTCTTTTCTGGCCCCTTTTTCTACTCTCTGGGATCATGCCTTCTTTAATGAGAACCTTTATTTCTGGCTTCCTCTTCTTTCCAGGACCCTAAGCCCTGGTTTCCCTGTCTAAATACCGTATGTGCAGAAGCACAGCATGCAATCAGCCTCTTAATATGCGGTTCTGTCTCATGTCTCTTTATTAATTGCAGGATTTGGGGCATGCCACTGTTGTTTAGTCCAAGTGTTACTAAAACTTACAAGTAGCACATTCCTGTTACAGCTATCAAGTAGCAGGCTTTTGTTTGAGATTTCAAAAGTTCTGGTTTAGACGTTCCTTCACACTCCTATGTACACCCAACTATCTACTGCCTGTTAGTGATCACAGTTTAAGTTATTTTTTTCACCTCTGACACTTGGTTATGATCGCAGCATGAGATGTTGTGGCAGCTACAGAAAGGTCTCTCAACCCATGCTTTTCTGGGGCATGTGTCCTCACTGTTGGATGGCCTACCTGGCTTCCAGTAAGATAATGCTGTTTGCATTGTTGGAGGCTTTGGAGAGGAGATTTTTGAGGCTAACCTCATGACAGAATACTCTATTAAATCCTGCCCTACCAGTTTTTGAGAAACTGAGCAGACACCCATTTGACAGCTCTACCAGGAGTACTGAACCACGATACCTTGCCTGTCACTGCAAATGTTGGTTCAGGTGATGCAGATGACTGCTGCGGGCTTAATCATGAGGTATTTTGCCATCTTTCTCTGCCTCAGCACTTGTTCCAAAAGATGTCAGTGATTTTGCTACTTCCTTCAACCTCTCAATTTCAGTTCCCAAAGGTCAGACATTGTATATCTGTGTGTGGCTGGGCTATTTGCAAACTTGAATGTTGACTTTACAAATAAATATGGCACCATATGCAACCATTACAGAGACTGAGCCACCTCAAGAGGAGCAGAGGAACCTGAAGTCTCATAGAGATTCGTAGTGCCCCTCATGCCCTCACTTCTCCATGTGACTCATGTTTTCTCTCTGCATTTACAGGCAGCTGACTCCAGGGACTCCCTCTCTATGGCGCTGTATTCACAGTGTTTTTCATGGCTCATTAGCAAGATTAATACAAAGATCAAAGGCAAGGAAAACTTCAAGTCTGTGGGCATCCTGGATATCTTCGGCTTCGAGAACTTTCAGGTCAGGATTTTGTCTTTTGCAGGGTGGGTTGGTTTTGGAGATGTCAGTGCATATAGGAAGGAATTTGGATAGGTTCGTATCCTGTTTAGGTTAGCATAGGGCATTCTGGAACCTGTCCACTGCCACTTCACTCTGGGAGCAGCAAGACATGTTTAGCTGCACATTTCTGCCACCTGTATTCAAGTAGGCTGATGTTCAAGGTCTGGTTGGTGACACAGATCCTAAGCAGATGTGGTGTGATAGAAAATATTGATTTTTTTTACTCATATACAAATTAAATGTCCACCTCCTATGTGCACATTGTTTGTTTACATTGGTTTTGCCTTGTGTTGAGAATCCTGTGTGTAATCCTTCTGATTGCAACTGATGAGGGATGTATGTTGTGCAGCTGTATAGTGACTGCAAAGATATTTCACAGAAGAGAAAGCCCAGTGACCTAACACTTAGGGAGTTATATTTCTTTCTTCCTAAGAAGAAGAGAAATTTGATTGTCTTTAGTATCTCTTACTACCATTTAGGCATTCTGAATTAACCTTGCATAGCTACAAAAGCTGTTCTTGTGGTGGACCTCTCCACACTGTCCTCCTCATGTCCATCTGACACCCCTTGCTGCTATGCTCTTTGGCTTTATTCCAGGCCTGACACCTTCTCCATCACTGTTATAGATTCTTCTAGAGCCCAGGGATAAGAATGTTGTGTTTCATAATATTTGTTTCTTATTACAGGTGAATCGTTTTGAGCAGTTTAACATTAACTACGCAAATGAGAAGCTCCAGGAGTATTTCAACAAACACATCTTCTCTTTGGAGCAGCTGGAGTACAACAGGTGACAAACGGCAGGAGAGGCCCCTTGTTGCTTTCCTGGGTGGTAGAATGGAGGACATCATTCCTCCTTTGGGCTGTTTGGTCCCTGCCACTGAGGCAGGAGAGGCAGCTGGGCTTTAGCGCAACCCTGGCTGTGGCTGTGTCTCTGTCTCTGTAAGCACTGTCCATGTGCTTTGCCACCGTACGTCACTTGTTTCTAAGCCAAAGCTTTCTCCCCGGTGGCTTTTAGAAAGTCCAGATTCCCTTATATCTCCCAGTTGAATGGGAAGATCTTGGGTGTTAACCTATTAGAACACATAGTCACTGGCCTTAATTACTGACCTAACTAATTATTTACCTAAGGTAGCGGTGGTGTTATGTAGGGAGAATCTTGCTGTGCAAAAAGTAAAGTCTCTATGGATAGATATCTGACAGCTCTTTCTGTCCTAGAGATTCCTATGCTGTGAAAAGGGCTCTTTTCCTTGGCAAGGAGATTTTAATCAGGCTGTTTCCTGAGCTTCAACAGCATGGGGCCTTCTGCACAGCTGTTTCTTTTCTATAGGCTTCATATTTGATTAGATTTTGTGAAGTACCTGGGATGTTCTAGAGTATTTCTGCTTCTAGAGAAGGCTGCTAGACAAATACTTTAGTTCTTGCTCTGAAACAGAAGCCTTTATGTTAGTGAATGAAGCAATTGTATAGGGTCAGTGAGGGCAAATGAGAGCAGCTTTGTAAAGGGAGACAGTTGAATAGGCAATTCATGAAATTGTGAAGATTGCAAGACTGCAGAGCTACTTATGCACTTACTTCTCAAGCCAATTCCACCATTGCAGGAAGCTTGTGTTAAGAATGGTATCATCATGACAAAAGATTTTTTCCTGATGATTACATAGGAGTTTAAGTTCTGTGACTGAACTTTGGAAAGAATAAGATAATTTTATTATTGACTACTTACCAGATTGTAGGCTGATGTGATTCAAGCTCATCGTTCACAGTATCAGCTCTGCTTCTTCAGATTTATTTAATAGCTCCATGTATTTCGTCATTTGATTAGACGAGGAGTCTGTGGCACTAGAGAGAACTTGATTTGTTTCAGAAAACTCTGCTCCTTTCAATTCTGGAAGGACTTCTTGCTCTTAAAAGGAATTCAAGAGGTCTTTTTGTAAAATTATGTGGCCTCTCTGACACCCATCATTGCAAAAATCTGAAACACTGTGAATGGACATGTTTTGTCATTAAGTGGATAAGACATTCTGTTTCTTATGGGAGACAGATAGTTCTTTTCATCCTTCAGAAATTATTCCAGTTTGTTGTTTCCAGCTGTTGTGCACAGGTTTCTGAATGCTTGGAACCAAAAAGTATGAAACCTAGGCTGAAGGGTTTGTAGACAACAGCTTCACTACCTTCAAAACATTAGCCTTCACCCGAATGGCATCCATATCAGAGTGTCAGTAAGAAGCTTCACACAGAGCCTGTAGTCTTCCTTGGATTCCTGAGCAAGAGTCAGTCCCAGACTCCTCTGAATTTTGAAAACAGAAATGGCCTGTGTTATGAGAGTATAAGAAGGTGGTAACAGGGGAGGAAACACATTCAGCACAGATTTACAGAATTTCATGGATGAGTTTCAAAGCACACTTATCACACTGCTCTATCTACATCAGCTTCCATTCTGAAAGATGTCGGGCCACCCTGCAGGTCCCCTGCATATCAGGCCAAAGCTTATCTCTGTCACCCTCTTCATAACTCTGCCTGAAAAGTTGCTCCTGTCTCTTCTTCTGGCAGACCTATGAGTTGTGGTTCAGTCTTCTGGCAGATGTGCTTCAGGCCTGCTTTCCAGATTGGTGGGTCAGCAGTTGAGTCTTGAAGCTGTGTAGCAAACTGTCAGTCATTGCCACCGCTTGGGCTGATGCTCATAACTCCTGAAAGAGCAACTCAGAGCAACTACAATTTCTAGTGCTTGGTGTGGAATTTGCTCAGTGACTACAAGATGAGCATCAGTCTAAAACCAGGATGGATAAGACAGGCTGTCTCCCACTTCCAGCTCTTTCTGTTAGCCATGCATTGTGTGTCCTGTTCTTTTTCCTCAGCCATGGCAAAGCCTAATTCCCACAAATCGTCTTGAGTCCTGGGACAGCTGTCATGCTCAGCTGCTTCTGTTCTCCTGCACCTCAGGGCACTGGATCTTGCATTTTATATCTTTGATCTGTTTGTTCTTGATTGTCAGGGAAGGGATAAACTGGGAAGCCATTGACTGGATGGATAACGCAGAGTGCCTGGACCTTATTGAGAAGGTGAGCAGTTATCTGTGACAGTTTCCAGGGATCACAGTGGGGACTGCTGATTGAAACCTTCCCTGGGTTTTCCTGGTTTTAAAAACAGGTAGTTGCTTGGATCCTCTTCCCATCATGACCTGGCAAAAATATGTGCTGTTCTAGCCATAGTGCAAGCTCAAGAAAGGTCATTGTTGAGAGTGAGCTTAGGGAGGGTGTCATAGTTTTAGACAGGGAGCAGCATTTTAGTAAAACCTTAATGTGATTTTTTAAAAATAAGTAATCTTCACTTATGTTCTGCTCACTGCATGCATTGACTGGCCAGAATTCTGCTTTCAGCTCAAGCTTTCTCAGGTATAACACAGGGATTATTGGTCAATGTGCTGTCCAGATCTCCAGTTCTTGGCTTGGTGCTGTGTAGTTAGAGCTATTGCTGACTGTAAAAGCCTGTCTCTTGTTTGGCTGTAGAAGCTGGGTCTACTGGCTTTGGTGAATGAAGAGAGTCGATTCCCTAAAGGCACAGACAACACCCTTCTGGAAAAACTTCACAGCCAGCATATGGTAAGTAAGAAAATAACCCAGCAGGCAAATGATCAGTATGTGAGCCCCATCAGCATTTCAAAATTGAAAGTGAAGGTTTTGTTGATGTAAAATATGTGCTTTGTGCAGGAAATTTAAAATGCCTTAGGCCCAAACCTGTGAGTGTTTAATAAGGTTGCACTGAACAAAAGTAATAAGTGAAGAAACCTGCAAACGGTGTCTTGTGCACACAGAAAGAGGGAGTGTACATTCCATAGGCTGTGGGTAGCAGAGATTTGAATTTGTAGTAAGGGATGGAGGTTGGGTTTTGCTGGTCTGCAAGGCGACACAAGGCAGTGCCCCAGGCACAGGATGGGTTTGTCCTGCCAGCTGACTCACAGGAGTCTGCTCCAGCGCATGTCAAATCTCTGTCTCCTGGGGCTGGGGATGGCTTTTGCCTCATGACTTTTAGAGAAAGCTCTCTTATTGTTCCTAATTAATTATTTTTTTTCCTCCTCTTGTATTCTGGACACAGGCTTTTTCATGCAGGTCAGAAAGCTATCCTGCGGACACAGGAACCACAGTGAGATCACTGTAGCAATCTCTTACCCTGTCTGGAGTACAGCTAACTCTGTTCTTTTTAAGACCTGTTAAGAACAACTCTGTTCTTCTTAAAGGCAAATAGACTTAAAACAAAGCAAATTAAACTCTGTAGCATGGACTTGTGGAACAATTCAGTACTTTAGTAAGAACATTGTCAGCTTATATTTTCCTAGTCCTCTAATTCAGACTTCATCCAAGCCTGAAAACATACAATTTTGTATCTTTTATCTGACATTTTTTTAAGTTGACGTAGATGCAGATATTTACATTTTTCATATTTACATCTAATTCTGCTAGTAATACTCACGACTACAAATTGGATACCAGAGCAATGAGTTCTGATTGGCTATTTACACATAGTTTTGTGGAAATATTTCCTTTCTTTAGACTTAAATTGATGCCTTCAATTTAGTTTGCTGTGTCTTTCCCTTGTATTAGAGGTCAAGGTATACTGAGAATGCCAGTTTTACTTTTTTTTACTGCCGTCAGTATTTTGTTAACTTTTAATATAGAACTTACAAATATTTTTAATGTGCCACTTCTTTTGAATTTTCTTTCTTGACTGTCCCAACCTATTCAGTTTGTCTCCAAATGGAGAAGTTTCAAAGCTCCTCTTTCTGTCGGCTGTTTGTCTCTGAATTCCTCTGCATCTTCTCTCTACTCCTTTTTGAGATAATCAGACCAGAGTGCAGTTCCCTTGGTAAGAAGGTACCTGTGGTTTATTGTACAGTAATATGAGACTGTCAGTATTATTTTGCATTCCTGTATGCCCCACAGCATTTTGGTTGCTATTTCTGCTGATTTCTGTGCATTGAGTAACCTTTTCACTAAGCTGTTCATAGTGTCACTTCTGTTTGCTTTGAGGGATAGCAGTTAATGTGGAAACCTAGGGAGCTTACGAGAGATGGAAGAGGCTGAGGAGTTGGAGTGCAGGAAGGAATGATGAAGTAGATAGTGCTCCAGGGTTTCAATTTTTTGCAGGCCGAAGTGTTTTTTGTATCAGTTAAAGTCTCTAGTGCTGGCTGGAAGAGTGCTGGAAGGCATCCAGCCAGCATTGCTGGCAAGTCTGAAGGACCTTATAAGAGAACTAGCCCTCCTCTCTGTGTTTTCTGTGGATTGCAAGAGCCTTAAGGAGGAGAAGCATCGAGCTGAGATTTAGCAAAATATGACCTCTGACACAACTGGGGAGAGGAGCAACAGGGGAGATGGGAGAAGGAACCAGAAGTGCTGGTGTGGGTGAAATATATGTGCTTGGTAGAGGGAGAGGAGCGAAGGGGAGGTTGCCAATCCATGTGATAAAGTTAGTAACAGTCATGTTTGGAGTGGAAGAGATGAAAGGTTGTGGCTGGAAACAAATGACTGCATTGGAGAAATGGAAGAACAAAGAAAGAGGGGTCAACATGAAAAGGAAAAAAGGAAATGAAAAAGTTTTCAGTAGCACTAAGAAATTTTCTCAGTCAGAAGTGATCCACCCAGTACTGCTAAGAGAACTTGAAAATGGAAGAGCTGGATTACTAAATGTATTGTGCAACATGTTACTTAAATTTTTCTTAGTACTGGTATCTTAGAAGGTGGGAAGTTATTTTAATTTTTAGAAAGTATTCTAGGAAATTATAGACCTGTAATGCTTATTTCACTGTTGGGCAAATTCACAGAATATAAATGGTCTGTTATCACATGAACGGAGGACTGCCAGACTTTGTCCCATACAGGCACTGAGGTGGTAGTTTTCTGATGATTCGTGGGGCAAGGCTGGACTGTGAGGGGCCTTATGAGACTGACTCGGTTGTAAAATGAAGAGTGAAAAGCAGTGTAGATAAATGGAAAATGGTGCGCCTGAAGGAAAACAGTCCCAGTTTCACATTGGAAATGATGGACTCTGAGCTGATTGCTGATCTTCAGGAATAAGACCCAGACAGAGGCTGTGATAGATAGTTTAATGGAAACATCAGCACAGTGCTTGGTGGTAATAAAAACCCCAGATCAAGTGTTAGAAATTCCTAGGAAAGAAACAGAATAAAAGCATAAAATATTGTTATGGTACTGTATAATCCATGGATCACCTGCACTTTGAACAGTGTGTGGCACCAGGCCCCTCAACTCAATAAAGGGTTATGTCAGATCTGGTAAACAACAGGTCTGGGACAGCTTGAGTGTTATGGAAAACTATGCTGAAGGGACCCTGCACTGTGGAGAAAAGATGACTTAGGGGGAAACATGATAGGTTCAAAAGTCACGTGTGGCCCACAGAAGACAAATGACACTAAAGGGAGCCAGGCTTAAAACCAACCAGCTGTAGTTCCCTGTATGGTTGGTTGAGGGCTCCCTGCGAAAGGATGCTCTGGATGTGGGAAATCTGCACGGGTTCAGGTGTGGAATGGACAAGGATTTCACAGAAAAATCAACTTGGGTTTACTAATTAGGTAGACCTCATGAAAATAATTACAGTTTGAAAGAGAATTAGGATGAAAGTATCATTTATTTGCCTTGTTCTTACTCTACCCTACATAGCAACTGCTGGAGGCAGAATACTCAGCTGGATGGACCGTTGGTCTCAGGCAACAAAGCTGTTCTTACATAGTTACCAGTTTTCACAGAACAAAGAAAGGAGGGGAAAAATGAGAGGGTAGAACAGCTAGTAAGAGAAAGAAAAAAAGAATATTGAGAAAAGGAGAAAGGTGAAATATAGAGGAAGACAACACATTGGCATGATACTTCCTTTGACAAAGAAAAGATGTGTAGATGTTCTGCAAAGCTGCCATCATCCCTGAATCTTGATCCTGTACGACACAGTGTGTGTGGAGCTCAGTCTCCTTAGGTGTTGAACATGCAAGAATTAACATTTCATCCATGGCATGCCTGCCCAACCTTGATTCTGCAAGACCTTGCTCACATGAGGAATGCCTTGAAGAGTTAGATTTTTCCATCTTATTGGTATAATATTTGTAACGTAGCTGCAGATAACAGCAGCGGATGTGGTTGGGCTCTGCAACAGCTAAGGTCCTTGCCCATGCCAGCACTGTCATAGTCATGGCAAAGTTCCTGACTGAGCCTATTTATTCTCACACTGGTATTATAAGAAGACTTGTTTTTCTTTCATTTCAGAGCAACCACTACTATGTCAAGCCTCGGGTAACAGACCATCAGTTTGGCATAAGACATTATGCTGGAGAGGTAGGTGTTCATGGTGTATCTGTGAGATGCTTGGTGTATCTTGGGCTCGAGGTCCTGAATTTTAGATTCCAAAAATCAAGAATATCTCTGAGAACTGTGTGTTTCTTCATAGTGCCCCATACGAAAGCACAGGGAGTGTGATGGGCTTAAAATAGCATGTCAGTCCTCAGTACTATATTCTCCAGCTTGCACATTTGTTTGGGTTTCTCAGGTGACTTTTGGTTTGGGGGCTAAACTCCTCCTTACATCTGTTACTCATGTTGTCTTTTCTTGGACATTTATAAGCAAACAAAACCCAAAGTAAAATTCACAAGGAAGATTTGACTTCTGGGGAGGAGGAGAAAAAGCTAAATACCTATTGCAAAAAGCAAAAGGTGTCCAAGCCTTCAAGGTGAAATGCTCCTCTTTGTTGTGGAAAGATATAGAGCAGATGGAGATGTGTAAAGGGAGGACATCTTTGCACTGAAAGAGGGGTAACCTTGTCCTAGAATCATATCTACTGAGCACTAGTGGTTGGGAGGTCAGTGCACTGGGTGGCATAGTCAGTATTTTATGAAGTGAATGGAGTTCCTCACACCTTGCAGAGGATTTCTGGTTTCTCCAACCCTTAGGCAAATCTCTGCAGCTGTTTCACTTAATTTCTGTTTTGAGGTTGGTGGTTGGTTTTTTTGTTTATTTTTAAATTGATGGCTAAAAGCCACTTTCTTGGTGGTAATTGAAGAGCTCTGGAGCTCTTTGACCCCGAAAATTTGGATCTTGGCACATGCCTGCAGCATTACTGTGTAGATCTGCTAAAGGTCTTGTACATTGGCATGTTAATGCAGAAGTCCTTAATGATTGGCACAGTGTTGTTCTAATGGCTCTGTCTGTGTTGCAGGTGCTGTATGATGTGAGAGGCTTTCTGGAGAAGAACAGAGATACCTTTCGAGATGACATTTTAAACATGCTGAAAGACAGCAGGTATGCCCCCCTTATGCTTGTGAGGAGGCCACATCCTTTGGGCTGGACTAAGACATATTCATGCAATAACCAGACCAAGGAAAGCAGTTGCTTTTGTCTGAGCATCAGGCATAATTCTTTATCATTCTTCTCTTTGTGCTTAAGTGTCCTGGCAAAAGAAAGGAGAGCTGGAGAACTCAGATGAGGCACAGATTTAATCAGTATTCTTGTTGTCCCAGTTTTGAAAAGAGCTATAAAAGCATGACAGAAATCCCTTCAGGCAATACTGGTTTTCTCCCTCGTCTCTTCTCTCTTTCCTCTTACCTCCCTGTCCCAACAGTGGCAAATTTGCCCCTGAATGAGTCACAGCTTTTTGCCATGCTGTCAGGTGCCAGCCTTTGCATAGAGGCTGCTTGTTTTCCTGCCTGCTTGTTAATGGAAAGCTTCTGTCCTTATCCTGAGCCAGACTGAGCCCTTGCTGTTGGGACCAGCATGGCCCCTAATATTATACCCCAGTGCTGCAACATGACCCTAAAGAAATGAGCTGACTTTGACCTTGAGCAAGGTCTGGAAGACAGAGGTGGGGCCTAGCAGGAGAGAGGCATTTAATAACATGGCAGACCCTGGAAGTTTTTGAGTAGCAACTCTAGTACCTGCCTCTTATCACAGCCCATGTGTTGCCTTCGGGCTCCAGCCTGATGAAACTCTTTCAGAATTGCATCTTCTCTCAAGCCTGCTGCAGAGTTTGCGCTGTGAAACAACCTCAGGGAGTTGAGAGTATAAGCTGCTCATAGCTGTACTTGGACAGTGGCATCTGAGGAACATTTTACACAAGACTTGAAGCCAGAATTGTGGTCATCGTTGTCCAGCATAATAGAAGAACTCAGGGTTTCTCATCAAGCCACAAAGGGATATTCTGCTAGAAGCCATCATGCCAACAGACTGGCAGAAGCGGTGCGGGAGAACTTTGTGCAGCTTTGTAAGAACCAGCACCACTGTCTAAGGAGTGGCAAAATGGTGGAAGATTCCCCAGAGCTGACCTACACTGAGGGTAGCTCTAGAAGTCATCTGGCCACAGACAACTGGAGTTGCAATTGCACAAGCATGTCATGAGTGCTGGCCATCAGAGCTGGGTCGGGAGGGGCCTGACAGCACACAGTCTAGCTGGGGTACCTTCAAGATAGTTTTGCCTGGGGCCATATAGCTCAAGGGAGCGTCCTAGCTAGTGCAGGATGGAGATCTTCCTTTGTGTAAGATCTTGCTTGACTGTGTGAGATGGGGTTTCTGGCTTTGCAGCAAAGTGTGGCACACAGGGCAGCCAAGTGGAAAGTAATTATTTCCTCTGAAGTGCCCAGCTGAACGGCCTCCTGCAGCTACTCTGTGGCACAACAGGAATAAAAATGAGGTGTTTCACACTGGGACAGAGCAGTAGCTGAGAATGAGAGCCACCTTCTCACACGTCGTGGGTGTCTTCCATCTTCCTAAAATATTTTGTTTTCCCTTAGGCTGGACTTCATCTATGACCTTTTTGAAAAAGTCTGCAGTCGTTGCAGTGAAGAGACACTGAAGATGGGCACCCAGAGGCGCAGACCGACTGTCAGTTCCCAGTTCAGGGTAGGATGTTTTCCAAGAGAGCAGCAGGCTTCTGGGGAGGAGCAGATGGGTAAAGCAAGGCCTGCAGCCAAGAGGAGTCATTCATCCCTTTTTTTGTGTCCAGCACTGAAAATGTGCAGGAATGTTGTAGTGCTAAAAACAGACAGTGCCACTGCCCCAAGGATTTCTGTCTGGTGTAAGATGTGATATGCTAAGACTGAGTAGGGTAGCAGAGAAAAAGAATACTTTGCAAAATATATGAAATTCTTGAGGTTCTTTGATCTTCAAGTTGGCTTGGTGTTTCAACTAAGTGTATGTGACCTTTTGGACCATATCTTTTACAGGTATAGGGGTGATTCCAATAAAACCTTACTGGGGGAACCCTGCAGGAATTAATCTCAACCCCCTAGATTGTCTGCAAACCTTCTGTTAGTTTCACAGTTTTAGCTAATGGCATCCTTGGGTGTATTACAAGGGGGGTGGTCAGTAGATCGAGAGAGGTCCTCCTTCCCCTCTACTCCGCCCTGGTGAGACCCCATCTGGAATATTGTGTCCAGTTCTGGGCCCCTCAGTTCAAGAAGGACAGGGAACTGCTGGAGAGGGTCCAGTGTAGGGCAACAAAGATGATTAAGGGAGTGGAGCATCTCCCTTATGAAGAAAGGCTGAGGGAGCTGGGGCTCTTTAGTTTGGAGAAGAGGAGACTGAGCGGTGACCTTATTAATGTTTATAAATATATAAAAGGTGAGTGCCATGAGGATGGAGTCAGGCTCTTCTCAGTGGCAAACAATGATAGGACAAGGGGCAATGGGATCAAGCTGGAACACAAGAGGTTCTACTTAAATTTGAGAAAGAACTTCTCAGTGAGGGTGACAGAGCACTGGAACAGGCTGCCCAGGGAGGTTGTGGAGTCTCCTTCCCTGGAGACATTCAAAGCCCGCCTGGACACATTCCTGTGCGACCTCACCTAGGCGTTCCTGCTCCAGCAGGGGGATTGGACTAGATGATCTTTTGAGGTCCCTTCCAATCCCAAACATACTGTGATACTGTGATACTGTGATCTATGTTTGAGAGGCTTGTGAAAACAACCCACATTAGCTACACCACTCTGAGAACAAGGATGACCATGTAAATAGTATTAGAGTAAACTAACTGCGTGGGTGTGTTTTGAACAGGAAGGGATCTCCTGGGTTACAGAAGTTTCGATAGGCAAAGGACATCAGGAATGGGAGGGCTGCATGAAGACCCTATTGCATCAAATGTAGCCACTTTCCTTCCTGTAGTGAATGATCCTTTGGCTTTTGTCTTGCTGCTTTTTAGGATTCTCTCCATTCCCTGATGGCCACACTTAGTACTTCCAACCCATTCTTCATCCGCTGCATCAAACCAAATACAGAAAAGGCAAGTCTGTCTTCCAGCAAAACATATGCACGTGACACAGGCCTTCATGAGCACTCGCACAAACGTCTGACATGTGCCTCTGTTAGAGTCCAAACTGATGATAAGAGCAGTTCCTCCTCACCTTCCCTTCTTCCTTCTAGTTGTTTCATGGTTTAGGAAAAATACACCTTCCTCCTGATAATCAGATGAAAAGACTGCATGCTGAATATGATATGATACACCCATTCCTACCTCTTTCTGTGCTTATGAAGCCTGGAAGATGAACCAGGCTTGTGCAGAGCCCAGAGCTGTGGCAGAAGAAGCAATCGCACCTGTTTCTGTTGCCTGTAGACAATTTGTTCTGGA
Organism: Patagioenas fasciata; assembly: GCF_037038585.1. NCBI lineage: Eukaryota > Metazoa > Chordata > Aves > Columbiformes > Columbidae > Patagioenas > Patagioenas fasciata. The sequence continues at coordinate 17,811,934 of NC_092526.1, forward strand.
ATGCAGGGCTTCTGCGGTAGGAAATGTCTCCTGCAGATCCCTGGCTCTGAGGCGGAGGAGGTGGATGCTTCATGAGCAAGTCACAGTGCTTAGAGAGAGGCTGGATCCCACTTGTATTGTGAACTGTGACTGTGGATATACTGCTAACTAGATTGGGTGGGGAGCTCTGAACTGATAATTTGCTTTGTGTGTTTTGAAACTGTGTATGATATGGCAGAGGAAAACCTGCTGGGCGGTTATGCCAGAAAAGAATTCTGCAGTTTGCCTTTTTGTTTGACTGGAGAGAGACTGCAAAGAGAACTGAGTCAGAGTTCTGCATTTTGTATGCATTAATGCATTATATCATTGCTTTATTGCCATGATCTATGACAGCAGTCTGCAAACTGCTTTTTTTCCATGATCTGCCAAACTCCCTTTCATCCCTTTTTCTGCACCATGCAGTGTGGTGAGGTTGCTTTCCCCTTGACGCAAACTTCCCCTTTTTCACCTGGCATGCCCAAATATGCAGGGTTGACTTTCTACAGAGAAACAGATACATAACCTGTGACTGTCTGTGCTCGAAGAAACAATCACTGTTCAAGTCAGTGAAGAAATAATACCAAGAGCAACATTTAGTCTGTCTCTCTTCTTATTTGTTTTTGAATTTGGATCATTATGTAGGCACCAAACCTCTTCAATCCAGATGTGGTGCTAAATCAGCTCCGGTATTCAGGGATGCTGGAGACAGTGAAAGTTCGGAGAGCAGGTTTCCCTGTACGGCGCCTTTTCCAGGACTTTCTCAGAAGGTAATTGATATAATTGTACCACATGCTGTAACAGCCTCAAGGTATATGATTCTATTTATTCATTTCCTCTAGAACTGCTGCTAATGATATGGATCATTTGTTGGATGTTTTTGTAACCATGCCCTTATTTTCCATATCATAGACTGATTTGGAAGACATTTTGGAGACTTGCCTTTAGGGTAAAAGTCAGAATGGAAAAATAGCCAGACGGTCCATTTTTCAAAAGTTTTTTGTTTTGTTTTGTTTTGTAGCTTTGCCACAGATTTGCTTGTGTTATGTTGTGAAACCCAGCTGGTCATAGTATGTAAAAAGAAAATGTCGTGCTTTTAAAACCTTTAATCAGGCAGACTGAAGCAAATTTTAAGGGACAGTATAGTTGATGATTAAGATTGGAAAGAGTGATTTTTTTTTTTTTTTAATTAGCTGCATCAAAAAGATTTCTTGAAGTTTAAGGCCAGAAGGGAGCATTGAACATTGCTTCCTTTGTCTCTTGGAACATTAAATGCCACCCCTATACTGAACAAAATAACTTGTGTCTGATGAAAGCACATGTTTCAGAAAGACAGTTGTTCTTTACTGAAAAATGCTGTTGAGTTTGTATTTTATTACTGGGATTGCAACAATAATTGCCAGTGTGGTAGGAACAGATAAAAGCTGGGGGATGGAAATTTCCAAATTGGAAGGCAAACACGAAGAAGGGAGGTAGGTCCCAGAGGAAGAAGGACTAATGGGAGGAGGACAATTAGAGTTAAAAGATTGGGGCGGAGGAAGCGGGTTACTGTCATACATAATCTCATGAGATTTTGCTTGTTTCTTAGGTACAAGATGCTTGTGAAGGGGCCAAGTTCCTCAGACAATAGCAAAGCTGTATGTGCAGGCTTTCTTCAGACCTATGACAGCAGCAAGAAAGAATGGCAGCTGGGTAAAACCAAGGTACTCCATCAGTGTGGGGCAGGGTATGGCTTTGTTCCACCTGCAAGGGGATGCAATTGCGTCTGGTGAGATTCAAGCCAGTAGAAGGGGCAAAGTAATGATGACCCTTTGAATACATTGGACTGTGCCACTGACCTGTTACATCTCAAATAATTTCCATAATATGTACCTAGAGATATAGAAGGCTTTTTGATTTTGTCTAAACTCCTTCTCATGGACCAAGCCAGAATGATTTTGTTGTGTCTGATCCAATTTAAGGATCCAAGGAGAACAAGCATGGGTGTCATTGTATGCAATTGCAATGTGTGCCATTAACTCTCACCTCTTGTGCCAGATATTTTATTCTGCTTGGCTAACCAAAATTCTTGCAAGAGGCAGTGGGCTGCTGCTTGGTACATATCTAAACTGTGAACAGGTAGCTAGATCACCAGATGTGTGACAGGCTTCTGCTGTGGAAGCTCAGCTGATGATTTGTGCATTTAGCCCAGACGCTCACTTACATTTTCTAGGAAAAGGCATCCAAATGCTTCTCCCCACCTGCATAATTCAGATTTTGCTTCTGTTTTGGTGAATGCTTAACAATTCTCTCTTGTCTGGACTTTTTTTTCCCTCTAGGCATCCAGCTGGAAATGTAACATTGTATTGTATTTAATGGGGAGGGAGCTGGGTGTTGTAGTCTGAATTTTTTTAAGTTTTGAGACAGCTTCACACAGAAATAGATTTGAGCATTGTGAAGTATACTGCTGTAGAAATCTGGGAGTGGGAAATTATCTCTATCACAAATTTCCACATACTCCAGTAAATTCTTCAAAGAATATTCCAAGATGGATGGTGTTCAATGCAGACAGCATTTCTAAGTAGTGGACATGTAGTCCATATCCAGAGCAGATTGTGGTCCACCAAAACAACTTTTTGTGCTTCTTTTGTGCCCTTAAGTCTTAAAAAAAAGTAGTTCAAAATCATTTTCAGGGTCACAATGGATCTGGAAGTAATTCTAGTGAATATTCAGGTTTAATTTGTCCAGGAGATCAGATAATGATATTTGTTGCTTTGAGCAATCATTTCTTAATGAGTGGATAGACTGTAATGTTTCTTAGCGAGTGAGATCTCTCTCGTTCTTAGCAGAGTGGTGGTAGCGCAGTTGATAGTCTGGGCTATGAACTCTGTGTGACAACCAGGGAAACCGCTGGCCATTGATGTGGGAAGGAGATGTGTTAACCTGAAGTTCCTAAGGCCTTTCTTCATGTGCCTCCCCTGACATTCAAGAAAGAAGGTTTTATCATTTAGCCCTATTTCTGCTCTATGATTAAAGTTTTCCCCATCTTTGAAATCTGGTGTCTCCTCACTGGTCCCTGCAAACCAGGAACCATTTCAGTCGTTCCTGTCCCTAGATAACCCACACTGCTTAGGTGGCTGCCAGTCTCACAGCATTTTAGTGTTAAAGCCTGTGTGGAGTGTGCGTGTGTTGCAGAGCTGCTTGTGCCTGGGAAGCTTTAGAAAGGGGTGGTTAGAGCTGGTAAACATGGAGTCTGAACTTTCTTCCTAGCATGACAAGAGGTGGAAGATTGCTGGGCTATAGCAAGGGCAGCAGGGAAATACATGTGAGGCCCAAACTCCCATGCACATACTCACCTTTTAGAGTATAAAAGGTGATAAGCTATATATCTGGAGTGCAGGAACTACTACAGACTGATGACAAGGAGGAAATTCAGGCTGCTTTGAGCCCTTGGCAGCAGTAGGACCCCTTTTGTCTTCAGTCCCCATTGTGCATCATGAAGGACTGAGTCCATCTGTCTGTTTTCACTCACTCCCTGACCTGCACAAACAAATTATTTTGTAAAAACAATATAGGTGGTGAATTGTGGCATACAAAATGTGTTTGTATTTGCAAAACACTGGATGTACTCTAAAGGAATTTTTTTAACAATTATGTTCTATCAACTAACATTTGGCTGAAGAGCTCTATGCAGCCTGTTGGTAAACAGCAGTCTCTGCTAGGGCACTGGTTGCTGTCGGGTCTGAATATTGTGGGAAAAAAAGAAATTAGTAAGAATAGCAGTCTTTTCATCTCTATTTCTTTATGACTGAGAAGGAAAATGGAAAGTAACTGGGAAGCAGTTGAGCCACCTTGTTTTGTTGTGGAAGTTATTTTATATTCGGTGTGGCTAGGATTAGAGATGTCTGTCCTGGTAGAGGGGAGCATTTCTATTTATTCTAAGGAACATACTACTCCAAGGCTGTCCTGGCCTGTTCCACCCTCACTGCCATGCTGAATGGCTGGCTAGCCCCAGGCTGCTCCAGGGTGCTCTCTCTGTTGCCCTGCTGTTTCACTTCCTCCTTGGAGACCCCTCTTGCAACTCTTCTTTGTGACAGTGCACCAGAAAGCCTGCCCCTAGGAAGGCAGAAGCCAAGGTGAGGCCATGCAGAGCAGTGGAGCTTCCTGGTGGTCCCTTCCCTGCTGCCTGTATTCAGCTGTTGTGGTTTGGGTTTGGCTTCGTCTGGTTTGTGTTTTAGCTGGTGCAGGTAACACAAGCCTGCAATACTGGGGCTGATGAAAAGAGTCCTAATTTTTCCAGAGGCTCTCAGGTAGGGGTGAAGTGGAGCTACCAGCTAAAGGGCATGGAATGTAGGTCATTGTCCTGGAGAGGAAGTCCCCAGTGTCCCCCTGCTGCCACTTTTCCTGCTACAGGTGCAGCTCGAGGTACCCAGGTAGCAATTACCAGCACCAGGGGGGACCCAACCTTGGCTTATGGAGCCAGGAGTAGCTACTGAAAAAGGTGTGACAGGTCAACGGGGATGTAACCTAGGAAGAAGTATAAGGGGTGGGTGAAGAGCAAAGCTTATGGAAGGAGGAATACTTCCTGCAAAATGAATGGAAGGATAATTATATCCCTAGCAATTGTTTGTAGGAGGAAGGAAAAGACTCTGTGAATTAGTGCAGGGGATTGTGAAGCTTGGGAAAGGAAATAAGGGAGGAAGGGCAGGATGATCTTTGTGTTTTTCATTAAGAATAGAGCAGCTGCTGTGCTGGCAATTGTCAAATTAATGTTTATAGGAGGTATTAATGTATATAAGGCAGATTTTATCCGGTGGCATGGCAGAGATGAGGGCTTGGATGCAAACAAGCTGTGTGAGGGTGGAAGAACTTGTGCTAAGGTGCCCCTGTCTTCACTGGGGATGTGCTGGGACGGAGCAGCAGCTTCTGTGCCCCTTTCCTCAATGCACCTGGACCCTCTGCCATGGTTGCCCGTACCAGCAACACAGATTTCCTTAAGCTGCCTAACAGTAACCCTTGCTGTTTGAAAGGATTCATTTCCACATTTCAACCTGCTGTTTTGCAGGGCCTGTTTGAAGGAGGAGGTTTCTGGAGACTATTTGGCATCCAAGTCACAGTAACCCACTTCCTTCTTTCCCATGGTTGTCCCCAGGAATCATATGATCCCCCTTATATACACATGGGTGCACACACAGTTACATTTGTGTCTGTGGATCTACACATAACCTTAACATGTTCACTGTTGCACCGACGGTGCATGCAGGCATTGAGGTTGTGTGAGGAGCACTGTGGTTTAAACTGTGGCCAGTGTCCAATAGGAGCAGATAGAAGTAACCTTGTATGTTTTGTTTAATTACTCCTTCATCAGGTGAAAGCGATCTCATGTTTTCAGAAAGTGACTATGAATTATGACAAAGAAACGGCCACCTTCCAAATTATTTCCACATGGCATCAAAAATATTTCTGGATTTGAGTACATTTTACTCTTCTTTGTCATCTATAGGAGTCTAAAGAAACCTTCAAAATACCAATAGCTTATAACTAGATATTGTTATGTTATTTGAGATTAACCCCTCACTCTCAAGCATATAGAGAAAACTCTACAGGATTAGGGCTGGGTCTTGCGAAACTCTGCATAACTCAAAATTACGTTTTTCCTCCCTCCTTACTGGCACAGAAAAGTCTGTGCTTGTTAGTGAAATACTGATGGACTGAATATTTTTGCAATTTAATGAAGATAATGGACTGAGACAGTGTTTTTCTCATTGCATTCTTGAAATGGGTGACTGCTGCTTGGTTCTGGAATGTAATGGAAAGAGCAATCCCTGCCTCAAAGAAGTCTTTAAAAGATTGTTCAGTTGACAGAGGGAGTGGATGTACAACTTGCAGGGAAGGATGCCAACTTCATGGTTGGCAGTACCTTGATAATGAACCTTATTTTAAGGCTACCCATGGTTACTTAGTCATTAGAAAACAGCTCATTTCTTAAGGCCATCTTAATGGAAATGGCTCCCCTGCAGAAATTCAAGTTCAGGGAAGCCACTGGCAATGGGTACTAACTCGGGGAGAGGTTTTAGTACGCAGTGATCATTCCAGAGAGATAAAAGAGCTTAAAGCAGTGATGGAAGGGAAGGTATACCGAGACATAAGGGGAGGTAAGTGAGCAGGGGAGAGTTTGTCCAGAATGCGGGACTAAATGACCGTTCAAATCTCTGAACATCCCTCTGGCCTCTCAGCATAGCCACATGGCTCCAATACATTTGTCAGGAGTTTTTACCGATTAATGTAGTTCTGCAGACTGATGAGTGCCAGCTCACAGCCTGTGCTCATGGCAGCACTTCAACAAGTGGGGCAGCACTTTCCCGCTGCAGTCCGTTCTGCCTCCTGCCCTGGCAGTGATTTAGCCACCGTCAGGCAGCAGGGCACACGAGCACGGCCATATGGCAAGTGGTGCTCTGACTGCAGCTTCTATGGACCTACCTTAGCCAACTTTAATCTAGGTTGGGTACTGCTAGCAGTGTACCCACAGTGCTGTGGAGCTCCGTGCAGGCTGCAGTCCATCCCTAAAAGCAAAGCATTTATTTCAGCATTTTTTGCTGAACGCTGTGCTAACATAATGCAAGCCAACTGATTTAAAGTAGCTCAGATATGTCAGTGCAATTCCTATAGATGTGCCCTTATCTTGTTTGTATCTCAGTCCTTTTGTTTCTAAGATAGCACTGCCATCCCTTCACAAATTTAGCGCAGAGGAGAGGTTTGAAATACAGGTTATGAAAGATACCTGAAAATTAAAATACTAGACACTGCAGGGCAACCAGTAATATTTGGAGACCCCTCCCATCAGGGCTCTGTTGACTCTAATGCATGCTGCACTGGTGAACCTCTTTAGCAAGGAAGCATCTCCACCTCAGAGTTTCTGAAGGTTGGTGGAGGTCTTTAGCCTCGACCCAGAGCCACTGGCCTAGGGTAAGCTTAGCTTTGCACCTCGACTGGGCTTTTAGCTTTTGACTGCCTTCCTTTATTAAGATTGCTTTCTGGAGTCTAGAAACCTAAATGTTCCTCTCTTTCCTTGAAATGCGGAGGAGTTTCTTTCGAAAATACTTAATCACCCAAGTAGGTATCAGTGCCTGCTGCAGGGAGGTACGGGATTGTGCAGGGAGCGCTGGCAGCGGGGAAAGAGTTAATCACAGGCTCTCCTCCTCTTCCCTCTGCTCCCTCCCTCCCTCTCTCTTTTAAGTCTTGACCACAGAGTGAGGGAGGCGGGGGTTGGGCTCAGAGTTTGGCTCGCGTGGCTGCAGAAGTTTTTCCGGCTGCTCTGAGTACGGCAGCCGGGGGCGAGGCGCCGGCGCTGGGGCGGCGGCAGCGGCGGCTGGACACGGGGCGCACTCGGTGCTGCTCACCGGGGATGAAACCTCCCGGCGCTCCCGGGGACTGACTTCTTTCCTCTCTTTGTGTTTATTCAAACTCCTCCCCGTGGCGTCAGGTTTTCCTGAAGGAAGCTCTTGAGCAGAAGCTGGAGAAGGATCGGGAAGAGGAGTTGAGGAAAGCAGCTCTAGTCATCCGGGCCCACGTCTTGGGCTACATGGCAAGGTCAGTGCTGGGGACTGCCCCACCGTCCCTGTGCTTTCGTGCCTGGGTTGCCCCGACCCCTTGCTTTCCCCTGTAGTCCCTCGTATCTCTCCCTTCTTCCCCTCCTGTATTCTGAGGAGAGCTACAGTATGTGCCCTCCCTGCTAGCATCAGTTCTGCTGAAACCTTTCTCACCTCTGCCACTTCTTCAGTTCTGTGCATGCTTGCACCCTCCCTCAATGCTGCTCAGCAGGCTTCTGCAGGGACCTGTATCCGTTGCTTGCCTCTGATGACACCTTTTGCTTGCCTTCAAGACTCTCCTGGCTGGGCCCCGCCTACGCTTTGGGTCCCTTGCCATTCCTTATGCCTGTCAACTCTGTTTTCTGCTCCCCTTGCAAATCGCTGTTCCTCACTTGCAAGCTCTGCCTTTGCTCACCCTGTTTCCTTGCCCTGCCTGTTTGCCTCGTGATTTCCCTCTCCTTTTAATTAACTCTTCAGAATTGGTTTTTGGCCAGCTTTGCACCAGTAATCTCCTCTTGCCGCTCCCTTTTGCACCTGACCAGGGGAGGGTTGGGAGAACCAACTGCAGATAAACCACCCCTCCTCTGCCCCTCGCAGTCAGTGTGACAGCTGACTCCTTAATGGCTGTGGCATGCACGCTTAATCCCAGTAAGATGCTCTTTCCTGGCTGGTCTCTGCTCCATACACCTGTCAGTCAGGAGTGTGAGGAGGTGAAATCCCTGGCCAGCAGAACTGTTCTAGCAGGCACTCTTCTTAGACCTCCAGTTGCATCAGGTAGCTCATTTTGCATTGAGAAATGTGTGCAAGGGTTGTACCCTGCTTTGCCAATGTGGAGTATCAGCAAAATACACATTTGGTACCAGGGACTTTTATTCATGTATTTATTTCTCTCTAAGAAGACAAATGAGATAGCTCTATTGTTTGTGCATGAGATTGCAAGTTCTTTGTGTCAGGGCCTCTGCTTTATTTTACTTTGTGTCTCGCATTTGGAGAGAGGGTTAGGGATTAACACAGCAAAATTGATTTTTCTGGGAAACATCACTGCAGGCAAACTGGATTACTGCTTTTCTGAGCTCCTTGGAAGGTAGCTGCTGCCCTGCAGCTGTGGGATGGGGAGGCAGTGTTGCAGCAGTGTTCCTGTTGGCTAGAAATCTTGTGATCTTCCAGTCTCTACAGCTCACAATTCCTCATCCCACATGTTGCTCTTCTGAGTCTCATCATGAAGAACAAGCAGTGCTTCTGCAGCCAGGGTGGAAATCGTCACAAGCAGCTGGAGATAGGTGGACTTTGCAGGGGAAGAGAGCAGGGAGTGAGGAAAGACCTAGGGAGGGCGAGTGGAAAACTTCTCTGTGAAGAGTTTCCAGTTGCACTACACCTGTATTGGAGGTCCAGCAAGAGGGAGTTCATCTGGGCAAGTGCTGAATGGTCTGTGCAGAGCTGGGCAGAGGTCAGGACTACCAGTGTGTGCTGCCTTCAGCTTCTGTTAGTTTTGTGAGGACAAGTGTGTTTAAACTAATTTGGTCTGATGCAAAGTAGGTTGGCGAAGAAGGGTGCATATGCCACAGGAAAGAATTTACTGGTTTCTCCCCCTTTGTGAACTTGTTCTGTGAGCCTGGAGAACCAGTCCTGAGGGGGAGAACACTTTCTTTGGTCTCATTCCTGGCAGCTTGCTATCTCTGACTGATCACTAAAATGTGAGACAAGAAAATCAAGCCCATTCAAATGATCCCATTTTTCATAGCTAATCTGTGGAACTCTGAGCTGCAGTTAATAGCTTCACTAGCTAAAATACGCATAACTGTTCCAGGCTTGCAGGATCCACGTACAAATTTGGCTGTGTCCCTGGATTTTACTCAGAGGAAGAAGACAGTAGGGAATTACTCCATAGCCCTGTGTTCTCTAGTCCTTGCAGACACAACTGCTAACTGCAGCTCATCGACAGAATAATTAACTAAACTCCAAATGCAGCATTGGAGCCTTGCAGCCACCCTGCCTTCTCTTGTGATACAGGGTCAGGATGTCTCCCAGCTCCTTGCCATGGAGGCAGGTTGAATTTCTTTAGCTGGTACAAGAGGGTGAGTGGAAGGCTGAGCAAGAGGAATGAAATTCCCTGCCCGTGTGCAGCAATTCCAGCTGAAGGGTGTCTGCAAACTTGGCTGCAGTCATGAGGAATGAGGGGGCACTTGAGCCTGGCAGATGAGCGGGCAGAGCTGGCCTGTAGCTGGGCAGGGCTTGGCTTTAGAGACTTTCTGGCAGATGCGTTTTGTAAAAGTCAGAGTGCCCTTTTTGATGCACTTGTATCTGCCTTGGCAGAGGGTGCGTGTGCAGCTGTTCACACGCCATGTGCAGGGCACGGGGAGGACAGAGGGAGCAGGGTGAGGGGACTACTGCCCAGGAGCAGTTCATCTAAAACCTCCCACTTCTTATCACCTCTTCCCTTTCCTTTTCTCTGTGCTTCCTCCCTTTGACTTAATACTTACAGAAAAGGGCATGACCCCTGCATACTACTGCTATTAGCATCCCTCTCCTGATTTTCTTGACTGGGCTGACATATCCGCTGTGCAGGGAGGTGGTGAGCTGTCAACATGGGTCTCTCTTGCCATTTGAAGGGGGTTTGATTGCCAGGAAGGGGGTTTTGAGGTGTGTCTTTTCCTCAGGGGGCTGCAGAAGGTCTGTGGGAAGGATATGTGAGAATGCTGTGCTGTTTCCAGTGTGCTTTCTGGGCCTGTAAGAGCTCACAGGATTACTGTAGCCTGCTGGCCCAAGATCCTGTGTGTCAGCCCCATAGAAATTCCTTCTGCAGATTCTGGTTTGGAGTAAAGAAGGTTTTTATTCGAATAGTACCAATGATCATTTCCCTACAGCAAGATATTAAGGTGTCTAAATATGTTCAGTTACTTTAAAAACTGTGCTTATTTCCAGCCTGAACAGATTTCAGCTTCAGGTCAATTAAATCTTGTTATGTCTGCTGTTGAATTAATAGAAATGCCACCAGAAAATGTGGGTGCTTTAACTGGGATCAAGCCTTTCCTTATCTTTCTCTTTATTAAGGTCATGAAGCGAGTGCTTTCTTACTATAAGCCAGAATTTCTGGTTCCAAGCCTGCCTCCTCATAAATCACTTGAGGGTCTAGCATTGTTCCTGAAATGAGGTGCTGACACTGAACACAGGATAAAAGTAGCAGTGCAGTCCCCTTCTATGGAATATTTCTGCTTGCAAATATAAGAATCCCAATAGCATTTTTTCTTTAGCACTGTGATGGGAGTTTGCCTTCACCTCATGGTCTTTGTGGCTCTGAAATCCTACTCTGACTTGCTGCTTCCTAACATAATCTCACATCAGGTGTCTTTGGCCTTTGGTTCTTCAGTACAAGGCCTTATGTTTGGCTTTTTTGGATTGTTTAATATTTGCTTGAATCTAGCTTACAAATTTATCCAGATTACTGTGTAATAGTAACTCTTGTTATTTGCCCAATTATGTGCAAACTTCTACCAGTGACTTTATTTTTGAGGTCATTAATAAAAATAGCCTGAAATTCAGAGGCAAGATCTGACTTCTCTAAAACTTTACTAGACAACAGAAATACCGAATGATGATTCTTTTCTTTTGGGGACCTGCAATGTTTTTTGGTTTTAAAGTGCTGTGAAGTTGATTTCGATATTGTTATTGTTTGATAAAAATGTTGTGCAATATACATGTATGTTTATGGAAACCTTTTACAATGTTACATTCAGCAATCAATATTGTAGTATCACTGTGTTTTCCCCCAAACAATATGAGATTAATGTGACCAGGTCTGGTTTTGCCCTGTTTTTGCTCTTCCTAGAGTAATTTGCTTTTTGCCACTTCAAAGATGGGGCTGTATGAGATGTTGTTCTCATATAGTAAGGCCATTTTTATGTTTTATTACAATAAAACTACACGGAGTGATTATACTAATTGCACATTGAATGTGTGTATGTGGAATACAAGGAGACTTTGGGTCAGTGGACCTTCTCTTTCCATGTGCCAAAGATCTGTCCCTCCTCCTCTGAGGGTCTTCGTGGAAGTAGGTGCCCACAGAAACAAACCAGTGGTAGATAAAGGAGTGAGAACAGTGGGGAGAATATGATTTATGGGTAGTGGCAGTAGAGGAACAGAAATTGTGTGATTTCTGAGCAATTTTCAAATTCATGTTTCTGTGGATGCGATAAGAAGGGTCAGTACACCAGGGCATCAGAAATGCAAAACGTGTTACTTTGAGGCACACTAAGCGTCTGGTTCTGTTTTTAGGAAGAAGTACCAAAAGGTGCTAGCCAGTGTCGTTATCATCCAAAAGAACTACCGAGCGTACTTCTGGCAGAAGAGCCTGCTGCAGCTGAAGGCGGCTGCCGTCACCCTGCAGAAGCACTGGCGTGGCCGCCGGGCCCGCAGGCTCCACCAGCACCTGCTGCAGCAGGAACTCCGTCGGAAGGAGGAAGCGGAGGAGAGAAGGAGGCAAGAGAAGGAAGAACAGATCAGAAGAGAGGAAGAGGAAAGACAATGGCAAGAAGAGGAGGAGCGTAGAAGGAAACGAGAAGAGGAAGAGGTGAAGGAAAGGTACAAGATGGTATCTCGTACTCATAGTTCCCCAGCACAAAAGCTGCTGAAGAGTAAGAGCAGGTCTGGGGCACTGGCGTGGTGGTGGCACTGGAACAGCAACCACGTGAGACAGTGCCCCAATGCAAGGGGCAGAGTTGGGGTGAGCTGTGGGCAGTTTAGAATAGAAAAGGAGCATGAAAGGGAGTGTCCTGCTTCCTTTAGGCAAGCTAACTCTGGTGTATTTTAACCTTTGTTTAGTTTTTTCTGCTTTGGAATGTACATGAAAGGAGGCAGTTTCACTGACTGAGCAGAGATACATAATTTTCTTGTTACCATTGTGGTGATAAAGGAAGTTTTATGCAGTCTTCCAAAATCTGGAGGGATTAGAAGCATGAGAAGATACCAGTATCATGGGTTTTGGTGTGTCCAGTATCTGGGTCAGAGTGCAAGATGGGCAGCACACCTGTGCTGTGCTGCAGTTCTTACACTCATGAGAATACAGGTGCTCTCCCTGTTCCTGCTGCTGTGTGTCTCTCATCAGGGATATGGATGTGCTGAGAGATCAGGAGTGGAAAGGAAAAGTTAATGTGACAAAAAGAGGCAGTGTGTGAGCAGTGACAGTACACCTATTGAGAATCTTGCGCCTCAGGCATCATTTACTGTTCACTCTGTGGTTACCTACATCCTATCCAAACTGGGTGTCTCTCTTGATAACCTTTTGTTTTAAGAAGCATGAAGCTTCAGCTATGAGATTATCGTATAAGTGTGAACAAAGTTTTTTATAAATAGTTGGTTATATTTCCTGTAGTCTTTTGTTACATACTTGTCCCGAAGTTGGATCTTGGGAGACTTAGATGTGTGACAAGGATCAGAAAATTCTCAGGTTAGGAGCGTGTCACAAGGGAAAAAGATTGCCTGTAGTTTCACTGGAGACAGTAGGGTGGTGTATCTGCTTCGACAAGACATGTAGGCAGTGACACCAACGGTAAATAGTCAGGTCAAGGAATTTGTTGAACAACACTGAAGGGTCCATTTTATCAGTCTGTCAATTTTCAACAACAGCCTCATGAGCCACCTGAAGCTGTGCAAGTTCAGAATGTCAGTAACTTGTTTGTAGATAGCAAATGCTACAGATGCTCTCTCAAGTCTAAGTCCTCATTGTACTAAGTAGAGCTTGTCTTTACCTAGTTTTAGATAAAAGGACCTATTTAGCTTATTCGTTCTAGTGTGTTTCTGCCCTGCCTTTAGTTCCCAGCTCATGACAGATGTGTTCAACCCAGCATCATTGTAAGGAAGTGTCAGTGTTTCTAGAAATCAGGTGAACTGCTTGTTTTCCTTTAATTTTCTACTTGATGTCACATGGCTTCATTCAGAGTGAGTAGCCAGAAAGGTAAGAGACAAGCCTTGCTAAATCCTTAACTTCCATTTGACCTCAAAAATGAGTTGGAAGTCCACAGAAATTGCAATTTGGCTACTCTGCCAAGAACAAGCAAAAACCCACTACACGACTAAGATGCAAAATGAGCTATAGCGAACTAAAAGTTGGCATGCAGTTATTGTGCATACACTGTTAGTAGAAGGGAGACATGGAGCGATTTGGTCCACTGTTCAACAGGAAGAAAAAATTACAATGTTGAGAAAGCTGAGGTATTTGATACTATTTTCATTTGTCTTCCCCAACAGGCTTAACTTTTAGACACTAAATACCATTGGCACAGATGTGCAAGAATTTGGAACCTAGCAGGGAAATAAAAGGTTAGAGAATGCTCAGATAAATCTGATTACAAAGAATTCATCTGGACTTGGTGAAATTAATGTTTGGGTATTTTGAGAACTGGGTGAAGTAGTTTGAATCAGTAGCTGTTCTCTTTCTCCTCCTTTGTGGGTATCAATGAAGTTTCCATAAAACTGGAAAATTCCAAACATAACGACCCCCACTTAAAATGGAGAAAGGAAGAATGAGGTAATTGTGGACCAGTCAGCCTAATCTCCATTTCAGGAAGATACTGAAACAAATAATCAAACACTTGTAAATGCTTGATAAAGGAGTTAAGAGCCAGTGTGGATTTCTGAAGAACAAACAGCATTAAAGTTACCTGTTTCCTTCTGCAGTAGCTTATGTGTGCTTTGTGGATAGGGAAAAGCCATAGAGGGTAGGTAACTTGACTTGGGGTAGGAAAAGGCTTTGACATGTTATAATTATATTCTTAAGAGACTGTAAGGCATGTGGTTTGGAAAAAAAGTATGTGAAGCAAGACTAGGATTTGTTTTTATAATGCATTGTATTATTGCATTTTAATTAGTAAACAATAGTAGTTTTTTGTTAAATAGGAGAGAACTCTTGAATGGGATGCTTCCATGGTCTGTGCTGGATATGGTACTAATGATTTCATAATAAGTTCTATGAGGAAGTATGAATATCCGTATTAAATTTGCAGATAAAACCTTCTGGTGAGGGACTGTAAATACATAGGTAGACAGGATTACAATTCAAATAATTTTGGCAAATTAAACAGATGGCCTGGAAAACATAGGATAACTTTCAATATGGACATATGCAGATCTACAGTTTGGAATAATCAGATGCACAGAGAGAGAAGGGGGGAATGGCTACTTTAGCAGCAGGAAGCAGGTCTGGAGGCTGAGATGAGTATTTGTCACCAGTCCTGTCCATAAACAGGATTGTTTCTGTAAGAGTACTGTTGGAGTACTGTCCCTGGTTTGGGGTATTGCATTTCAGGAAGAGTGTGGGTCAGCTGGAGATGGATGGAAAGCAGCAAGAAATATTAGAGGTCTAAAAAATGTGAGGAACAATTGCAGGAGTTAGTGTGTAGATGGTATTCCTGATTTGTTTTAAAGTAGCTCTGCTGCTTGAACGCTGTTATCATTTAAGGCAGTTGTTTAACTCATGATTACTGTTAGAGATCTTTCAGTAGAGCTGGAACATCTGGATCTCACTTATATCACCTTTCATTTATAATATTTCCTGGATTTTTTTTTTTTTTTTTTTTTTTGAGAGAGAGAGAGAAACCAAGAGTGAGAGCTTTAAGGACTTGGTGACTTGCAGCTGCAATTTAGAATTTGACTGGGAAAAGTTTCGGGTCTTGGGAAATAAATATTGTTTCCCTCCTTTTCTGCTTGAGGTTGAATTATAGATTTGAAAGTTACCACTGCCAGTCTGAATTTAGTTGCAGAGTGGTAGCTACAGGCTGATTCTTCCATCCATCCAGCCACATCCTATCGCTGCTCCCTGTGTGTGACCCTAGCACTCGTCTACTGGTTCATTTGCTTGTAGTGTGCTCGCTATGGAGAAACTGTTGACAGCAACAGCTTTCCCTTGGAGTACAACCATTTTGATCTGGGTGGAGGTGCAGCACCATGGGACAGTTTTTTTCCTCTACTCATGTTTACTAACAGACTCTGGCTCTTACAACCTTTACCTAATAAACTAGGTTTTGTGTGCCATTGAGAAGTTATGCAAGCTGGAAGACCCAGATCTTCAGAATAGAAACTCCTCAGCTTAGTCATTTCACAAAGTACAAAAATTTAATAACTTTTTGGAGGCTTTAATACAGTAAAAGCAAAACAAAACACAAATTCAGTGTTGGTATTCCAATAATTCTGTTCTGTTTAAAACAAAACAAAACCACAACAAACAACAACAAAAAAACCCTCACCAAACAACACCAAAATCCCCACAGTTTCTTGATATCTGTCAGTTATGCATGTGTAAGCTCATTTAATATCCACGGATGCATAGTATTTCAGAAGATTCTGTTTACATTTATCATGAGTCTAACTGATCTGTCTTTCTGTCACTATTTCCAATGTCCTTCCTAGTGTGTTCCAAGTAATCCAATTTTCAGATTGATCTGAAAGCTAAGTGCGTGGGGAAAATCTGTTGTACCCACAAAGGTCATGCCAACCACAGAGAATTGGATTTTTACTAAATTACAAAAGCTTTTAAATCAGTCTTACAATGGGTACCTTATTTTAATGTTGCCAATGGACAGATGACGTGTTCATGTAATTCTGAAACCTCATGTAGGAGAACTGGGTCTGTCTCTGACTATCATATCTTGTTTTTTAACAGAGAAAAGGACCAACTGAATGCGCTACTCCAGGTGGCCCAGGTAAGTTTAACAGTTGTTCTTTTCTTATGTCTGCTCTTGAGTATCTGTGAAGGGTCCTTCATTGCCTACACTTTGCCTGGAGCTAATATTGTTATTGTAGCAACACTATCTACAAAATGGGCTTTGTTCACTCAAAACCTGCAGGTGTTTGGCTTCAGCAGAGGTACATAGAGTTATTATAACAAGGTACTTTTTTTTTTCCAAGGCTCATGTACAGGCTTGCATAGTTCCTATTTGAAAATTTCTGCAGTGAACGTGCAGCATCCTTTTTTATCTGTACTGCCTGAGCTTATTAGGTGACCTTGTGATGTGCTACACTGTGACACAGTCTGTTTTGCTGGATTGTTGCCTGTAACAGCCAAAATAAGAGTGCAGCCGGCTGCTACCATGGCTAAAATAAACCCCTTGTAACTGATCTAATTGTTGGTACTTGATATATCAAAGAGCAGACCACCTACCCTGAGGTGTGTGAAAACAGCTGTATGTAGTCTTATTTCCTTTCCCAAACCACTTGTTCCTCCAGTTTCAGGCCAGCTCTGTTTAGGAGATGACAGCTTATGGTATATAAATGCATTTGTCCACAAGTAAGAGCCAAGTAGAGAACAGACAACAGGGTAATTGTAAAGAAAACAAGGATCGTGACTTAAAAGGGCCAGTTCATTAGCTTCATTTTCACACTCCTGTCAGGAAGAACATGGAATTCTTTTGGAATTTATTTTTGCTTTTTCTTGTGTGTGTGTGTTTTCAACATCCTCCATGGAGGGGAGGGCAGTTTTATCTTATAGCTGAATGTCAGTGAAAATTACCAGGTATCTTCCCTCTTCTTATGATTGAGTACTTGCTAGAAATTTCCTGTTACCTGCGTGTGGAGAATAGAGGAAGATGGAGTCTTCAGCAGCCAGCCCTCTTCTATCCAGTGATGCTGAGGAATGCCAGGAAGTTCTGGGTTGAGTTTTGGTGGGGTGAGGTTGGAGTTTATACTGTTCTGCTGCATGGCAAATATCCCTTCCAGACCTAGATTCTGATGGTCGGGCCTCAAACCAAGGAAGCAACAACATTCTCAAATCTTTTAATTAATTTCTGGGAAATCTTCAGCTCTTAAGCAGGCTATGCTTATAGGTATTTGTATATATTAATAGTTGCTTTCTCCTGTATGTGTGTGAGATAGTTCTAAAAGAGAGGACAGACTTCCAGAATTCTTTTATCCAAATTGTAGTGTACAAGGGGCTGTAACATGGGCAGCAGACAGAGAGGCTCTTCTAAAAATTCACTGATCCCAGTCAGCTTCTTTGTATGATTCAGAAGGGAGGTAGGATGCTGGAAAAAAAGGAGGAACCTGAAGATATAGTAGTTCTACCCTTAGCTTGTTACACCATGGATGATTGCAGGACGCTTAACCTTTTTTTTTAGATGGGAGGTATAAGGCAAGCACAGGAGATAGGAAGAATGAAAGGTCCGGGCAAGGAACACATATAGGTTGAAGAAACTGCTTTAACACTATTGTAAATTTTTTAAGGTGGAAGCAGTAAAGAGTGAGGAGGTAGATATTCCCCTGCAAGAAGAAGAGAGACGTCAGATGGAGAAGATCTTGAGACTGGAGAAGGAGATTGAGAAGCTGCAGCAACAAAAAGAGGATCACATGTCTATCATCTGTGAAAACACCAGGAACGAAATCAATCGGCAGCGAGAAGAAGAGATCCAGAGGCTGGAAAAGGAGGCATCTAGGGTTGCCCAGGAGTTCTTGGAGCTGCTGGATTTTGGCAATCTGGATGAAAGCGTGCAGAACTTAGAGCGGTCACTTTCTAGTGAGGGGACACTCAACATTGACTGCAGCCTGGTAGCACCACTGGCTGAAGAAGAAGTGGATGAGGGTTTTCATGCTGATGATGAAGGACGGCCAGCTTCCAGTACGGTGGTCTTGAATCAGCACAGCACAAGAAACAGTGATAACTACTCAGAGGCAGTTGTGGACACAAGCCTTCTGCTTCTCCCAGGGGAAGTGGAAGAGGTTGTCCCTGCTTCAGGACAACCTGTGGAAAGAACCACGAGCTCCAAGGAGCAGAGAGCCACATCTGACCCAGCAGAAAGTATTTATAGCACTGTCTCAGATACGCAGAAGAGTAACAGTGGAGAGGTAGGAGAGCAGATTTACACTTCCCCCCCAGATGTGGAGTCTGACTATGACCATGAGGAGTTTGATGGCTGTGGAGATACAGGCAGTGCCTCAGCTGAGCCTCTGAATGGGGAGGAAGGTCTGAGACACTCCCATGGTACCAGCCTGGACTCCAACCGTGGCAGCCTGGACTCGGTAAGAATCCCTCCCCTCACCTTTCCAGACATAAGTGTGACCTTGTTGATATTCATAACATCCTTGCCTCTTATTGCATGCCTGCTTGCTCTGGGTATTGTTACTAATATATAACTCTCTTATGTCAACAATCAGCTTGGAAAAAAGGGAAGAGTCATAGATAGGCTGAAGGCCAGAGGGCTTGTGACTGTCCAGTATCTACTGATACACAAGCTAGCACATATGTATGTAGGCTGTTTTAGATTGTTTCCATCACCATATATTGACTTACCACCCTTGAGGAAAGCAGGCAACTAGTATCTTAGAGGTATATGTTCTGCCTTAAAGAGATTTCATAGAAGCAGCCTGAGCTTCCAGTGGACAATTACAAAAGGAAATGGGAAAGGCTGGGGTTTTATTTGTTTCCATCACTAAAACATCTCTTCTTGTAGTCCTGTAACTGTTCAGAGTCAAGGGTTTATTTTCAGCTGCTGTGTACTAGTTAAGCTATTCTAAGGCTAGAAGGAAATTACTTTGCTGATCCTGGATGGATCCCGGTGCACACAGCCAGGACCACTGGACCTCTTCATTCTCCCTGCAGGGACAATGACAGGGCAGGACAGCTGGGCTATGAGCCTCCAGCCTGCAGCATCTCTGCTGAGGTCCCGCACCAAGCTCTGGATGTCCTGAGGGCTCTCTGGCCAGTTACTTAATAATGAAACAATAAATCCCCTCCCAGAAGAGGATGTCAGATAAGCCCACAAAAGGTTGTTAGGAGTTCAGGTGTGAAGCCAACAACCAACATAAAAATACTTCAGATAAATGGTGTCCCTGAGAACAGAGACTTGAACTACAAAGTATCTTTTAGAAAACAATTGATTTTTTTTAAGGAATTCAATTTACTTCCTGTACTATTTTTTACAATGGCAGATTGTGACTCTTCTTAAAAATTTGCATGATTTTTCCTGTTTGCGTTTCCTTAATGTCAGCTGCCGGCCATCAGAATTTTTTTATGACCTGATGTGCTTGAGTAAGGGTACCTTCTCTGTGGGCAGGTACTCATATATCACTGCCAGGTAATCTTCAAGTCATGAATGGTTCTGTCACAGCCTAGGCCAGTTTATACCATTCTTAAAATGTAAATAGAACTGGAGGGTTTTATTGGGCTCCTTGGTGAGTAAGACTCATGAAAAATCCAGTTGGTATGGCTCAGGGTATGAGCCCCAGGAAGAGGTAATTAAAGCTGGGTCAAGATCCCATCAGTAGCTGCTGATCCAGGAGTACCCTGCTTCTTGAAACTTAATGGCAAGAGAGGGAGAATGAATGAGTGGAATAGGAATGAAACAAGAGAGAAGTGCAAAGGGGTCACAGAGGGAAGACAGAAGGGAAAAATGGAAAGAAGCAACATGCATTTGAGTAAGGAAAAGGTCTGAAGAGCTGCCTCCATTAGTATTAAATTAATATATCAAATCAAAGGAAGTTGTACTTAAGGTAATGATAGGGTTATTTGGAATTTTGTGCATGAAGTACTTTCTTATGGCTGAGGGCCATTATCTAGTTGGAGAACAGGGATGAGTAAATACAGTACTATTATTTCAGTAATTTAGGTGTTTGTTTTTAGGGTTCAGTTATTCTGGAATGTATTTTTTTTTCCTAATCAACCCAAAGCAAGGCATTTCCTTGCTGCAGTTAGATCAGTGCTTCATCTTGTCCAGCATCCTGGCCTGTCTGCCAGAAAAATCAGAAAACTTCTCCAAAAAATTCTCTCTCAATTCCATTAAATTAAATTTTAGACTGTGGGTTCTGCCTTGGAACAGGAAGGTTTGTTACTGCAGATAACTGCAATTTTCTAGCTATGTCCACTACCGAATGTCACTCTCCTTTCTGGTGTGAAAATTCTTTGCTGTGGAGACTCTTGCTTTAGGCATTAAGGGGTAAGATGTCAAGCCTCTAGTTTTACTGTATTGCTTTTTTGTAAAGGGAGTTATATCTAGTTTTGCACCTTCTGAACATGTAACTTCTCTAGCTTTGGTAATTTGCTCTAGTCCTCCAGTGACCGGGAGAACCCACATAGCCTGTAACTCTTCTTCTTTTAGTTTCTGGACAGTGAAGAAGAAGTGGATGTTTACATTGATACAGATGAAGAGTTTTGTAATGGACGAGTCACTATCTTCAATGGCTCAGGACCACCCTATTTTCACAGCTACCTCTACATGAAAGGTAAGTGGCTTTAGCCAAAACGCTAGAATGATGGAATCCAGGAAACCCACTTTCCTCTTCTGTTTTTCTAGAATGATTGTCTTCATCTGCTCTTAGTTCTCTGTTTACTGTCTTTTTTTACTTCTTTTATTTAAAACAAGAAAATAAAACAAGCAAATAAAAGAAAGAGCTAGAAGACAGATGTCACAGAATTAGACTGGATATCTTTGCCACTGAGACCTAATTGTGCCCACTTGATATGGGCTTAAATGACTCATTCTGAGCTACAAAACTGAAGAAAATACAAAAATACTTGAGTAGTGCATGTATTTCTGTATTTTTTGGCTTTTTTCACTAGCTCTGTTTTTTTCTCTGTCCAAACTTAAGCATAGGCTTGTTTCTCTCCTTCAGTTCCTTTGTTTCATGTAGGAACTGAAGTGGCAACCAGGCGCCTGTGGGGCAGGATCAGGATGGAGACATGGCCCTTGTTGCGTGTCTGATGAAATCTTGCTCCCTCACTTTGCAGGAGGTCTCATGAACCCATGGAGGCGGCGCTGGTGTGTTCTGAAGAACGAGGCCTTCATGTGGTTTCGCACCAAGCAAGAGGCATTGAAGTCAGGCTGGCTCTATAAAAAAGGAGGAGGCATGTCAACGCTTTCACGCCGCAACTGGAAACGCCGTTGGTTTGTGCTTCGAGAGTCCAAGCTGATGTACTTTGAGAATGATAGTGAGGAAAAGCTGAAGGGGACAATTGATATCAGAAAGGCAAAGTGAGTGAATAAATAAATCCTTTTGATCCTTAGTATTCACTCCCTAAATCAATAATGAAGTGTCTGGTGCTGCCAGTTCATCAGCCTACGTATCTCACATAGGGCTAGGAGAATCAGAAACGTAAGGAAAAGACAATTAGAGTTTCTAGTTTTACTCTGGAGGGAGTCTGGAATTACTGGATAGTTCTTTTTCGAGTCTTGCATTTCATAATCTGGCAGAAGCTCTTTCCAAGCCGTGGATGGAGCCAGACCAGGGGGGGCTAATTAAGTACATACCCCATGCATTCTCCCCTGCCCTGACTCCATCTGTTTCCTGGCTTCTCCAGACATTTCACAGAGGTGGCATGAAGCTCACAGTGGGATTTGAATTTGGCAGCATGTACTGTGCCTTTTCCTGAGTCCTGAATGCTCTTCTTGCTATCATAGCCAATTCCTCAGCTCCTGCTGTAAGAAAGGAGATACTGGTCACCTATTGACATTATGCAGACCTGTAAAGTGCCAAAAAGAGTGGCACACTCCACTTTCTAAGGAGCCCTGTATATCAACCTCCGTGTAATCCCTTCTTCCATCTAGTCTGCTGCTGTCTTGAAGAAAATCCATTTAACACCTTGCACTTTGCTTTTGCAGTAGATCAACTGTAGAAATATTTTTAATGGCACCCTTAAAGTCTTAATGTATATTGGAGGAATTTTGAATTTCTGTCAGAGTTACAAGCCATTTGAACCACTGATTTCCCTTCCTCATGGTGACTGGTATGATGAGAAAAAAACTGGCCAGATGGAATTTATGCCTGTGAAAGATTTTCAGTTTTGGCTCCTGTGATTTGCTGTGTTTCAGGGAGATTGTGGACATTCATGAAAAGGAGAATGCCTTTGACATTGTGACAGAAGACAGAGTTTATCACATTGTTGCAGAGTCACCAGAAGATGCCAGGTAAAAGAGGGAGTTTTGTTAGGCTGGTTCGTTCAGTGCCGATCTGACTCAACTACTCATGGAAGAGCCTGGGAAACATAATCACTTGCCTTTTCTGGAGAAAAGAGGGGATTCGTTCCAGAGTGTCATTTTGCGATTACTGGGAGGCACCATGCCTACTTAGGGGTCTCCCTGTTGAAGCCACTGAGATGGTGGTTCAACCTATCACTCAGTCCCAGAACTGCCACCATATGTGACTGTGAGCATGCTGAATTCAAGGGTTACTTCAGGAGACACACAAAACCTTAATATAAACTGGAACATCTAATAGCTGATTTATTCATTAAATGGAATCTTGAATCAAACAAAAAGTCTATTCATGATGTCTGTAAATGATTGCGAGAGCAGCTGGGTTTTATCCAGGAGACAGAGAAAAGGCTGCGGCTTATCAGAGTCTGTAGTGTCATCTGATAAAATCTTCCCAGTGCAAAGCAAACAAATGACTCATGTCCTTCCTTCTTGGCGTCCTGGCCAGGCAGTGGGAATCAGTTGTTTAAGGGCAGGTTGGACAACCTGTTCTGGCTGTGCAAGGCCAAATTAAGAGGTTACTGTCCCTGGCTCCTCATGCTTTCCCGCTATTCCCACTCTTACCAAGGCCAAAGCCCTCTCAGCCCAGCCTGTGTAACTGTTTCTCTGCTCCACTTTAATCTGATTCTGTGCAGTTATTTAGGGTTTGTTATAATTTCATTTGGGTGTCAGAGGAAAAGGGAATGTGTTTGAACACAAATTAGCAGAAATAGGCTAAAGAACAGCCACATGAACAGGAAACAGGCAAATTCAGGGGCAGTAGCTGAAGAAACAGTAACTTCTTAACCCAGAACTTCAAAACTGCAATAAGCATTCCGGAGGATAACATTGCAGAATTGCTGGAACAAGGGTAAACCAAATGTGGCCTCTGTCAATGCTGTATCAGTCTCTGTTCTGAGAGAGAAGAAAGCGCCAACACTTGCACTAGCAAAGGGCAGATTAGCAGATGTTGTACAGTATGCAGTTTGAGAATCCTCCATGAACTCTAGATGTTTGCTCATCTCACTGGAAGCTGCAGATAAGAATCTGCTTGTTCTGCAACAGAGACTAGCCTCCAGATATGTCTGTAATGAGAAGCCCTTTCACAGACGAATTAACTCCAAAAGAACTTACTTCAAAAATAAAAGAAAGCATGATTAATTGACAGCCACATGACTTTTAAATTTATGAGCAGATCAGAGAGAGACTAGCTACGAAGTCTTCCAGACATCTCTAGGACTCTAGTCCAGGAAGGTTCCCAGCTGACCCTGTCTTCACAACTGCTGTGTGCTCTTCTTGCTGTGCTGATGGGTGCCCCAGTAAGGCCACTGCCTGCTTATAGTTCCGTCAGCAGCAAGTGGAGAACTGGATTTTGCAGGAGCAGCTGTCACTGGTTTGGAGAACATGCACAGAATAAATAAGGATAAATAAGGAGGAAGGAAGACATTAGAATCTGGTATGATCAGCCCAAGAGATACTTTGTAGCATAGTCCTCAGGAAATTGTGAATGAAGACCTTTTCCCACTGGCAGCTTTCCAGGTTCCTTGATCATATTCTAGGGCTATTTTCACTACCCAAATCTTAACTTTGAGTCTGTTTCGATTGCCAGTGGTTGGTTCAATGTCCTGAGCCGAGTACACAGCGCTACGGCACAGCAGCTGAGGGAAATGCAAGATGAACAGGCCAACCCAAAGAACGCTGTGGTGAGTTACTGTGCAGCCTGTCTGCGGGTGTGCTTACAGCCCTCTCTGTTTAACTGGTTTGTGCATGTTTTTCCAGCACGCGCAGTGCTGTAGTGCATGGGCAGTATATAAGAAAGTGGGACAATTATTATAAGGAAACAGCAAAGCTGATAGAAAAGAGGATAAGCAGTGGGGAACATGGAGGTTGTGGTGGGTGGCTCAGCTTGATCACCAATAGTTCTCTTCAGATTGCGGGGAAGAGAGGGACTGCCTCATGCAGATAAAATGTCTTTGGATGGAAATATGGGACTAATTTGGGTCACAGTTATTGCAAACAGAAGATATGCGGTTGTGAAGAACAATGTATTTTGCTAGCACTGAGATACTAGTAAAGATTATTTCAGGCCTTCATAATGCTCTCTTGAAATTTGTAGCTGCTTTTCCTCTGGTCTGTGGAGCCCTTGCACATCTTCTCCTGCTATTCAGGGAGGAAAGATGACTCACTCATGCCTCTCTGATATGTTTTCAGTTCCAATGCTATTCATGAAAGAGAATATCTGTAATTTAAGATGCACACAATTCCTGTTACCTGTGTCTTTCTCACTGTACAGGGAACCCTGGATGTTGGGCTTATTGACTCTGTCTGTGCCTCAGACAATCCTGATAGGTGGGTACAACAACCTGACCATTGCTTAGATCAGAAACTTTCTAACATATTTTTTTTTTTTAGGGTTTGCATTTGTTTAAACTCATAAGAATTTAGCTCCAAACAAATCAACATAACTGAAACCTTTAGCTTGTTTCAAGCTATGTCAGTTCACAGGCATGAAGTTCACATGTATTTTCTTTGAGTGAAAGTGTCTCTTTTCCCTCTTAAAAGTGGAAACAGCATAATCGCAATATCAAGAAATTATAGTCTTAGCTATAATTAACACTGAGCAAAAATGTCTAGCAAAAGCAGCACTCTCAGTTTTTCAACAAAGTAATTTTGAGTTAATCTTCCAATTTAGGGGAAAGAAACAGTATTGTGGAAGAATAATGGATGAATTTAGAAATCTGTACTCTTCTTGCAATCTTTGCAATGCAATGGAGCACAGACCTTTAGTTCACAGATTAGTCGGTTAGTTTCAGAGAAGACATTATGGGACATTTCATATCACTTTATGTTAACATTTAATTATTTCCCACAGTGTTAACAGGTTCAGCCAGGGCAAAGATTCGTACTACAGCGCTGAAGTAAAATGTTAGCTATTAAGTTATTTACCTCTGTGGTCTTTTGTTTTTCTTACACAGGTTACCAGGACTTTGGGGTTACTAGATTAGAAAATGCTTATCTGGGTAGCAAACTAAGATTTCATTGATCAACATTTTTTAGTCAGTTCTCAGCCTGGGCTCCTCATAGTTAATCTGTGTAACAGTAAAAAAACTAGGCACAAATAGTAAGATAGTAAGCTGAACAGTCAAAATTTCTTCGTGCATCTGCTGAGGTACACACTTCTGCAGTATTAATTTTAAACAAATTCTGAGGAGGATGCATATTTTTCAACCAGGGTTTTTATGCACCTTATTTTTATCTTCCGTAGGTTTGTGCAATGACCAGACAGTTGCATTGTTTGCAGCTTTTACCTTTTGCTTCATTACTTACATTCTGCTTTTTATTTTTCTGTATTGTAGAAATCTGTGTTTGCTTTCAAAGCTATGAGTCTATCCTCTTGGGACTGGTCATATTTTTATTTTTTCATTTTCCTGTAAAACATCAATTCTGTGCAGCATTGTGAATATTCTTTTGGTAGGACACATTTTTTTGTTGCAAGAATAAGGACAAAAAATCATCTAGCAGCAACATAACAGTTTTTCCTCTGTTTTGTCAGGATCAGCTCATCATTTTTAATACCAATCTCAAACTAATTTTAGCTGACCCTGCTGGGACCTACATTTGCTACTGCATCACTGGTTTTAATAAGTAGGAGGAGGATGGCTGAACTAGCTCAGCCTAGTGGTACTAGCACGAGCTTAGTCCAATCAGAGCGTAGAACAAAGTCCTTTGTGTATGAACCCAGGACATTTTACAGCTGGTCATTAGCTAATCGGTGTTTTCTAGCCTTTGGAAATAGCTTTTGAAAGATGTTTAATTCCATTTATCTGGTCTCTGCATTAATTAGTTTGCAGACCAGTTACACAGAAGATGCTCCTAAGTGTTTTTACGCTTCTTGGTAGTTTGTATTCAGAGAATCTTTCTGCATTCTTTATGGGAAGGTAGAGAACTTGGCTTTGGGTGTGCTGTGAGTTGAGATATTTGTATGGTTATGACCAATTCTAATGCTTTTATTTTCTGGCAGACCAAATTCTTTTGTGATCATCACAGCAAATCGAGTGATTCACTGCAACAGCGACACCCCTGAGGAGATGCATCACTGGATCTCCCTGCTGCAGAAACCAAAAGGCGAATCTAAGGTTGATGGCCAGGAATTCCTTGTGAGAGGTAAAAGGAAATGCATGCCGTTACAACATGTGAAACTCATCTTCCATTTATGATCTGAGGGGAGGTTTGATTGCACTTAATCCAGTCTAAGGTTTAGCTGCTCCCCAAAAACAGTCATTCTCTGCCCCTCTCCGCCTTCCTGTCTGCTGCTTCCCACATCATGTGTTGTGCTGGCACTGCCTCTTATCTGAAAGCTAAAGCTGGAAAAAAATAGGTACTTCTTCATACATTTAGTTCTCTGATGTTAGTTCTGTAGCCTATTTCAACACGTGCAACAAATGCCGTCAGGGAATGGGAGGGATCATGTCTGCTGTTTGGGAGCAGCTGGCTTAGACTGACTATGACACGACACTGCAGCTTTTGTTCTCAGAAAGCTCTGTTCCTTCTGACACCTGTCATGTGGAGAGAGAGGGAGAGAGATCTTTGTGGGATTGCTGCTGTCCTCCGCTAAACAAACTAACCTTGATTATGGTAGACATAGTGAAGTGGGAGTAATTCCCTGAGGCTGAGCAAATTTAAGTTATGTCTGTAGTTAAAACTTAGCTGGAGATGAAGCAGCTGATGCCTGAGTAGTGTTCACACACCTATTACAAAATATCCTCCCATTTGTCTCAGATATTTTTAAATTTCCTTAGTACTTTCAGCTCATTACATGGTCTTAAATGTATGAAGACACTCCTGATCCAGTCTGTGGGAAGCAAGCGCATGAGCAAATTGCCTTACATCTTCCAGAAAGTATCTGTGAGGGGAAAAAAGGTCTGAGAGTGGTCGTGGCAAGTCAGGAGGACAAGCAGAAAAAGAGTCATCAAAAAGTGGCATAAGCATTCTATCATAGTGTTAAACATTCGAAGGAGATTGAATGATATAAAGCAGATTATCAAACAACAGTTTGAGTACCTTAAATTGAAAATACTTAATTGCAATGCAATGGTTCCTTATATCTCATATTGATTGGTTTTACAAAGGAGCATTCATTTTTTTCTTTAACTAATGTATGCTCTGCAATTCACAGTAAGATGTCTGTGTGACAGTGGTGTAGCCACAAAGACACATATTCAGGAAGGTCTGTCTCTTTATCTTTTCTTTATATGCAATCCATGTGCTCAGTGTCATATTTTTTGAACTTTTTGCCTTGGGGGTGGACATCGCTTTTTACAGTTCTGAATAGAAAATGGTCTTTTTGACAGCTTTAGCAACACAAACTGTCATTTTTCCTTTTACAGTATTGAATTTCCTTCTTTTTTTTTTTTCTTTTGTGAGTAATCTAAAATGAGAGAGAAATTGTTTTCTCACAACCGTGAAAGGAAGAGATGCATGTAATGCTTACAGATCTTTCTACCAGAAGACATGTATCACCAAACCTCTTTCATTGAGATTTGGATAGGCATTTAGCATCTCTTTGGAAGAATGAATTATAAACTTTTTATTCAGATTTTTGTGACTTGTGAGGGAAGCATCCTGGATAGAGGATGCCCTCATAGTGATAGCAAACTAAACCACACACCATTGATAAAAAAATATGTAAGGCTGAAGGATGGAACAGCTCTGTGAAATATTTTGGGCTAATTTCTTGCAGTGACTGGACAGGATACTGCTATAGCCAGTGCAGCAGAGCCTTTTGCAGAGAGAAGGAGTTCTGGTCCCAGAGTTAAGAGAGCCACCAGGCAAGAGACAGGATTGTGTGGTGGTGAAACCATTGACATGTTTGTTGTTCCTGTCCTAGGATGGCTTCATAAAGAGGTTCAGAGCAGCAATAAGATGTCCTCTCTGAAAATGAAGAAACGCTGGTTTGTCCTGACAAACACTGCCCTCGATTACTACAAGTCATCTGAGCGCACAGCCGCCAAGCTTGGCACACTTGTGCTCAACAGCCTCTGCTCTGTAGTGCAGCCCGATGAGAGGGTCTTCAAAGACACAGGTAAGAGGAAGGAAGCAGTAATGAGCAGATGTCCCATGTGTGGAGTTGCCTGAAGAGGGGATGGTGCAGAAACGTAGTGGTGTGTCATGTTGAGAAGGTATTCTTGATGTTACCTGAGACTCTGTGTCTGGCTGCAAAGATCTTTCCCCACAGAAACTGTAAGAGACTTGCGAAGGGCTAGAGAGTAGTGTGCAAGTGACAGCAAGACCCTCACACCTGGCAGAGATACACAGCACTGATGCTTTTTCACTGCGTAGTGTCACTGTTTATCTAAGTGTTTGCCAAATAGGGCAAAAGGTATGAGTTCTTATAGTTGATGCTATAAATATCAATACATCTCCATAAATAACTGCCTCACTGTAGTGTGACCTACATTTGTCTCTGGTGTCAATATTCTTCTCTTAAGTAACAGCAATTGCATACACTCCAAGTCTTTTTTAGAGCTCAACTTGTTAGAAACAAAAGACGACAAGGGCCTATGTGTTCTTTCTATACAGCGTGACAGTTCTGGGAAGGCAGGATCTGGCATGATCCTCCATTGCTTTCCTTATGAGTTTGGGAGGGACCTCAGGGTATGAGGTGAAGGGTGAATCCCCCTGACAAAGAAGGTGAGCTTTAGAACAAGACTTGAAATACCAGACATTTGAATAGTGGAGTTATTTGGGATATATTTTAAAAGGGCTGGAAGCATTTAGTAATGTGAGATGAAAAGAAATTTATTCTGTTCACTTGCAAGAAATCATCCACGTTTTTCATCTCAACAGATGTCTAGGGCTCCCTTTAGCAGAGTGAGTTGTCATTGCCCTGACCTGTCTTCTCAGTTTATGTCAAACATGTTATTTTTAAAAGTCATGAGAACTGATATGGCAATCTGACCAGGTGCTGTGAGTAAAGTGGTCATTTTCTGAGTATTGACTGGCACAGTATAGCCCAAATGCTGTCTGTGAAAGTGAGCTGCCAGGTTGGCAGGGGAGTGTTAATGTCTCAGAAAGGTGTCTTTGTACCAAAGCCTGGATTGGGATCTTCCTGCTGGTAAATGTTTAGGGAATGGGGGATGTTAATGCCCACCTACCCAGTTTTAACTAAACGCACCATATGTTGCTATCAAAGCAGCAAGGTTTTTCCTCAGCCAGGTGCTACAAACAAAAAAGAGAATATAACATGGAAGCAAGTTTCACCTTCCAGCTTCTTTGTTTCTCTGCAGGCTATTGGAACATCATTGTCCATGGGCGAAAGCACTCCTACAGGCTGTACACAAAGTTGCTGAATGAAGCTATGCGCTGGGCCTCTGCCATTCAAGGTGTCATTGACAGCAAAGTTCCCATAGAAACACCTACACAGCAACTCATTCGTGACATCAGGGTAGGTGCCATCATGCTAATTTACAAGTGAGGTGGGAGCAGCCAGATCACCATTGGCCTTACCTAGTCATTGCTGAGAATGTGGCAAGAAATGGGGTTGCTGTCTTGGGGGGGAGCAGGGAAAGAAAAAAAACCCCACTGTGTAATTAAATAATCAAATCTCATGCAAATGTTATTTTAAATGAGCGTGTTAACTGATTTGCAAGTCACATTTGAAGTCAAGATCCTGTGCGTGTTGGCCTTTGGTATGACCTACCAGAACTATTCTTATGTTTAATTTTCAGAAACAATGTACAGAATGATTTTTATGTGTGAATTATGCTTTGGTCATCCAGTCCTTCTAGGGACCTACAGAAACTTAGGTAAAGGCGACTGAGCTTGAACCTAGGTGTCCAAGGACATCCTGGGAAAGACTATCCCGGTTCCCTGTTTGAGGATTTTTTAATTTTTTTTTTTTCTTTTTTTCAGGAAAACAGCACAAACTTTGAAGTAGTGGAACAGACATATAGGAGGAACCCAATCTTGCGATATACCCAGCACCCTTTGCATTCCCCATTGCTCCCACTACCATATGGAGATGTTAGTGTCAACTGTAAGTATTTTACTCATGTAACATAACATGTTCACATTTTGAGGATCAGTGGTGGAGCCTGAGCACCACAAAAGTGGTCTGTAAGCTCTGGCTTTGCAGCTGAAGTCCATTTAGGGCAGCATGGCCTGCAGGGTTCAGAGAGTGAGAGAGCAGTCCCTTTCTCTACATGCAATGTATTCTGTGTCCACTGCTTCATATCTTAGGAACACTGAATCTTAAAGTAAATGAGGGCAGATAGTTTATCATTCATCCAGGAGATGTGCAGCCTGTCATCTCTGAGCTGCAGCGGCATTGCAGATGGCTCCAGTGCAAACCAAACAACAGGATCGCATCATGCAACTGGCAGTGGGTTGGTGTTCATACAGTAGCTGCTGTAAAACCAGACTAAATGAATCCTTTCTTCAGATGCTTCAGGAACATGAGAGACCTAGATGGTTTGATAGGCCACCAGAAAACTAAAGTGATTTGCTGGTGGTTCCAGACTGTTTGGCATACTAAAACTGAAAGCTGCTGCTGAAGACCTATAGAAGAATCTCTAATGCAGAGTGACTGGGCCAAAAAATCTTTTCAGAAATTAATTTCAATCTGGATATGCAAAGCAATGTATATGGGAAAAACAATCTGCCACATAGGCAGTGATGGGTCTGAGTGATCCAATTCTGCTTAGGAAAGTGAGCACAAATTTGCATAGCTTTAGGAAAATGTCAACTCTTCTGCTGAGCACAAGAACAAAACAACTAATGAAAGGTTTTGAAAGCTTAGAAAAGGAAAAGGAATATCTTTGTGTGGCTGTATTGATGTGTCATGCACCTGCATCTTGAATATGGGATGCATTTTGGCCTTCCACATCTTAACAAAGATACGGAAGAAGTGAAAACCTACCCAAAGGTTATCAAAGGCGTAGAAAGACTTACCTACAATTAAGAGACTAAATAGAGCAGACCTCTTCAGCCTCAAAAATAAGTTTGCAGGTCTAGATGACTGTCATAGAGAAAGTGAAGGGGCAGTAACTGCTCGCTGTCTCTCATGATAAAAGGTTCATATTAATGGCAGATTAGAAGCACAGAAAAATACTGAAATACCGAAAAATTACAGAGCAAGTACTTACACTGTGGAACTTATTGCTACAGGGCTGTGTATTTGTATTGTACAATTAATGCATGGCCACTGGGGCAGCAGTAGCTGTGTAGGAGATTCAGAAGGACTTACAGCCCCAGAGATGGGCAAAGGAAAATGAAAACCTGCAGCAGTGTGATAGTATCACATACTTCTGAGCAACTCAAAGCAGACATTTAGGTGCTTAAAAAACATAACCAGTTTTGGTGTAGGCATTTAAAATCTAAATGATACGTAAAAGCTGCATCTGTGGTACAGCAAGTTGCCAAAATTCTGGGTTGGCTCAGGGGTCAAAGCTAATACTGCCACAGCACAGAATTTTGGAAGTATGCAGGCCAGGTTTCAGTGGTGCCTTCCTTATCTGCAGACACTGAAGACTGAACTAGACTTCAGTGCTAGTTTCCCTTAATAACATTGCTCTGCTTTTCTGCACAGTATATCCAAAAATGAATTTGCAGTGGTGACAAGTTAGATGTTGGCAAATACTAATTACAGCTGCATTTGCACATGTAAAGGGAAGCATTAATGAATTTTTAGTATAAACAAGTTCAGGAGATGAGCTAATTTTCTGGTTGCAGTTCTTCTCTGATAGACCAGTACAGTTGCTTGTAGTGTTGCTGGGCCAGTAGAAAATGACGGAGATGCTCACCTCTTGTCACTTTTGTGATTGTTCCCCAGTGCAACAAGAGAAGGGTTACAGCAGCTTGCAGGATGAAGCAGTGAAGATCTTTAACTCCCTTCAGGAAATCGAGACGGTGTCTGACCCCATACCTATTATCCAAGGCATTCTGCAGACCTGCCATGATTTAAAGCCCCTTCGTGACGAAGTATACTGTCAGCTCATCAAACAAACTAATCACATGCCGCATCCCAACAGCACCGGAAACCTGCACCACTGGCAGCTGATGTCATGCATGAGCTGCACCTTTCTGCCCAGTCGAGCGATCTTGCGCTACCTCAAATTCCACCTTAGAAGGTACAAGTCCTCTGCATTTGCAGCCTCTTTCCTTTCTGTCTGCTTAGCTTCCACTGCCTGTTGTAGTTACCTGTCTCGCCCTCTTCCTCTGCAAACATCTTCCCGTGGTGTTGCAGCCTCCTACCTTCATGCACTGTTCTTGCTACCAGTTGTTCTCTTGTATTTGAACTCCCCTTTTTCCACCCATCTGTTCTGTGGAAAGTCAGGCTACCCAAATGGAATACTGTGAAACTGTGTTAAAAGTGGAGTTACGGCTGATGACCTACTGCTTACTAATGTCCACATATATATTCTCACTTGCAGGGAAGGTGAGGACTGTTCTTTCATATTCATTGAAATATGTACTACCTTGCAACTGCCACAGTCAAAATGTATACTGTGGAGTAGCAGATATACTGTATAATCCAATTCACAATTTTTTAACATTCATTTGCTTAACTAAGCATATAGTGTTTACAATTTGTACTTCTAATCTGCTTTAACATCAATTTTCATGAACTAAGTAATTTATGTTTATTCCCAATTCATGTTCAGGATCTAATGCAGCTATCCAAAGGAGTCTGCACTGGGGCTGACCTGCAGCCATGTAGTCTCACTCTATTCATTAATTATAAGAAAGATCAATAAAATCTATGTGACTCCTTCCAAGCTAGGAAAAAGTGAGGTGAAATTTGTGCCAGTGCACCAAATACCTACATCCAGGGCCTGTTTCTAAGAGATGCTAGGGAATACTCCATGTTGCCACTCCATGTTTTTCTCACCAGATTAGAACTGCTGGCCTTGGAGGGCAGAGAATTGTGTACAAGCATCTACTTTCTACCTTCTTGATACTGAAAAATACAGTAAAAGTGGCTCAAGCCCAGCCAGTAAATTAAAAGGAAAAAAAAAAGAATAAAGGAAAAAAGTTAGCATTTGATTTTGTAGTTCTTAATCTCAGTTTATAAATTGAGATAGTCAGTCCTGCTATCCTCAGCTAGTACTGTACTTCTGAAAGTTTGAACTGCTTATTTCATAGGTTGCTCAGAAATAGAACTGAAGTGACTTTGAAATGACTAGTGAAAGCAGGTTGTATGGTTTAGGAAATAAGAAGGCTCCTTCTTCCTGTGCTTACACTTGACATCACTATCCCTACTGAACTCTTTACTAACAGTAGTCCCAGTTATATGGTAATGTGGACATTTTCTGGTTCACAATGTAGTGTTTCTTTTTTCACTTCTCTTCACGATTAGGGTAAAAGACCTCTTTCCAGGCTCAGAAATAGACAGGTACGCGCAATTCATAAGTGATTCCCTGAAGAGAACAAAGACGAGGGAGTTTGTGCCCTCCCAGGAGGAAATACAGGCTCTTCTCACCCGTGAAGAAATGACCACAACAGTGTACTGCCACGGCGGTGGCTCCTGTAAAATAACCATCAATTCCCACACAAGCGCTGGGGAGGTAATGCATTATTAGCAATAACCAGATGTAAGCACACCTCTGTGTCTGGCTGCTGGGTCTGTTGAAGGGATTCCTTTCTCCCATTCATATACAATTTCTCTCTTTTTTTTTTAATTGCATTTTTTTTCTGTATCTGCAACGTCTTTTATTCTGTGGGTTTAGAACTATACAAGGCCTATGCCTGGGTTGTAGAGTATCACTTAACGATTGTGTTGGGAAATCTAAACACTTCAGGTGTTCTGCCCATTGGAAAGGTAATAATTCTGAAGACTTGCTAAACACAGTTTTCTGGACAAGTTGGAATTCCAGTTCATAATGTAATCCTTCTGGAAGGGATATTTTACCAGTAACTTAATTGTTAGCAGATGAGAAGCAAGATTCCAGGTTATAGTAGGCATGTCTGTGAAAACATTAGTGATAAACAGTAAAGAGTAGAATTGTTACTAGAGGAACTGAGAATATCACAATGACATCTAAATCTATTACGTGCCTGCATCTTGTGCAGAGTTATAATTCCCCCATCTCCAAAAGGGCGTTGGAGATTGAAAAGGCTGAGAGAACAGGAAGGATTTTCAAATATGAGTCATGGCTTCCTTGCAGGGAATTTTTTTTAGTATTAGAATTCTTTAATCTGAAAATGGGATAACCAAGGGAGAAATGGGATGAAGGTCTGTGAAATGATGTGTGCCCTGAAGAGGTACTGATTCTGCATTGTGGAAGTGTGTGTAATATCTCCTCTGGGATCTCTCTCTGATTTTGCAGGTGGTGGAAAAACTGATCCGAGGTCTAGCGATGGAGGACAGCCGTAACATGTTTGCGCTTTTTGAACATAATCAGCAGGTGGACCGTGCCGTTGAGAGTCGGGTGATTGTGGCTGATATCTTGGCCAAGTTTGAGAGGTAGAAGAATGTTTCATAAAATCTTAAACTCCCTAGTTGGGTGTAAGATTGGTTTAAGTGATAGTACAGTCAGGTAGTTTTATCCAAAGCAGCTGCAGTGACTCGACCATTCACTCTGCTGTGAACTTCCCTTTGGTGAGGTTCAAGGGCTCTTTCTCACTGTGTGGAAAACCATGTTCACAACAAGGCTCGTCAGAACAAAATTAGTTGTGCCTTTATCAAAGAGTAATGGGTTACTAGCAGAGCTCAGAGAAAGTTTGCTTATGTCTCATAATGATATTGTCAATTTACATAATCATAGCTATATCAGGAGAGAGGGCAAAGGTTTGGGCATAGAAATGCAGCTCTAATTTCTTACTGTGGACTGTGATTTTGTGACCAGACATACAGAGAAAGCAATACATTGTAAAAGGGGCTGGCAATGCCCTTGTCTATTTTATATATCTGTTTTAAAGGCAAAAATAAAATTGTTCCAAATGTTGGCAAGGCTGATGTTTTTCACAGTCACAAGATTACACGGAAACAGTATCTTGAAAATGGGGAATTCTTTGTGTCCTGCACCAACTGTTGCATTTATCTAGAGCCACTTATCTAACTTTTTGATCGAATATAGCTGGTTAAGAACTTTGGGTCCTTCTGAATCAAAATTTCATGTGATTCAGAGGAAAAAACAGAAGTTACCAGAAAAGTCTGCTGCACTGAGATTGTCCTGGTAAACTAGGTAGTTCTGTATGCTCTGTTTCAGAAATCCAGGGGTACCTTCATATTGTGAGTTGCACTGTGGATACATCCTAGTATCATTGTGCTTCTGGTTACTGTTTTTGTCCCCTCTCATTCTCTTTTCTACCTTATAGACTTGCTGGCTCAGAAGAAGAAGAGGAGGAAGGACAGTGGCAGCTGTATTTTAAGCTTTATTGCTTCTTGGATATTGAAAATGTTCCTAAAGATGGGGTGGAGTTTGCCTTCATGTTTGAGCAGGTAAGCTCACTCAGCAAGAAAGATTTAGCTTCCAGGGTGGCAGACTGTGTTGAACATTATCTCCACATAGGACCTGTGGCTGGTACAGCACAGAACAAATTGCCTTACTTTCAGTGTTTCCTGTGTGTTCCAGACCTAAAAACTCCTCACTATAGGACCTTCAGTACCGGATAGGGGCCCCTTAATGATCTCTGCCCGTCCAGGCTTACAGAAAGAGGTGTTCTCCCCACATCAACCAGCTGGAGACCTTGACTTCTCTATTATTAGATTGGTGCAAAAGTAATTGTGATTTTAGACCTTGAATTTTAAATCTTTATAACTATGCTCAAACACATCTTTATTAATCAAAATAGGAACTGTTACAATCAACACATTTTTGCCAACAAGAAATAAGCTTTGTTATTTCTGTAGCGTAAAAATCTGTGTTTTGGGATTCAGTGAACTCTTGGAAAGCATTTTCTGCATGAGGCAAAATGTCGTAGCCGAATTCGTCCAACTTTGAAAGCGTTGGTTGTGCAACATGTGGTCGGGTGTTGTCATGGAGAAGAACTGGGCCCCTTCTGTTGATGAATGCCAGCTGCAGGCATTGCAGTTTTTGGTGCATCTCATTGATTTGCTGAGCATACTTAGATGCAATAGTTTTGCTGGGATTCAGAAAGCTGTAGTGGATCAGACTGGAAGCAGACCACAAACAGTGACCGTGTCCTTTTGTGGGTCCAAGTTTGTCTTCAGGAAGGACTTTGGAGGTTCTCCGTGCAACCACTGAGGTGGTTGTCACGTAAAATCCACTTTTCATCACATGTCACAATCTGGAATGGTGAGAAAAGCACACTAAGATGATGTATAACATAACCACATTTATATAAGAATGTATTCCAATATCAAACAGCAAATTTCAGACATGCAAAACCCGCAATTCCTTTTGCACCAACCTAATATAATGTCTGCTCTGACCTGCTGGGATTGGCTTTCCTGCTGGCACGGGCAGATGCCATAGGAGTCTGTCCATGAGCCCAGCTGTGAATGAAGTGTACTTCTGCGCTCTAATGAGTTTGGGGGACTTTTTGTGTGTTTGTAGGCTCATGAAAGCCTCATAGATGGTCATTTTCCTGCACCAGAGGACACACTGCAGCGCCTAGCAGCTCTACGGCTCCAGTACCTTCATGGGGATTATTCTAAAATAAGTTGGACCCTTGATGGAATATACCCAGTTAACAGACTAAAATCCAAAATACTGCACTCAACAAAGAGCAGCGGCACTACCAGTCATACTCTGGAGAGGAGACGGACCAGCTTCCTTGAAGGGACATTGAAACGTAGCTTCAAGACAGGCTCTGTAAAGAAGCAGAAGGTCGAAGAGGAGCAGATGATGGAGATGTGGGTAAAGGAAGAGCTTTCAGCTGCTCGGGCAAGCATAGCACAGAAATGGACCAAGCTGCAGGGACTTTCTCAGCATCAGGCCATGGTGAAATACATGTCCATCATAAAGGAGTGGCCAGGTTATGGGTCAACCCTCTTTGATGTTGAGGTGAGTGATGTATAACCTCATGTAACTGCTGCCAAGGAGAGGCATCAGTCTGGAGAACAGACACAGTTGTGTGTACTACATTGCTCAGCAGCAGAAGGGAATTTCAGGAACTGGCTGCATTTTGCCTTACTAAGCTTAGGGCAAGCCTGCAGTACCACCCACCCAGAGAGGTGTGACACAGAGAGCACAGAGCAAGCAAGCTGGTGTGTCCCAGTAAATAAAGGGA
The DNA here is from genome assembly GCF_037038585.1 of Patagioenas fasciata. Classification (NCBI taxonomy): domain Eukaryota; kingdom Metazoa; phylum Chordata; class Aves; order Columbiformes; family Columbidae; genus Patagioenas; species Patagioenas fasciata. The sequence continues at coordinate 17,849,639 of NC_092526.1, forward strand.
GACAACAAATACCATTTTATTAGAAGAGCTATAGAATTTGAGAGACTTTTGTGAATTTAAGAAGGTGGTGGCTAGTGAAAGCTGAAGTAGAATGAAGCTCTATTGTCCTTACTGGCAAAAGGTGCAATACTGTTTTGCAGCAGTATGACAGAACCTGCTTAGACGGGGTCCTCTGTGCTTAACCTGCTAGAGCAGGAATCCAGAGTTCCAGTTTTGTCAGTTTTGTACCATGTGAAGTTGCTTGCCCTCACTGTATTATCTGTAAAACAATGAGGCAAATATTGGCTTCCAAAATCAGTTGAAAATCTAATGAGAAGTGTTAGGTATTACAGTTACTTACTACTCAACTGGTATTTGACTCAGCCACATCATGGTTAAATTTTTGTGACTGGAGTACTTACAAGATCCCTGCTGCAGATGTTTGTTTTTTTTTTTCTTATTGGGGCAGAGAGTTGAATTATCTTACAGGAGCCAGAAATGGAGGGCTTTTCCTTGAATCAAAGAGGATTTGATCCTCCACTGCATTTATGCAGAATTTCATGTTTCCCTTTTTGCAGTGCAAGGAGGGTGGATTTCCAAATGATCTTTGGCTTGGAGTCAGCACAGAGAATGTGTCTGTCTACAAACGAGGGGATCCTAAGCCACTAGAAACTTTCCAATATGAGCACATTGTTTTCTTCGGAGCACCACAGCCTAACACCTTCAAAATTACAGTGGATGAGAGAGAAATGTTCTTTGAAACATCCCAGGTATGTGAAAGTACAAGATTTGTATGTGCAGTTGTACTAGCACTTCAGTAAAGCTCTGACTTCCATGGTCTAGACATTTTTATATGCAACAACTCCCGCTGAATGGACTGGATAGCCAAGGAAAAACATGAAGGGAGCTTATGCCTAAAGTGGCATGGTACCTCTTCTTGAATACAGGGACAAACAGAAAAAAATAACGCTGATTAAACAGCGAAGGAGTTTGAATGGTCTTTGAGTGCACTGGGAATTTCAAATATTGGGTGTTCATGAATGTGCTCATTTTTTTAATTTCCTTCCAGCATAGGAATGGGGAGTTCACAAACACAAAAAGTTTAATAGTAGCATTAAAGTTTTTTCCTTCATCTGCAAGCCTTTTAAATGTCACTACCACCAAGCACAAATTTGACAAACATTTCTTTCCTTACTGTCATGTTCACATTTAGTATTACATGCAAAACCTATAGTGCTATGACTTTGTACAAGAGGAATCTTTTCCTGCAGAATGTCTGGCATGTCTCAGTGGAATAAGGTTTTTAATGTGCATATCCTCTGTTTCTGTGTTCTCTCTCTAGGTGGGCGAGATAATAAAGATCATGAAAGCATACATCAACATGATTGTGAAGAAACGCTGCAGCGTCAAATCAGCCACCAGTGTGGACAGTCATGCCAGCATCTGGACTAGGTGATACGAATGAACTGCCATGAGAGAGGCAGTTGTTTAATGATGGGTGTTTGCAACTTGCCAGCACAAGTGTAGCAAAGATCTTTTTTAAGAACTCCACTTGACTGACTACTGTGTTTAAAAACTGAAGTGACATCTACAGTACCATAGGATTTGCACCTCTGCCCAAAGACATTAAACAGCAACAATTGTTGTTAAATATTAATGACCCAAAACTTGTTTTCCTCTTGCTTGTTTGATGAACAATGTACCTTAAAGAAGCGAAGTCAGAAGCCTCCTCCTCCTCCTGCCTGTCGTCTCTGCTGCTTTCACCATTACCTATCATACTGGCAGAAAAATTAACAAGAATCGTTTCTGTACTACAGGAGGCAGACTTAAGCTTCCTTATGAATTCCAACATGCAAACATCTGAGATCATGAGATCACAGGATAGAATATTTGTTTTTTATTTATTTTGCAAAAAACTCTAAAATATAAGTCACTGTGGGTTTTTCTTCAGGTTATACTAATGATCTGATCTGGTCTTAGAAGAAAATGCCTTGGTATAATTGAAGCTAAGTGGCCCAACTAAGAGGTCAAACCCTGCCTGAGGGAGCGTTAAACAGACAAACAAAAACACCCAAGATGAATCTTTACCCTCCAACAGAAGTTCACAGGTACATGACTGTAAAAAGAGGCACTTTAAGTTAGAATATTTAGAAATTTAACACAGGAGAAAAATCTTTGAGACTAACATCACTGAAGCAGATCATCAAGTGTCATTCTGGGTACATTCCAAGCAGCACCTGTTGCCTAAAAATAAATGACTGCCTTTCCCCTCTACAGCCCAGGAGGGGAGATTGATTTAGTTATGTTTCCAGAAGAGTTTTTCTTCACAATCTCCAGGTTTCAGATGGAGGTCAGGATTTTTACGGCAAGTTGCTCACCTGCTTTAAGTTCCTGCTTTCTCTGTGTGGGATTCCAGGATGACTAGGATGCCTGAAATTTAGTTTTAAGTGAATTGTTTCCTACTGAGTGAATAGGTGCCTAGATACATTGTTATAGGCAAGATTTTCACATCCTCTGTACTACTGTAAGCAGATGCCAAACCCTTCATCCTTCTCCAAATTCAAATGGGAGCTGCTCCCATCACTAAATCCCTAGGTCCCCTTCCAGTCCTATCTAGCTCCCTAGTCATCATCAAAACTTAAACAATTCTATTTTGCCAAAATGACTGTTTCTTGGAGGTTTTTTTATAGCTACTTGCAACTTGATGAAGCAGATTTTTTTTTTCTTCTCAGCAAAAGATGGCAGTCATCTTCAGTCTCTTGACTTCAGAACTTGATTAAGTTGTTTAAAACAGTATTCAGTACCAGTCACATCATAAATTGGTTGCGTTAGCAACCAAGAAGCCTGGGGACTAGCCATTTTCTATGACCCCTGTCTAGTCTTGGGATCCCAGAATGCAAAGGTCCATTCAGTTTGAACTGAATGAAGCATAAGAGTTGTATGTTATGTTGGCCTCCTTGCATGGTTGTTTAAAATCAGATGTCTCCAGTTCTGAAGAGGTGGCAGCTAAAGCTTGTTAGCTATGAAACAGAAATTCCATAGAAAAGAAAACTAGGAGTCAGTATACAACAGGTTCCGTTCCAATTAATCATCAAATTGTGCCAAGTCACTAATACTACTGTGTTGCAGAACACTGTAGTTTTGAGGTTGACAGTACAAGGAAAAACACTGTATATAATCTGTGCTTTTCTCTCATTCCCACCGCACTGCAGCATGTGCAAACACTCTGGCCACTTGCCACACACCCAGCCTAAGAGGGTAACCACTACTGAATCACACGGTCAACTGAAGTTTTGCCTTAAATAGCTTTACTGAAGGATCCTACAAATACCCCTTTTTGTCACAAAGAACGAAAAGAGGAGCAGGTCACAGGCAAGGGATTGCAGAGGCAACCTGAGAAGCAACACTCTGTATTGGTCCAAACACTGACTCGATCTTTTTATGTATCAGAATAGCCTTGATTATCCTAACTCTGCACTGTCTCTGTGTTCTGGCTCTTGGGTTGCTGCAGGCAGCTTGAACCCACTTTGGAATGTAACTCCTGTTACTATTTGTTGTAATTTTGCTCATTTCTATTACAGAATTCCTTCTGCAGTCTTTTTTAATTTGTAACTGGCTTTACAAGATGAAAGTTTAATAAATTATTGGATTGCACAGGCTGTATTCACTCACAGACATTGTCTGCTCATGTTAAGATGTTTATTTGGAGATCTAGCACTCAGAACTTGTAAGTGAAACATATGCATCAACAGCATGAGGCGACACTAGCCCTTCCTCTCAGAAGCAAATTTTGCCTTTGTGGTGATTTATAGAAAATAGTTTACTGCTACAATGGGTAAGGTTTGTTTCCAGCTTCTACTGCTCATGCTGGGGCTGCTCCCCACCTTGGTCAGTGGGAGATGTCCCATGTGATTTCAAGGGACTGGTTCTGAGACTGGTAATGATTAATTCCTTGCTCTGCTTTCACCACAGTAACAAAGCCCCAGGCTGCAGGATCAGCTTAATCCCTTCTCTTCAGCACCTCCAAAGTCATTAATAACAGAAAATTGCTTCCAACTCAAATAAGCTGCCAGCTGCACTGTTATTAGAATAGCATGACCTAGGCATGATGTTCACCTAAGAGCATATGTCACCAAAGTCGTACACCTGGACTGGGGGCAGCTGAGCTGTCAGCAGCACATACAGACTGTCCTTCATCAGACAAAAGTTCTTTCAATCCATGCACAAGTATGGAAACCAAGCAGTGATGCATACTCCCAATTAATGTGCTCTCCTATATCCCTTGGGCAGGTGCTCTGAGAGCCTTGGGACCCTGTTCCCTAACTGTTCCCAAATTTTCAGTTCCTTCATCCTTATCACTTTGCATAGAATTTCCATGTCTATATTTGCAGCCAGAACTGCCTCTGTTTACTTCAGCAGTTGTTGCTTTTCTTTCCTCACATTCCTTTCTCTGTACTTCCAAAACCATGCTATCTCTGCCTCCTTTCTGCTTAGGAAGCTTGAAGTCACCCACAGAGGTGACTTGTTTGGGCAGAGGAGGGTGTTAAAACTAAACACAGGCTGCTTGGCCTACATGTCTCTCCTGAATAGCCCTCGTGGGATTAAGCACCTCTCAGTCACATTGCCGTCTGGCATGGCATGTCTCCCCCACTTGTTTCCTGCTGGGCTGCAACTCACTGAAGCTGATTTTTTTTCTTGGTGGGAAACACAGAGTCCAATCTCAGTCACCATGGATTAAAGCAGGAACTATCTAGCCAGTCTCCCCTGTTTGCAGCTGCTGAATTTCAAACTCCACTTGCATAATCTAATACATTACTATTGTAACAACAAACATGCACCACTGTAGGTGGTGCACAAATTCATTTATGACTTTGGTTTAGGTGACTATTCACTGCAACTGATGGCCGGCTGATGCCATTCTCACACTCCCATTCTAATACTATTGCCCTCTCAGTGTGATGTGCAGTCCCTTCTGGCCTTCAAGCCAGGATTTCTCTATTATTTAATTCAAACTTGTATGTTCTAATGTTAATTTTGTATGAAACAGTTTCATGCCAATGAGCATTAGCATTAGGCTTTGGAAGAGCGTACAATTTATAATTTCCATCTATACAGTAAACATAAAATGGTTTATACACAGAATCAAAGGCCCTGGTAAGTTAAATCACAAGCACATGTGTCTAATTATTAAAACAGTTTGACTGTAAACTTCAACTGTTCATTTACTGATTGTTCTAAAACACATATCCTTTCCCTGTGTAGGCTGTACGTTCTATCATTACTGTGTACTTTAAAAATGACATGCTCCCCTTGGGCATTTGAGCAAATAACTCACATGTGAATTCCAGCCCCCACTGTAAAATATAAGCTCCTAAATCCGTGGACAGCTAAGTGCTTGTCCACATCTTATACAAGCAATTCCTGATATACACGTTGGCCCCATGCCACTGTCAATGTACAGGTGATTGTCGAGAACTCCCATTACAAGTAAAATTCACTTATTTCCACCCACTTCTTAAGAGCTGCTCTTCAAGCACAGCTGCATGCTGGCCAGATTTTAAATCCCAGCAGGGAGGACTCCATCTCACAGTGCCCCCATGGCTTGGGCAGCCTGGCCAGCTGCAGAGAACAGCTGGCTGGTGGGCAACCCAGCTCCTTCTCCTAGCATTGCACATCTGTGGCCACCCACAGCCCCCAGACGCTGCCCCCGCCAGCACAGTGGTTGCCTCAGGCCTTCCCTGAAATGCTGTGATGGCTCAGAACTACCAATGCAAACACATACCCTTCCTGTAAAACCAGGCACCACTGAATTCCGTGCAACTCTTTCTCAAAAAGTGACAGCCTGTCAGTATAAATTGAAGTGGTTCTGTAACAAGTTAGGCACTGGGCACAGTTTTTGCAGCAATACTGCAATAATGGAGCAGATGTATTCATAGGAGCAGCTTACCTGTCTTGCCTCTGTGTCCTGCTGCAGCACCAAGCTGAGGGAGAGGAAACTCAGCTGTCCCTGGTTGTGCCTCATCAGGGTGTGCCCCTGGGCAGAGCAGCATTTAAACCAGGAACCTTCTTCCTCCTTCCCCTGGGATGGCTGTGTCCTGGTGAGTCATCCTTGCTGAGCAAAGAGATGCAGAGGAAGGCCTGTGCTCCAGCATGTAGAAGCAGAGCTGTTCCTGTAAGGTAAGGCTGGTGTGGGGTATAAAGGTGCTGAGTCTGTGTGGTAGGAGAAGCCCTGGTTGCAGAAGAAAGAGGGGTGGAATGCAGCGGGACCCCTGAGGCTGAAACAGGGGAGTGTTGGCTGCTGCCCGCAACAAACTCCTTCTTGTCACGTTGTGGGTGCTTGGGCTGGGGTGCAGAGCTGCTCTCTCCCTGGCTGCTGGAGGTTTGCTGCTTGTAGAGGAGAGGGACAGACCTAGCTGTACAAGGGCTGTGCTGTTGTTCTGCCTGTCCATGCTGCTGCTCCTGTGCCATGCAGGGGTTGCTGGCAGCACTCGGCCCCTGCCTTTTGTGGCTGTGCTCAGCTGCTGCTCTTCAGCAAGTGGTGCTTTCTGGTCTCTTTTCCCAGCGGCTTACACTGGTGTAAGGCTACCTTGTTTGGTTCTCATGTCCATGATGGCATGTTCAGCATTTGGGGGCTTATTTATCAGTGCTGCTAAGCTAGCGTGAGACAGAACAGGTAAAAAGCAGAATGGTGGCCACCAGAGACAATACAAGATGAAAATTTCAGGAATGCCCCAGCTCTTTTCCTCCAAGTAGCTCATAACCCAAGCCCTGGGTAAATGTGCCTTCCTATTATCCACACACAGGTATTATTCACTCTCACTTGACACAAGATGCTCTTTAAACACCCAGATCATGCTCAAGAAAACGAAGACATTTTAACGAAACAGAAAGCAGTTTGGTTGCCAATGGGGATGACATTCAGTCATGCACATTCGTGAAATCATCTCAACCAACTATTTTGTAAGTTTGATTTGAATATGCATACAAGGCTTGCTAGGTTTTACACAGTATCAACACCAAATTTTTGTATAATTATCTGTTCTGCATCATCTATTAAAAGGGAACTGTGAAATATGACATTTGAAAAGAGAAGTTTAATAGAAAGCAGTAGTACTCTTAATATCAATATGAGTGCCCTGAGATACGCATACAGAAAAACATCTTTGTTCTCATTTGTTCTAACAAAAAATGTGCTCATAAAGGGCCAGCATAATGAAGAAAGCACAGTTTGCCATAATTATTTTGTATAACTGAAATGCCACTTTCTCAAAAGCTACCATGGAGTGAATTATTCTATTTATGCTGAAAAGGAGCAAAGCTAACAAACAGCTGTGTTCTGTTTATAATTACAGTCTCTTCTGCATTAGTAAATAGAAATCCAAAAGGACTTACAGTCTGTGCTCCATTACTGTGTAATCACAATAAAAACCTTATCTAGTATCCTCCCCTACCTGTCCAAATCTGTTAAAAATCAGTTACTGGCAGATACTACGATGGAGTGCACAGGAGTTTTCAGTGTGAACATATCATACAGAAATAAAAACAAGATAGCAGCATTTTAAAATGGCATTTACGCTACGCACCATTTGCAAGTTAATTTGCTCTCAACAGAAAATTACCTTTTTTAGTGCTTTGTCAACTCACATCTTAACGCTCTGCAGAAGTAAATGGGAAAGGTCCATTAGAGCAATAACTGAATTTTTCTCTCCAGTAGCTAATCTCCTGTTTTTCCTAAAATTGGTTCTTTAATATTGCTCATAGTTCTTGCTTTAAAACTGTGCAAAGTCTGTTTAATTTGGTCAATAAGAACTTTATGTACTTCTTGACAACAGAATGAATTTGACTCACTTTTATGAACCTGGGTATTACATATCCCACTGTGCTCCATACACACAACAGTGGATGCATAAATGGCCCAAATGGTAATTTTATCTTTCAGCAACAAAAATTGTAGTGTTTGGTCTTTGTTTATTTGCATCCACACAAAAAAGTACCACTGAGGGGCTATGCAATTTACTCCTTCCTTTCAAAAACATTTAGATGTATAACATATGTCCAGAGCAACAAGCAGATGGTGCGTTTGATTTAAAGAAAGAGGCAAAAATGATAAATACAACAAATGCATCAGGCCCAAACAGTGCTCATGCATAAGCACTTGTGGTTGATTTCTATGTAAATTGAGCTACTGATGCAGAAACAGATTTAAAATAAAAATGCTGGCTGACCTAGTGGCAGATGAGGATTAACCTTTTTGTGACACAGTCTGCAAAGACCAGGCAAAATTCAGGAAGAACCAAAACCCAAACCAAAACTCACTCTGAGAAGAGCTCATTCCCACAGGAATTCCCCCAACAAGAGGGAGGCCAATGAGACAGAGTTTCACAAGTCAAGCTGTAAGTGTGCAAAAACCCTTGTGCATTTACCTGAAGTTGGACAGGTTTTGTCTGGAGCTACTGGAGGCCAGCAGACTGTGCTGTGAGATTAAGGCATTTTAGGATGTCTTCCACCTCTGTTGCTCTGGGACATAGGAAAAGCACTTCATTTCTGTGCTTCTGTTTCCCTGATCATCTTCAGTTTTCAAATTCATGTTTTTGAAGCAGATGACCTTGTTTGCAGTCTTGCACAACAGGAAGTTTCTCCCAGCAAGCCATTAGTGTAGCTAATAATAATACTGCCCTTTGAGCAGCAGCCACAGATTTTGGAGATCTGGAATTCAGAGTTCAGATGATACTTGAATACATTTCATGCTTTAATTGCGAATGTTACATGGCTGAAAAGTAAGGAGTTATGTTGGGAGCCCTTGAAAACCTGCTTTGGGGTGAAGATCAGCCACAAAGTGCTAAGGAATTACACCTTGATTTAAAAAGTAAAAAAAAAAAAAAGCACAGAGTTCCCTTTCTGTGCAAACCCCAAATCAGCTTGATAACAGGTATAACCATGTTCCATGATAAAGTGTGTGTTCAACTGCAGAAAGAAAGCTACTGGCATTCTTTTTAAATACACCAAAGATTTTTATTACCTCTAAAGATTTCTTATTGTGGTAGCACGTAGTTACCTGCTTTAATTGTGACCACAGCTCCTGTGTTATGTGCTTTTTTTACCTAGTGATTAAATGACCTGTACCTCAGCTGTGATAAATGCTTCCACAGAAATAAAATCACAGTGGAAGCAGTTTAGTGTTTTATTTAATTTTATTCTTTCAATGAAATACTGCTAAATAATCTATTTATTTCAAATAAAGTGGGTTATTCACCTGCACTAAGGCAGTTGTGCTTACTCCAATAAGAATTACCAGCAATAAGACAACCTGGGTATGATGAAACAAACATGACAAATAGGGTCTTAAAATTATTTACATCATTCCTAAGAATAAAATATACTTTTTTTTAATATAAAAAGCATATACTCGTGTCTTGGAGAGTTAGGATTTTACTACTAATTTCCATTTTTCATTCCAGATTCACACCTAAAAATGCTCAAAGTATAAACATCTATAAAACTAGTAAATCTCAAAGCATAAGAATTTGTCAATAATTTCCCCCACTTGTTAGAAAAGGACAATAAGGAACACTTTTTTTAAAAAGTCTGTTAAATTAGGAGGCATTTGGCAAAGCACTTAAGCATATAAACTAAACCAGAAGATGACAGAAATGAGGCTTGGTGACATGTCAAACACTTCTCATGCCAAGGTAAGTTTAAGAAGTGGGATGAGGGTTATTTTCATTACATAGTAACTAGCATCATCTTAACTACATTTTCTACAAGTACGGAAATGTGCACAACTGTGCCTGCAGAACCAAATAAACACCAGAAGTGTTCACTGCTTTGCTCAGCAAACTAACTCAATGGTTAATTTACTGTGTCCCCTCAGGCTACTGTTTTAATGGGCTCTAAAGCGCTATCTACAAGAAATTCTCTATTTCTCAATACAAATGATAAACACTTGCTTATCAAAATAGTGCAAACAGGAACAAAGAAAAGTGCTGTCAATGTACACTGCAGGGGGGAAAAAGGTGGTTGAACATCACAACCTCACACTGTTGCTTCAGAGAAATCAGTAGTACTTTTCTCAGCATTTCAGACTAAATGTATTTTGGTTTGCTACGTACCACCATTACATGGGGAATGGATGTGGTCTTTTAAATATCCTCCTTCATAAAGGCAAATGTGCCTGTTCTTTGTATGGTGCATTAAAGCAGTCTAAAAACTTTTTTCAAAATGTTAATTGATCACATCATTGGAGTAATTAATATATACAATTCTGTCTTCCCTTTTTCCCTTTATATCTTGCTTTCTTTGGAGTGCATAGAAAAGGCTACAGTGACACATCACATACAAAAATCAAGTTTAAATTTTATGTAAAATACTCAAGTATTTTTAGCATTTATGTACACAAGTTTATTTACCATACATTCTTTCTCACTCTTTTCTTAGTTATATCTTTGTCTTGTTTCTTGGACAGATGACATATTTCACCTATGAAGTTGGGCATTTAACCCTTGTCTAAATAAGAGTAGTAGGTGAAGTAAAGGTCAGGAGGATCTCATTACAGAAGAACACTGTCACTGCAACACTCCTGTCTCTGGGTGTCACAGTGCAACAGACCATGTGTTTTGATCTAGGAGAAAATCACTTGGGTTTAATTTCAGAGTAGTTTGAAGGCATAAGACAGAATATGGTACATATTTCTCTAAATACTACTCTAACTGTGGGTGTCTAATATTTCATTAATGGTTATGTCCAGATTCTGATTTTCATTGTAAACATTCCTGCTATTTGTGCTTTCAAAACTTTGTGAAAGCAGCTGTGAAAAGAAACTGAACCATTTACCATTTTTATAGGGCTCAGGCTTTTAATATATGTGGAGTTCTGCTTGTGTTTGCAGTTAGCCCTTAATGGGTATTTTTGTTAGCCTCACTACTGCCTCCAGGGGATAAGAGTAGTGATCTATCAGCTTGCCACAGTCTCAGGCTTCAAATATTCTATGTTTATTTAATTTACTCCTAGCTAGTATGGTTGTAGTGCAGCGTATTCCCCATAACTCTCTGATCAAAAAGTACATTCTGCATTCTAAGGAATGAGGAATTCTTTTCTCACCACTATAACATTGTTTTTTGGTGTGACTTTTGTTGGGGGGGGGTAGGGGAGAAATCAGAATATGATCTTCTTCCACGATAAAAAGAAAATTTAAAATCTAGTTGGACGGGAATTAATTCTTACTTGTCTGGTAATTCCCTTCTCCCCTGCTATATCAAAAGTTATAACTACATATTATAAAAGTTGCTACACAAAGACAGTTTGTCTCCTATTTCCCATCTTTGTGTTAGCTTCTACAGGATAACTCAATGCCACCAGCAGAGCCCTTGTAGACTGTAAAATGGTACATCATTTGGCATGAAATTATTGATGGATAATTGTATGAAGCTACAGAATTCATGTAGCAATTTTAAGTGCATTCATTAAAGGTAATGTTGCATGAAGTACTGTAGGCATTAATTATCCCATTAAAAACTCTTTCTGGTAAGAGAAAATACTGTAAATTAAAAACATCTCATAGAATACTAGAAACCATGCACCTTAAATGGTTTAGGCCAAATGTAAGTAATTACGATGGACTTGAATAAAAATTGCACTTGTATAAAAGAACAAAATTTAGCCCCCATTAATAGCCTTCTTATTACTTTTCCAAAAAGAAGTAATAAAGCGTCAAGTAGTTCATTCCTTTTGGCTTCACACAGTGAAGTTCATGCTAAATTGCCCAGAAGGAACAGTTTCTCAAAAGCTATCTTTTGTGAACACATCATCAGTTTCATCATCATTCAGCCCTCTTTGGTAGCGTACTGAAGAGAAGGCACTCCAGTGAAGACGCTGCTTCTTGAAGAGATACCACACTAATCCAGAAATGAGGACCAAGATAATTAGCAGGGCAAATGCTACAGCCACCCCAGTATGATTAGAACCTGTAACAGAACAAAACACCCATGGTTATTCTTAAAGAGTTTTGGTAAGAGTATTTTGTCATGGGGTTGATGCTTAAATAGCTACACACTACTATTGCACATGTGTAGTTGAAGTTCAGACAAACTGCTGCCTTGTATTAATAGTCTTCACATCATCAAGTGTGAAGTTATGTTCCCATATGAATCTGCATCTACTGGTTTGTTTTGATAAGTCTGTTAGCTTCCTAATTATATTTAGGTTGGAAAGAAACCTACGGAGTTCAAAAAACCTGCTAGTAAATGCTGCACTCATGTTGAGGTTTGTATACTTCAGAAATGTAGTGAGTTCTTGGACTCTTTTGGAATGGAATTACACTTCCCTTGGACAGAAAAGATGTTGTTGAGTTTGTCCTTAGCAGCATGAAGTTAAATCCATCCCTGCCTTTCCACTTTAGTGAAAATGTATACAATATCAGGAAGATTCCATTGCTTCTGGGGAACTTGCTTGCTCAATGCTCCAGTAACCACTTTCTTTCCTATACAGAGCAGAGTATGAGGAAGTAACGTGGCCTGAGTTTTTCTGGAGCTGCAGGGCAATGTTTTCAGAAGCATCCTCAGGACTGAAAAAGAGTCTGCAATACCCACTTAGTGGCATCTTCTACAAGCAGAAGTATTTCTCTTCCTACCTACAGACTCACCCACGGCAGATACCGTGTGGTAAGAAGCAATAGCAACTACTCTGTGCTCTCTTTTAAGCGGAAATTTCAGTTCTCTCCCTTACCCTTTAAATCGATAGTGGAAGCCAGGAGAAGAACATTCCCAGAGAATTTGTCTCTGAATGCAATTTTATGACAAAACAGCAATAAAAGCCTCTTGCTTAGGCAGAGATATCAACAGGCTCTTTTCTGAATTACACTTGCATTATTTTAACACAGATTTTCCCCACCAAAAAAAAAAGAAAATCCTGAATATAGTCACTACAAAATTAAGCGTCTGCTAAAATCAGTGTTTCCATACCTAAAGGAGCTTTACAAACCACTCTGCTTTGACTACGACTGCAGTCAACTTGTGACCACGTGCCAGTTGTGGACAGGATAACACTGCATTTTTCATTGACTTCTGCCGTTTTATTTTCCCAGTTGACGTATTTAACTGATGAGCCATCAAGCCAGTTCAGGGACTGATCTGTTGGGGAAAAAGTATTGTTTAGTTTAGATGACCAAAACATGCTATAGTGCTACACAATGTCATTGACAATTTATTGATTTCTTTAAGTTGCTAAAAGAAACAGGGCTGACTATCTGTCCCATATATTAAATGGGATAAATATGAACATCACTTTTAGCTACACCTCCAGATCTCTAGCATTTGATGCATTTGCTGCTTAACCATTAGGCACCAATGACAGTGTTGGGGAAAATGAGTTTCAGCGACTCCTGATTATTTGAAGTGTGCAACAGGAAGAGACTTAAGCTACGGTGAGGTCCAAAGGGCTTTATCATGCTAAATGAGGGATTCCAACCTCAGGCAAGAGTTACTGTAGGTTTTCAACACTAGAAAACCCTATTCTCATTTGAGGATTTATGCATTTTTATTTACCCCATGAAATACTCATGCTTATACATAGTTGCTACTTCTTACCCTTAGAGCCCTGAGCAAGACCAAGCCACACATTCTTGGTGATGAGATCATTTTCCTTTATGTGTGTGCTCACAAACGCATTTTCTTCAGCATCCACTATTGTCAGAAGGGTTGCTGAAGGATCTAAAGGGAAGAGGAAACCGGTCAGAATTGCAGTTTCAGAGATTTTTTTGTTGTGCTTGTACATCGAGTTTTCTGTGGGAACAATTACTACAGGAAAAGATTTGCTGATCTGGGCTTGTAAAATCAGCTTGATGTAACAGAATAAAGACATAAACCTCCCATTCCCTAAAATACAGCACATTATACAAAACTGGTTCAGATGAATGGTTATTCAAGCAGGCCATAAAATGGGAGTAAACTTACTGTAGCTGTGGACTACATACATGGAAGATATTAAAAGGTATGCCACATTCAGAATTGCTAGTCTTATCCAAGTAATTAGCCATTTTCAAAAATATAGTTGAACAAAAGCTCATCTTTTGTGAAGTTAATTAATTTTTAACTCAATCCCTCATTATGCCTCAGGTTTTTATATACAGTGCTACAGCAATTAAGGAATAAGAGGGAGGAAAGGGTATACTGGAGACAGGCTCAGAATGTACCCTTTCTTTACAAGTATATGCAAATATAAGCCAGAAGCTTAATTCAGAGGAAGATCACTTTCTCTTTCAACTACCAGGCCAGGGAGGACTCAACAGAAAACTACATCCAGGACTGGGACTCCTTGCACCTCTTCTTTTTCATCTTGCATAGCAAGTTCAACTTCACATAATAAGATAATTAAATAAAAGAATGGTATGACATTCACTCACTTCTAAACTAAGAAGGTGATAACAATTCTGTACTTGAGACTGCTTAACATCATCTTCTGCAATACAATTCCCCACATAGCTAATCAAAGAAGAGAGAAAATCCTTTGACATAAAATTAATTTTTGGTGATATTTTGTGCCTTAATAATACCTATAAAATACATGCTTTGAACCATTTGATAGGTTAGCAGGCTCCCTATTAGGAAGCAGCTAATGCAAGGATATAATAAGAAACCACTGCTAACAGCACTAACTTTATCATAAATAAAGTTAATTGTATGCAAATAAAATGGTTTCCTCCAAACCGTAAGCCTTACATTTTGGAATCCTCTATCAATGGCTATTTGTATTTTACTTGCAAATATCTGTGTGCCAAACCATTTGTCAGTACATTGCAGTGTTTTATCAAGAACCATTATCAGATGTTCAAAGACAAAGCTTGCTATTATTTTTCCTAAACTAAAGAAGGATAAAAGAAAAGCTGAAGTATAGCCTGTGTACATTTTTTGGTTGTTGGGTTTTATTTCTTCTTGAATAGTGGACTAATTACAAGTTGTAATGTGATAAAGAGTCTAAACATACTCAGTTTCTGGCACACTTTCTTAGCTTCTTCCACATTATATACTGAAAAGTTGTAGAATGCCATGTCGAAGGCATAGCAGTGATCCTTATACTGTAGCCATTGTAGGGAACCACTAATTTGTGGGCATCCAGGGGCTCTGCTCACTTGGTTTGACTCTAATTTTCTCTCTGCAAAGACAAAGAAATGGAGGTTATTTCTGCTGCAGGAGTTTGTGGACAGTCTCTTTGTAGTAACAGGACAGTAAGTATTAACAACCTACCAAGAACCATGATTCAACTAGCTTACATTCCTTCTTCATGTGTCATAGATGAATTTATTTGAAAACAAGCATAAGACAAGACCCAGAGGCTTGGGAACCATTTTTTCTTGCCTTTTAGGGGGTTTTGAAGTTTGTTGTATGTGTTTGATAATGATTTTTATTCAGAAAAGATACATACAGTTTGATAGTTGTATCACAGGTGATCAGAAAGTGACCAGAGTTGTTTAAGATTTTCACCTCTGAAATGGAGAGAACTAATCTCCCTTAAGTATTAAAAAGTGTCTCATTATGCCTGTTAGACAGCTCTTCTTAAAGAGGGAATTGTGTAGTATTTCATCCTTCGTAACTAATTCTGAATACAACATGTAAAAACAGAATACATAAGACAACTACACAAACATTAACAATGACACTTACTGTTTGGAGGGCTATAGCAAATGGCACCTTCAGCAACATTTGTACATTTTGTACGGTTCCAAGATCCTTTAGTATCCAACAGAACACACTTCTCAGTAGTATTTGAGTTTTCTAATTCCCAAGGGTAGTAGTCAAAGTCACTTCCATCTGACCATTCAAAATTAGCTTTACTTCCCTAGTTAAAGAAAAAACCCACAACTTCTAAAGCACAGCACATGGTCATGGTTTAAATCTTGTCAGTCATAAGTCATGTAGCAATATTTATCCCTTGTAAAGTGATAAATTAAAGTGCAGGTGGCTCATTTTCTAAATCCATATTAAATAACTGTACAACATAGTTTCTATTTTCCAATTAACTCTTAACATAGAAATCCTGATGATTTGTGGTAACTGAGAAAGTGCAGCATGTTTGTTAATTTAAACCTGCAACACACCTTGGAACATTTTACTTAATTTCATCCTGCTGTTTCATTTAAACAGTCTGTCTTCCTGCTATGAACATTATTAGATACATTGCAAACTGCTAAACTGTTGAGATAGCCTCAGTAAGTAAAGCTGGGCAGCTTGGGAATGGTTTGGAGTACTACCTCCTACCTTCAGATACACTGCAGGAAACCCAGGACAATGAAGGGTCAGTTGTGAGAAGTGGGGGAACCCATCTGGACCAAAGGATGGGCAGAGGTAGCAAAGGTACGTGTAGAAATGACACACCTCTGCAGAAGGGGTATTCCTGCCAATTAACCACGGTGACCAGTATGGTGCGGGGAGCAGGGTCCACAGGCTTTTGGCTCCAAGGTTAAGCAGACAGAGGAAGATCTGCAGCTGCCCCTTGCTATGCCTCCTGGGAGGAGGGACGCAGGACTTGTTGGAGAGCCAGTCCTGACCTGGACTAACCAGGCTTCCTACAGCATTGTCTGACTGTATGTGCTAACAGAAACATCCTACAGCACGTCATAAAATCTGGAGCCTCTAAAGGTAGTGTTGCAAATTGTGCTTCCTTGTGCTGCAAGGAATAATGTGGGACCATTGTATTATATTAAAATGTCGAGGACTTGGAAAAATCTCAGTATGGCTACATAAAATAAAGTTTCATATACTTTACCTACTTTTTCAAGCCTGTGTAACATATTATTTTACTGCATGGAATAGAGATTCCAAGAAACTGGATAGAAGCATCAGAAAATAATTCATATCCTGTGCAGAAAATTATTGACAAGATCCGTTACTGACACCACCAACAGCATATACTTACATCATGAATTGACAATCCCAGCCACAGAGGATAGCCATCCTGCTTGACAATATCTTCTAGAAATAACTGTTGGGATTCACTGTGTACACTTGCTAAATCACTCTCATTTTGTTTGCATTCTCTCAATGCCTCATACCATGTTAACTTTTTCTGAAGGATCCTGTATGTTCTGTTTCCATGTGGAATAAACTCAGGCAATGGAGGCTTGTGCTGCTGGGGTCCTAGTTAAAAGAATAAGACAAGTGCTGTGCACTTCATTCATGTTACTAGGAACATGAGAGAAAGCACTAAAATCCATCTATTGCAATGTAACTCAAGCATTAGAGTGTCCAGCCATTTACGTCAAATTATCTTTTGTTACTGTGAGCAGCTGATGGAGTACAGCAAACACATTCCTCCTGATCAGAATATTACAGCAGTGATGCACACAGTGACCACGTAACCCCAGAAGCCCATGACAGCTGTGCCATACGTTTCAGCTTTATATAACAGGTACTGCAGAACTAGGACTTAAATTATCATCTTCATGCAACACTACACATAAATCTTCTCTACTACTTACCTCTTTCGATTTTACAGGCGAGAATACTGTACACATTATAGTGATGAGCATGCCAGCTTTGAGAATAATTATAAATATCCCAAAACCCATCAAGATTTACACCAGCAAAAAAACTGTTCTTCTTTACGTTAGGTCTTCCCAGCCTCCAGTTATTGTACGTCAGGTGAGTTTCATCATACCACTTGAGAACTTTATCTGTGGAAAACATTGTGTATTTATTAAAACATTGCCGTTACATCTACAAATACCATTTAATGTTGAATATACTAATGACATTAACAGATGTTCACTTTGAAAAAATGCAGTGATACTCTAAGTTACTGTAAATCACTTCCATATAAAATGCTAAATATGTTAGCATTATTCATCCAGACTCTTTTAAGTCCTGCTTTCCAAGGAAATCAAATCTAGCCTAAACAGAACATACTGGATCTAATTATCACTCAGACAGAAACCATGTCCAGTTACCTTCTTCTAGAAGATAAACACAAATATAAAGCATTATAGGTTTGCAATCAGTTTGACTTTAGTTGTACACTGAAACATGCAAGAAACATGCACTCAATTCTGCAATCTTTGTCTCTAATCCAGTTATTAAAGAAAAAAAATCTTACCACTATCATCATAAATCACACCCAGCCAGACCCACATAGCCAGACCACTGAATGAACGAAGCTGCTCAGTAACAAAGTTATTCTCGTCTTCATCTCGAACACTCAGAACAAATGCTTCTGGATCTGTTGAAATTTTTTTTTAAAATTACTTTCTTACAAATTCACCTTTTAGTTACAAAACAAATTAAATATTTTTTGCTATCACTGTTAATAATTATCACAGATAGGCCCAGTATGTGTAAAAGCCAGACCTTTATAGAATAATAACAGTGGAAAAACAATTTTCAAAGGTTTTGTAGATAAGGGAAGGATGCCAGCTCCAGAGATATCTGTGGGTCCTACTTGTCACTACAAGTTGTATATTGTGAAAATTTTCTGCATAGAACACAAAAATATTGGCAATCTTTCATTATTTTCTCAAACTGCGTAGTACAGTAACAATATTAAGAAAAAGACTGAATTGAAATCAGTTCATGAGAAATAAAAACATTATCTGGAAAGATGCAAGTCTGAAGTGTTACACACAATGGTTTCATATGAAAGAGCAGCTGTTCCTAAGCTTACACTTTGTTCAGGATAGGCAGGAAAAGCCCACCTGCGTTTCTGAATTGGACTATTCTCAGTCTGTTACTTTGTTCCATACAGCAAGGAGGTAAAAAAAGCCATGAAGTAAATGTGACTGTAAAGCCAGAATGCTGCCAAGGGAATGACAATTACCCGAGCTATTTAAAAATTGCATATTATAAAGAGAAGCAAAACCAAACAAAACCAACCAACAAACACACCAAACAAACAAAACCAAAACCTTCCAATTTTTCAGAGATCTCAGAATTCAGAGCCTTTTCTCCCAAACTCTCCTGCCCTTGCTCTGGCACATTTCATCAGTGTCGCGCAAGGGCAAACAGCCTTAGACATTTCCAAATGCTACCACCTTTCTCAACACTCACTTTACTGTCAGATAGTGACTCAGATCTAAAACCCATCTCTCTCAAGCTGATTTCAGTCCATAAATACCTGTAATATGACAAAGTACTTACTCATTTTCTTGCATAAATGATGAGCTTCCTGAGACTTCAGTTCTCTCCATCTATTTTTTGTTATCATAAAAGTGTAACAATTGTTTCTAAATGATATCCAGGGTGTATTTTTAATCTTATGTGGGCACTTCACTTGTGTTACTTGTTCTTTTTCAATCTTCTCTAAGAAAAGGAAAGATGACATTCAGAACAGCATTTATTAATGACAACACTTAACCTGACACACCACAAACGACTTTCAGGTACCACTTAAAAACATGCAAGGCAAATTAAGTGCCATCCTCCAAATGAATAATACATTGTTGCTTTCGGTTTCCTCACAATGGTGACTTTTTTTAAGTAACAAAACCGGCAATAAGCATTATTGAAGAATACAGATGCCTACAACTTTTCACAACTGCTACGTTATATGGGTTTAAGAATAAAATCCCTACATAAATGTTCTAAGTGTGGGCCAATAACTAGAAGCTCCAATTGTCTCTTGTATGAAGGCTGATCACCATAACAAATAAGCTACTTCATAGCTGGCAACACGTCTTTGTTCTGTAGCTTTATCTAATACTTGAGGAGTGAGAAGGACCCTTCCTGCAGTTGCCTATACTGCAAGTGCAAAATAGTGAAGGATGTCATAATGCCAAGTATACTTTTTTACTGTGATTCAGTGTGTAGAAAAATGGCTTAACTATGTCCCCCCATGACTAAAAAACAACAGCAACAAAACCTCAATAAAATAAATTATAATAGTCTTACAGGGAAGAAATCTGCTATGATCTTTCGGTAAGGTCTTTTTTATTTTTCAGAAAGGTGCTGTGCTACTTATTTATGCCCCCAAAAAGATGTCCTGCTATACTCCTACCTGTCTTGCAATAATTGGTATATATTTAGAATGGTTTTGTGAACAGCAGATGGCTTTAATTTACACCTTTCAATTCGGTGTCTACCTGCTATCTTCTCTGTGTAATTGTGTACCTCCTCCCTCTACAGATTTTCATGTCTGATGGGATTTCAGGAAGTCCCAATATGAAGATGTAAATAGTACAGAGGCAGCTGAATCTTCTTCCACATGCATGTGGGAGAGATTAGTATCCAACAACCTTACAGAAATAGCACTATTACAGAAATAGTGCAAAAGCACAATCTGTTGGCAATACGGAGGGTACAGTCTGGCCCAATGCACCTGCACCCAGTTCATTTGTAAGTAACACATGGATTAAGACCAACAGGTCCATGCTCCCATATTTGAAGTTTGTTTCTTTTTTTCCTGGCATGCCTGTCTGAGGAAATTTAAGTTAAAAAAAAGCTGTAAGTTTATGCTTCATAATAAAACAAAATTCAGCTTTCCTAAGTATTATGCTAGGATACATACTTTCTGATGCGTAGCAAATAGCACCTCGATTTTCGGAGGCACAGTCAGAAGTTTTCCAGAAGCCATCGGTATCCAGAACCACACATTCTTCACTTGTTTCTTCATCGTCTTCGGACCAGCGACTAAAACTAACATGTTTCCCATCCAGCCAGCCATAGTGTTTTCCACCCTAGCATTGTATAAGTGAAAGGGGTGAACTTATGTAGTAAAAAATATTATGTACAGAAAATGACATGATAATATATTCACATTGGCTAGACATGTCCAGTGTCTCTGGTGAGAACTGTAAGTGTTCCACTCCCCCCATGATGCGGTCTGCTGCTGACAATGTAACAACCTTCGTTATTTTAAGTTTTGCAGTTGCAAAAATTTAAATTAGCTGAAGTGGATGGCAAATTATCAAATGTTGATGTTTAACTACTATGCTTATGGAGGAAGAGCTGGCAATGAGATGTCCAAATTACACCATTTGTGTCTGCAAATCAATGGTGGATATAATTATCCGATCTTGGAAAACTGATAATATCTGAGAGTAAGGCCCACTCTCAGTTACTCTACACTGAGTTGAAAGTAATCTATTAAATACTTAACTGACTTAATAAATCAGATGTATTCCTGCCCTGGAGGATGCAGAAGGAATAACCAAAAGCCCACATACATTAAGCACGCCATCCTTTAAGAATCTTACATTTAAAAGTTTTCTTCAGGAAATCCCCCTGCTACTTTGTAATTCAATTTATCTTGTATCTTTTTTCTGTGTCTATGATCCCAGCACTGGAGTAACAAGTTCAGTTGACCAGTTTCACTATCATTTCTTTTCATGTAGCTTTTAAATTGTGCCCAAACAATCAAGTGTTGCAACAGTGAAAAGCTAGTGCATGCCTGAGCTGTATGCAGCAAAATGAATCATTTGATCTTCACTTACAGATAAAGATTCAAAAGAAGAGGGAAAATAGGTTGTTTTGGTTTCCCTATCTTCACTAAGATTAAATGCCTGTTTCCTTTTAAAAATATTCTCCCCAAAGTATATACCAAAATTTCTACTTCCCCCCCACCTACTTTGCCTAGAATACTCAGTAGCCCACTACTGACAGGAAGATCATAACACCATAGATGCTGAGTGAGCACCATCAGCCTTTGTAGGTAAGGAACTTCTCAAATAAATTTTAACCTTTTTCTCACAATTATTTCAAGACCCATGCGCTTGACATTAAAAAAAAAAAAAAAACAAACTCTGCAAACATGCCCAAGCCATTTCATTAACAACTGAGAAAGCTCCCAGTCCACAAGATCATCTTCAAAACATCTGGCTCATAAAGGCAAAGCAGTACCTCCTGTATGATTCTTCCAACGACAAAACAAGCAGAAGAAAAAAGAAAAACCCACTAACCTGGTATGCACCCAAATTTTATACACGACCAAAAATAAATGGGTCTATCCAAAAGGGAAAAAAACCCCTGACATTTAAAACATCTTAAACAGAAAAAGGCTGAGAGAGGGGAAAAAAATAGTAACAATGGAGTCTAAGTTAGGTTTTAGAAATGTATCTCCAGAACTGTTCAACGATTAATTTTGAATTTGATCAACCACTTCTAGTTTTTCCCTTTTAAAACAGATTCTGGGTTGTCTTTCTAGGGTGGTACTGTGAACAGTAGCAATGACATTGAATAGCAACACTAATTACTCATTCATTAACAAAAAAGACAAAAATGATTCAGTGATCTACATTGCTGCTACCTTACAATATACCCCTTCACCTTATAATCTTTTAAAAGAATTGTCTCAACATCATCAATCTGTCCAGCAGAGTTCAACAGCTACGTAACTTGGAGAGCTGAAGATTCACAAAATTAATCTTGAGACCCTCCAGATGGTTCTAAATGAAAAAATTACTCCATAAATTCATTTTTCATTGAATCTCTTTATTCCAGTTTCTATTTCGCACAACTCTAAAAACTACCTTAAGCCCAAATTTGAGGGGAAAGTAACACTTACATCTCTGCTGAAGAGTCCAATCCACAGTGGGTGATTATGAAGGGCAGCCTGAACAGAGAGGAAAGCCTGCTGAAACTGATCGGTGATGCTAACCAGCTGCATCTTGTTACTGATGCATTCAGCCATTGCATCATTCCAGGACAAATTCTTCAGAATTACCATGTATTGAACATTTTGATAGCTCAATGTTTCATTAAGGACTTGCTCTGTCTGGTCATCAGCAGTTCCTATACGTAAGAGAGAAATCCAGTTTTTAGGTGGTTAAACACTGGAAGATGTTTTAAACTCCAAATTTCTTTGTAACAAACAGAAAAACCTGTTTGAATTTCCCATGGAAAAGAAAAAAAAGGCAAAAATATTTTCTTAGACAATACATTATGATGATTACAGTTGAAAGCAAATATCTCTAACACTTTAGATAGAACATATATAAAAGAAAAAATATATAAAAATAGATCGGTTGAAAATATCTCTCTCAACTTAGATGCACATGTTTTTATATTTTCTGTTTTCAACTAAATGCTAAATAATGTTAAGAATTCTATTTATTGAATTAAAAACACATTCTATAACTTTAGTTAAATACAAGAATGGGAGAGAGCAACTGTTCTCTGCTCCCATATAGCAACAGCTAACCTTGACTCATTTGTCTCTGTGGAGCCTGTGGATTTATGCTTATGCAAATCTAATGGGCCACAAAACTTGTCTCTGCAGATCTCACAGTGCACAGCAGAGTTCCAGAACTACTTACTGCCATCCGTGGGTACCAGTGGGGATTGATTTTGCCTGCACATGTGCTTAACTAATGGCAGAAAATCCACCTTGCACAGGAAGAGGTATAATTCATTATTTGTGCTCTAAGCACTGAGCATTATCACAGTTAACAGCACCACACCAGAGGCATACAGCTCAGTGATGCACAGCAACTGCAGCTAGTTAAAGATGCAAACCTTCCCATGGCGGGTAAATTAAAGCATGCAAACCTGGTAAGCACCCAAATTTTATACACAACCAAAAATAAATGCGTCTGTCCAAACGGGAGAAAAGCCCTGACACTTAAAACATCTTAAACAGAAAAAGGCTGAGAGAGGAGAAAAAAAACAAAATTAAAAAATCACGCTAGAAATAACAGGATATCAATGGCTGGTCCATAGGCTGACAGGGTTTTCCAAAATAGAAGACAGAAACATAATATTAATCTGATATTTACATGCAACTTACAGCTTTCAATAGATCAGAAAAACAACAAGACTGAAACAGATTGTTTGAAGTAGTTTGTGTCTGCTGCCAAGTGGTTTCACTTAGTAAACAGCTGCACAAAAGAACCTGGGAACCACGGGTGCCATCACACCTCAAGGGCACCAAATTGGAAACAAGGTAGTACAGAAAGTGTCCATTTCTGAAAGAAGTAATTGCTTGATGATTAACGTCTCAATATGTTCTGCAAATCACAATCATGCCAAGATTTCCAAGGAACCTGAATCATCTTTTTCCCTAGGACAAAGCCCTAGGTAACCTGGACTCTCTCACAGCTGTCTCTGCAACCTGCTGAAGTCCCTTCCAACCTGAATTACCCTTAGATGCCCAACACAATAATGATATAGGACCAGAATGTACCAGGACACATACTCTGGCAGTCCAAAAACCCTTCTCATTACACCTTCTACAGCTGTGGCTGGGAAGAAGTGCCAGTATTTTAGTCATCCCAGACTAATAATATCTTGATCTACACAGATACACTGTCAACCTACTACTCATAAAAATCCCCTTTTTGAATTTCATGACTACATGTCCTCCATCCAGACTTCCAATCTGGGAACTTGGAATTTCTGAAGTGTTTGGCACTGAAATAAAGATTTTTTGTGCATGTGTTAAATAGGGGCGGGGAGGGAATCTCTTTGTCTACTTGAGCAAGAAGAAAGCTGGCACACTGTTGGGTGTTTTGCACACTTGCCTTTTTTTTTTTTCAGAAGATAGCATGTTAGTTACTTAAAGCACTGTTTACATAGAGGAACATACTTAGAAGTGGGTATGCTGAACATTAGCCCATAGCAGGTATTAAATACATACAAAAGCTATAAATGTTTGATCCAATTCCAGTAACTGGCATCAACCAACCCACATGTCTACATCAGAATATTACTTCTAGTTCAGATTAAGAAAACCCACTCATGCCAATGCATCTGTATGGAGCCAGGGAGAGCTGCAGCACTCCAAATTATCACTCTCCATGTATGCCCTCGAGGCTTGCTCTGGGGAGATCAATGTCAATGTTAGGAGTACATGATACCTCACATTCTGATAGTGCTAAAAACCACAAGGTATGTTTAAGAAGGATGGAAATGTTGTGAGATTCCTTCCCTGGGCTTCTCATTTCCACCATTCTAAAGACAAAGGAGTCAATTATTCCACTCCTTGATGTACATGACATCTTTATCCAAAGAACATTAAAGCCCCATCTGCTAAAGCATGGTTCCATTGAAACCACACAGTGTCTCTCAGGAAAAGATTCCCTCTGAAAAACAAAAGGGAGAATTCTGAATGACTGACAAAAATTGTCCCAGATCGTCTCCCACACTCTGCTTTTCCAAAATGCACCTGTGCAGTCTCTGCAAGAATCTTGCTCTTCGCATGCAACAATTTACGCACTTTAAAAGGTCTGGCACACGCATCTTAACTGCAAACTCTGGCTGTAATTTATTTTGAGTCTTCATACTTGCCTGTAGGCCGCTGGCATATACCCAAGAAGTGCCTGTCAGCACAAGCAGTGAAATTCCATGTTCCAACATACTGTGATTTGGGATCATTGAGGATTACACCACACTGATTGTTAAACTCTTCATCAAAAAGCTGAAAACCAGAAATATGCTTATCGGACTCAAATAAGGCATAAACATACTTGTGTAGAGAAGGAGAAGTAAAATGAGGCCAGGAGAACCTGAGCTGTCTGAACTTGTTTAAGCAGCTTCAAAGGAGTGGTGCAACACAGCTTACCCATTATACAAACACTACCAGGTGTCCAGACTAAAAAAGAATTCACAAGATAAATACAGGGGTGAATATTAAATGAAATTATTTAATGCTTCAAATAAATCTTGTTTGTGGGTGTGATTTGATTACATTTATTATGCTTCACCTTGGGTTGAGCAGTGAGCAAAATACCAATATACAGTGGTTTACAGATACCGTCTAAGCGTAACTGAATCAAGTATTATTGATGACATCTTTTTGATGACTGCTTTCATGTAGGCTTTAAATTGCAAATAAAAGTTCCAGAAGAGTTGTTAAATAGTTGTTCCTGTTTTTTTATTTCATCCTTTGGTGTTTCATAACTCAGTTCAGATGTTATAATCCAAACAAAGGTAACCAGAACTCCATTACTGTCAGTCACCTTGTTTGACACTTAAAAACTGGGGGATTTGATCTGTTACATATTTTTTGACTTTTTTTTTAAATACAGGCAATATTCCAAAGTTAATTACTCAATGTTCAAGAGAAGTCAAAAGTCAGAACTTACGTCCAGTGGAATTTTCCTTAATCTTCCTGTCAGTAGTGGGTGAAAGTTACTATATAACAGTCTACTCTCATCTATCCATTTGTTTTCCCTTGTGCTGAACAGAAACTGCAAACCAATCCAAATGTCTTTTGGCATACCAGGAAGCAAGGATGTTATATAATCTGTTGGGCAGAACAGTAAATGTACATATTGTGGTTCAGACAACAACAGTAAACATCTGAAAAAACACTTCACATAACTGAGATAATGCACCCCTCATTTGTATTAACTGTATTTTCCCAGCCCTTTATGACTGCCAAATGCTCATTATCCTTTCCTTCCAAAAGATAACACCTTTCATGTTGATTTTATCTGAAAGGAGTAGACTATCGGTATTTGTCCTCCAAATTCGCAGCTGAGCAGCAGGTAGTGGATTTAACCTGTTTCCCTGCCCCCTACTTTGTGTTCTTGCACCTACATCCAAATTTCAAAAGCTGCTTTTCTACAGGTCTGCGAGATCTTTTGTCTCCGTGCAGAGATAATTGAAGAACTCCCTCATGCCCTCTTAGAATTGATGGACAAGTTTTATCTCCCATCTTCCCCTCCTACTTCTGTATACCATACATCAGAACTGCTCCTTAGATCCTGGCAGAGTTTGCCAGAGAAAGCAGGACAGGACAAAGAAAGTCAGGTTTAGTTGGAAAAAAATTCAGACCGGAAAACCTGAAATCAGACCCCTCTTGGAGAGCATTCTGGCACAAAACAATGGGCTTCGGTCACCCCCCAGGCACCAAAGGCATTCATTGAGCTCGTCTAGATGAGGAAGACAAATTAAAGCTATGTCATTAGCTACTGCTGACTTGTCTTAACTATTGGCAACATGCCAGACTAGCCTCAGCTTATTTTCTGAGTTAGACAAAGCCATCAAAGATTTACATGTCAGAGCTAGCCAGCCTCCTAATGCCACTGGGAAACACAGAAGCAGCCTATGGAAAGAGGCATGCCTCTTTAAGAGGACTCCCTCCTCTCCATATCGGTGGCCTCCACTACAGGGCAGAAAGAAAAACAAACAAGAAACAATAACAAAGACTTCCAAATGCAGCAAACTAGACAAAAGATCACGCTAAATAACATTTCAGAATGGCTGCGCTTTTGCAATCTTAAAAGCATCCAAAACCGCGCAAGTCTCAGACATGTATATTCCTGTAACCCTATTCTTCCCAAATAACAGCAGTAAAAACAAACTACCACTCAGCTGCTGCCTGCAGATACACTAGTGGCATCCCTAGTCCACTTTCAATATTCTATTTGGCAAGAGGTTATTTGCTTATAAAGAAAATATGCACTGTGCACATTGCAGAATTCCACTGAGCTACTTCAGATACAGCTGCAGAGAACTGTGTTTGCCATCTCAGCCCCGCACAGACAATTGAGCTTGTCTTGGAAGCAGCTCCTCAGGTAGTTTTCACAGTGCAAAGTATACAGTCTCAGTTATGTTTTAATTTGCAAAGCAAATAATGGGAATTCTTCATTCAGTGGTGACTCTTCTATTCTCAACCCTTAATGCAAGGTTTTACAATTTTTTCTTCATATAATAGGTTGAGATCATACAGAGAAGCTGCTCTTCGAACTGCCTCAAATGTTTGCTGGCTGCATTTCCATGTTATGTTTCCAGTGATGTAAATGATAGACAACATATTTATAACTGGTCTTGGATTTTTAGAATGCTCACAGTATGCCTGTACAATCATAGAATCATTTTGGTTGGAAGAGACCCTCAGGATCATCGAGTCCAACCATAACCTAACCGAACTGTAGCACTAAACCATATCCCTAAGAACCTCGTCTAAATGCCTTTTAAATACCTCCAGGCATGGTGACTCCACCACTTCATTGCGCAGCCTGTTCCAATGCCTGACAACCCTTTCCGTGAAGAATTTTTTTCCTAATCTCCAATCTAAACCTCCCCTGGTGCAACTTGAGGCCATTTCCTCTTGTCCTACTTGCTACTTAGGAAAAGAGACCAACACCCTCAATGCTACAACCTCCTTTCAGGTAGTTGTACACAGCAATAAGATCTCTCCTCAGCCTCCTTTTCTCCAGGCTAAACAGCCCCAGTTCCCTCAGCTGCTCCTCATCAGACTTGTGCTCCAGGCCCCTCAACAGCTTCATCACCCTCCTCTGAACTCTCTTCAGCACCTCAATGTCTTTCCTGTAGTGAGAGGCCCAAAACTGAACATAGTATTCAAGGTGGGGCCTCACCAGTGCCAAGTACAGTGGCACAATCACTCCTCTAGTCCTGCTGGCACACTATTTCTGATACAAGCCAGGATGCTGTTGGCCTTTTTGGCCACCTGGGCACACAGCTGGCTCATATTCAGCCAGCTGTCAATCCATACCCCCAGATCCCTCTCTGCCAGGCAGCTTTCCAGCCACTCTTCCCCGAGCCTGTAGTGCTACCTGGGGTTGTTGTGACCCAAGTACAGGACCCAGCACGTGGTCTTGTTAAACCTCATACCATTGGATTCAGTCCAACAATCCAGCCAATCCAGATCCCTCTGTATGGTCATCCTACCCTCCAGCAGATCAACACTCCCATCCAATTTTGTGTCATCTGCAAATTTACTAAGGGTGCATTCAATCCCCGCATCCAGATCATTGATAGAGATTAAACAGAATTGGCCTCAATACTGAGCCCTGTGGAACACCACTCGTGACCGGGCACCAACTGGATTTGACTCCATTCACCACTACTCTTTGGGCCTGGCCATCCAGCCAGTTCTTCATCCATCACAGAGTACACCCATCCAGGCCATGAGCTGCCAGCTTCTCCCGGAGAATGCTGTGGGATACAGTGTCAAAGGCCTTACTGAAGTCTAAGTACACAACATCCACGGCCTTTCCTTCATTTACTAGGTGGGTCACCTTGTTATAGAAGGAGATCGGGTTTGTCAAACAGGACCTGCCTTCCATAAACCCGTGTTGACTGGGTCTGATCACATGGCTTCCTTGTATGTGCTGTGTGATGTCACTCGGTCATCTGTTCCATGACCTTCCCCAGCACTGAGGTCAGACTGACAGGCCTGTAGTTCCCCAGATCCTCCTTCCGGCCCTTTGTGTAGATGGGCATCACATTTGCCAACTTCCAGTCAACTGGG